>NW_006921605.1:9586335-9598154 GCF_000298275.1 Orycteropus afer afer | reverse complement strand
GACAACACAGTACTGTATGTGCAAAAGGGTTCATCTTTGTTGTTACAGCCGTGCTTTTATATTCTTAACAAACATTTTATGTATTGTTACCTACCCATAAATATATGTACTAGTATTTTATATAATTTAAAACATTAGTTAAACACTGTTTTACAGTATATACCATTCTGCAAGTTATTTTTGGGTTTTTGCTAAATATTGAAAATGTATCCAACAGATCTGTTCACACATTTTTACTGCTGTTTAGCACGCCACTTTATGAATTTATCACAACTTAATTATCCATTCCTCTAATGACTGACAATTAGCTTATTTCCACTTTTTCACCATGACAAGCAATGGTGCCATGAACATTTTTATACACGGCTCCTTCTGAACAGGAATATTTAGCAAGCAGGTATCTAAAACTGCATGGTTATAGGATGTGTACATCTCCACTTTTACTGGCTATCACCGAATTACTCACCAAAATGGTGCTATTGATTTGCATTCCCACCAACAGTACATGAAAGTTCCATTTGTCCAAATCCTCTTTTCACAATACTTAGTACTGTCAAATGTTTTTCATTTTTTTGTCAAATGTAATGGGTGAGAATCTAAATTTGCATTTACCCAAATTACTAATGAGGCTGAGCATCTTTTCATGTATTTATTGGCCTTTTAACGTTTCATACTCTTACATTCCTAATCAAATAAGTTGTTTGGTTTTTCTTGAATGTGGTTTTCTCTTTTCTCATTGTTTTGTGGAAAATATATATTCTGGATGCCAATCCTTTGTAGCATAGTGGCTAAGGCACTTGACTGCTAACCAGAAGGCTGGCAGTTCAAACCCACCAGCCACTCCTCAGAAGGAAGATGGGGCAATCTACTTCCGTAGTGATACTGCCTTGGAAACCCAAGGAGGGGTCGCTATGAGTCGGGTCCGACTTGACAGCACATAACAACAACAACAACAATCCTTTGTTAGGAGCTCTGGTAGCGCAGTGCCTAAGGCATTTGACTGCTAACCAGAAGGCTGGAGGTTCAAACCCACCAGCCATTACTCAGAAAGAAGACTGGGTAATCTATTTCCGTAGTGATACCGCCTCAGAAACCCAAGGAGGGGTCGCTATGAGTTGGGTCCGACTCGACAGCACATAATAACAACAACATCCTTTGTCAGTTACACACATTGCAAATATCTTCTCACAGGCTTTGGCTTAGATTTAACTTTATGGTGTCTTCTGCCATAGAGAAGTTTGCCATAGAGAAGTTTGTTTTATTTTGTTTTTAATGTCATGAGATTTTAAATGCTCTCCTTTATCACTGGTTAGCTGCCCATTAGAATCACCTGGTAAGTTTATTTTAGAAAAAAAAAAAAACAACTGTGGTCTAAAACTAAGCTATAATAATAGGAAGCAGGATCAGTGGTCACCTGGGCTAGGCTGGAGGGAGCCCAGTGCAAAGGGGGGGTAATTTGGGGTGTGTGGAATATTCTTCAATTTGATTACAGTAAATACACTTGTCAGAATGCAACAAACTGTACAACAAAGTGGATGTATTTAATTTAATGTAAATATGCCTCAATGACACTGATTTTTTAAAAAATAAGATGACCAGGCTCTACCACATACAACTATAACCAGAATCTCTGTGGGTAAAGCCAGGAACTTGTATTTTTAAAAGTGCTCTTAGGTGATTGTAATGTGCAGCCAAAGTTAAGAACTGCTGTTCTAATTTTTTTTTTAATTGTGGTTATATATATATATATATATATATATATTTGTTGTTGTTGTTGTTATGTGCCATCGAGTTGGACCCGACTCATAGCGACCCCTCCTCCTTGGGTTTCCGAGGCAGTATCACTACAGAAGTAGATTGCCCCATCTTCCTTCCGAGGAGTGGCTGGTGGGTTTGAACCGCCAGCCTTCTGGTTAGCAGTCAAGTGCCTTAGCCACTATGCTACCACAGCTCCCAATATATATGTAAAATTCTCACTGCCATCTAATTGGATTCAACTCACAGCAACCCTTCCTTCGATTTCCAAGGCAGTATCTCTACAGAAATAGATTGTCCAATCTTCCTTTTGAGGAGTGGCTGGTGGGTTTGAACCGCCAGCCTTCTGGTTAGCAGATAAATGCCTTAGGCACTACACTACCAGATCTTATATATACATAAAACAAAATATTTGCCATTTCAACATTTTTTTGCATGTACTACTCAGTGGCATTAACTACGTTCATCACGTTGAACAGCCATCACCACTGTTTCCAAACTTCCCCATCACCCTAACAGAAACTCAAGGAACTTGAGGGCACAGTGTTAAGCAATCAACTGCTAACCAAGAGGTCAGTGGTTTGAACCCACTAGCCACTCCATAGGAGAAAGATGTGGCAGTCTGTCCCCGTACAGATTACAGCCTTGGAAACCCTAAGGGGTAGCGTCATTATGAGTCGGAATTGACTTGATGGCAGTGGGTTTGATCTGGTTTAGATGTTTCATGTAAGTAGGATCCCATAACATTTGTCCTTTTGTGACTGACTAGCTTACTTCATTCAGCATGATGTTTTCAAAGTTCATCTGTGTTGTAGCATGTATCAGGAGTTAATTTTTTCTTCATGGCTGTACATTTCATTGTATGTACATACTACATTTTGTTTATCCATTCATCTGTTGATAGATATTTGGGTTGTGTGGTAGTTCAGTTTGTGTGTCAGCTTGGCTGGGCCTGGCTGAGTGGCTGGGCAGCTGGATGTAGTATTCCTCGAGATGAGACTGGTAATCAACTCCATGGTGGAATCTACTGGGAGCAGCTAAGTAGCTCTCTTTGGGTATGTGGTCTGCTTCTCATATATAAGGAACAGCTTTGGGAATGGTCTCTAGCTTATGGCATGTTTGGATCCTGTGTGTAGCCATGTCACTATTCAGCAGCCTGCCATGCTCTGCTGACCTGGGGACTTACAATGGACTTAAATTAATGGCCTGCCATGTGGTTTGGTAACATCGGGACTGTGCCTTTTTACTTGTCAACCTTGGGCTTGGCAGCCTCAGCAGCCAGCAGCTGTCTGAGTGAAGAAAAGCCTCTAGCTTCAGTGGGCCAGGAGCTAGAGGCAGAGCTGAAGTCCAAGGCTGAGGGGCTTTCACCCAGCCCCTAGAGCTTGGTACTTTGAACTTGGACTTAAAGCCTCCAAATTATAAGAATAAACTCCTGTTTGTTTAAGCCATCCCATTTGTGGTATATTCTTGTCAGAGAGGTACTAGGTAACCAGAACAGGTTGCTAAATATTTTTTAAAGTTTGATTACTCCACCTGTAGTTACTTTTGTGTAAGATGTAAGGTAAGAATCTAATTCTCCCTCACCTTCATAACCAGTTCTTTTGTTAACTATGCTTACTTTTTTGGGGAAAGGTATGAAATGCACCAAGCTCCCCAAATCCAAGAATAAGAATTTGTCTAGATGCTTCCCTTGCAATAACCCCCATAACTAATCAATTACCAAGCCTAGCTGTGTCTTTTTAACCCCCTACCTCCTTCCTAAAGGGCTACCCTAGCGTCCATGCTCCTTTTTTCTCATCTGGCAGATTATATGGAGAGCCCTTCTGCCCTCCCTTGGCCCAGAGTCTTCTTTCTAAAGCGTAAATCTGAAGATATTACTTGCTGGCCCCAAATGCCTTGCCTGGAAGATAAACGCTAAGCTTTTTGTATAACATGTCACATTCTTCCTGCCTACATCCCTTGGCTTCATCTCTCCCCACTGTCTCGCTCTCCGTCTCCATGCCAGGTTGAATGATGGTCCCCAGTTCTTTACTTCTCCCTGCCTCCATGGACATAGTGTATAGTGTATTTTCCCTCTCCTTGACCTTAGCCTCTGCCATGACACTTGTTCACCGATGATATATAGGTGGAAGTATCGCTGTGTCCATTTTACGAAGCCTTTCTAGTTTCTTCTTGCCCTTTTACGCCTCTGCCCTCACCATGAGAAGAGCATGCCCTGGTCCAAACCATACGGAAGACATATGGAGCAGAGTCAGTTGGCCTATCTGCTATCCTGCAGCTTAAAGCAAAGCCATCTAGTCAAGATCTGCTGACTTCTAGTTGAGAAATAGGTGCATGAGTGTGACCAACTGATATGAGTAGAGTTGTCCCAGCCAATGTGCAGACACCTAGGCAATCAACCATCATTAATGGATGCCGCTGAGACTTTGTGTTTGTTTGTTATGCAGCAGTAGCTACCTAATACACTCACTTTATGCAGCAGTCAGCTTGCTGCAGAGTGTCTTTAGACACATGGTTTTCTTCACTTGAAATCCATCCTCCATCCCCTCCCCCTGAGAAGCCCATGATCTGACAAATCCTAAGTCACCCTGGAAGTCTAAACTCAAGCACCAACTCCAGAAAGTCTTTCATGACCTCCCCCAGTGGACTGAGTCACTGTTTACCCAGTGTTCCCATCTTATATTCACTTCCATTATAGCAATTACTGCTCTGTAATTGCTAGCTTATATAATTCCAAGGCTTTTGATCCCTTGCAGCAGCAGAATTCCTAGCACCAAATATTGGCACTAAATGAATCACAGAAAACAAACGTCTCGCAGAGATGGGTAGGCAGGGGTGGCAAGAAGAGTAGAGGAAGAGTGACAGCCTAGAAATGAAGATTGCAAAAGTCTCAGGCCCAGACTCACACCACAATGTGACTGTCACAAATGGGGTGGCTTTGGGACACCATGATGCAGTGATCAAAACTCATCTAATCACTTGGCCAGAGAACAGAGAAAGAAGGGAAGCAAAATTCTACAGGCCTCTGATGAAACCATCAGGGAAGGTGCAAAGAAAGGCAGATGGCATAGGATCCTCTCTGCTGTGTGCTTCCAAGAGACTGGAGCGAAGCTAATCACATTGTCTACAGGCACAGAGAAGGGCTTCAATGAGAGAGCCGCAGTTCTCAAGGAGCTATAGGATGCAATTGTTGACTTAGGTGGGTGAGAATGGAGCACATATCAAAAGTGATTGTAGAGGCTCCTTAAGAATGATGACAACGTTTCCAGCCAAACAAAGAACAGGCAAGTGAGTTAAATATTTACCTCAAGTAGACACACACCCTGGAGGGAACAATCATGGGAGAAGGAGGGCTGCTTATGCACAGGGAGACAGCTCAGGGCACAGAAGAGTATGGAGGGATGGACACTGGGAAGAGGTAACTATGGGGAGGAAGTGGGAGGGGAGCTGTTGCATTGTAAATTTTGGTCAATGACATGAGACAAAGTATATGTGAACTGCTGTATGAAAAGTGAATTTACTCTGTAAATCTTCACCCAAATCAAAATAAAATTAAAAAAAAAAAAAGAATGATGACAACAATGATGAGGAGAACTGGGAGCAAGAGGTCTGAAATGCCCTAAGTACAGATGTACCCACCAACAGGAAGGAAGTGGCTAACTGTTCAAGTCCTGAATCTCAGGATTCATCCTGCTCAGAACAGAATTCTTAGCTTCTTAGGAAAGGAGCTCTGGTGGTGCAGTGGTTAAGGCATTTAACTGCTAACCAAAAGGTCAACAGTGGGAACCCACCAGCCACTCCACAGGAGAAAGATGAGGCAATCTGCTTCCATAAAGATTTACAGCCTACGGGGCAGTTCTACTCTGTTCTGTAGGTCACTGAGTCAGAGTCAACTTGATGGCAGCGGGTTGGGTTTGCTTTTGCTCCTAACAATAAAATATCCCTTTCGGGGCTATCAATTCTCCAAACTAGATTCTTCGCTCTCACTGCTCTGCATTCTCCTACTGCCACCCTCCTCGGCCGGGCCTTTGTGTGGAGTGCAATAATATTTCATCCTCCCACTCTGCAAGCCTGCTGCAAACTTAATTAAAGGCCAAGCTGGGCTCAAAGAGGCCCTTTCAGCCCAGGAATCTCACAGGGTTTAGCACTCTGCAAGGGAAAAACCCACCCCCCTGGAGGGCTTCTAATCATTAAGTGAACCGCTGAACACCTTGAAATTGAAACCATCAAAGGGTTCTCATTACCAAAGGATTACTGAGCCCTTAGATCTCAGGGCAGTTTTGTACACTAGTTATGAGCGCTCTGGAGTCAGCCTGAGCAGTCGCTCATGTGCTGGGAATCACAGACCCCTCCCTCAGAGATGCCACTGAAAGCCATGGACCCATTTCCCATTGCAATGAGCACTGCTCAGTGTGGCAGCTGATGGTCTCTGGTTTGAGTTCTCCAGCATCTGAACTCCTTTCTCTTCCTTGCCCACTTTATGAGACTTGGTGGAGGACAAAGACCTCCTCTTGCAACAGGAACTGAAAATGTTCAACATTCGTTCCTGGATCACTGCATGTGGGGCACAGCCACATGACCTAGCCCTGCCATCAGATGTACCCAAGCTAGACTAGACTGACCCAGGAGGCAATGGAAGCAACTGGAGATCTGATCTCTCTCCTCTCCTCTCCTCTCCCCTCCCCTCTACTCCGCTTCTCTCTCTCTCTCTCTGTCTCTCTCTCCTCTCTCTCCCTGGTGTTAGCTGGTACAAAGACAGTAATAGTTGCAGTCAAGTCACATGTCTGGCAAAGATGTGGACACAACCCCTCTGGGGTTCCAGAACACTCCAGTGACTTTGTTTTGGGTGTTTTTCTTGGAAGCTAAGCCTTGAGCCTGGTTCTCCAGCTCCTTCCTCCCCCACAAACATTCTGGGAGATACCTTTGTAAGTTTCATTTCTGTTTCATCAACCAAAGTCAGCATCTATTGCTTGCAACCCAGAACCCTGGCCACCTACATATCCATTTTTATATGCAATATCTAAGGGCTTGGGACCAACTGAAGTTGGTTAAGATCCTACAGCCATTATTAGGCTGTTGTCGTCACGACCAAAGGAAGCTTTCCATGTCTCTGTGATACCAGGGTATCACAACCACATGTTGCCAGCTGTTCGCTGTTGTTGCTGGTTGCCACTGAGTCACCTCTAAGTCATGGCAAGCCCGTGCACAGCCAAAGACCACGTTGCTCGGCCCTGTACCATCTTCATAATCACTGACCTGCTCCAGTTCACTGCCGTGGTCACTGTGTATTTGGAGTGCCTTCCAGTCTAGAGGCTCATCTTGCAGCACTCTGTCGGACAACATTCTGTTGTGATCCATAAGATTTTCACTGGCTAGTTTTCCAAAGTAGATCACCAGGTCTTTCTTCTTAGTCTATCTAAGTCTAGAAGCTCCACTAAAACTTGCTCACCATGGGTGACCCTACTGGCTATTTTGAATACTGGTGGCATAGCTTCCAGGATCATAGCAACACACAAGCCACCGCACGATGACAAACTAAAAGGCAGGTGGTGTTAGGCTGTGGCAATAGGGCAGGCTAGAGGAAGACCACAGGGCTTGAGAAAGGAGAAGGGCCGTGCCCCTTCCTGACTGCTGGCCACTGTTTGCTCCATTACCCCAGCAATACCTCTCCACCACGGCAGCAGCAATTCCTTCCTGTAACAGCAGCCGAGTCCAGTTTGGAGTTTTCCAGTACTTGCACAACCAGCTTCATTGAGCTCCAGCCCAAGACACCAGCCTGCTGGTGCCTCCCCCTTGGACATTCGGGTTTCAGCTTTGAGGGGCCCCTCGGTGTCTACATTTTAGTAATTCCAACTTCTCTTCCTCTGTTTCCTCATCCCTAGGGAGGCAGAAGACTAAGCACTCAGCCGCTAACCAAAAGGTTGTCAGTTTGAAACCACACCCCCCAAGTGACTCTGTGGGAGAAAGACCTTGCAACTGCTTTCGTAAAGATTACAGCCAAGAAAACCCTCTGGGGCAATACTACTCTGTCACGTGGGGTCACGGGAGTCAGGATCCATTCAACAGCACCCAACAACAGGGGTGGTAGCTGCTTTCAGCATCTGCTTCTTCTGTGACACCCAAGCTATCAACTCTTCACCTAGTTAGCAAGTCTTGTTATTTCATGCTCTCTGTCCACATAACCAGTATGGTTTCTATCTTATGACTAGACCCTAGTGAATACAGATCCCTAGCCTTAAGAAAAGCTAGTATAAGTACCCCATATGCCACCAGAGAGAAGAGAGAGAGAGAAGTAAAGAAGGATAAAAAAAAAAAAATCACTATCAAGTCAAGACTTAAGGTCTTTCAAGAGTTGAGGCCGGCAAGGTTCAAGCTCAAGCTACACAGGTCCAACGAGGGTCATGGTTACACCTGGATGGTTTCTGCAATGTGGAAAGGTAAGAGGAGGATAGGCCCAGACATATTACAGACGCTACAGGCTCTCACACTCCTGGACTAGGTCCTGCAGAGGGGCTGTACCAGGAGAGTGGATGGGATCAGAGATAGGACAGGTGTGGTAAGGAGGCATCAGGAAGAAGGAGGAGAGTGTGGGGCATATAAAAGAACAGTGAAGTTCTGCCTAAAACCCTCTGCTTTCCCTCCCCAGCTGAAATCACAACAGCAGCATGGGTACTGATAGTTACCAAGCTCTTACAACGTGCAGGCACCGAGCCAAGCAGAGGTGCATGGATGACCATGGCCATCAATTCTAAGATCTTCCACTGTGAGGCATGCCATTACTCAAGGTATCACTATGAAAGAAAGGCTGCCATTTAAAGAATGGTCTGCCATCTAGCAACTCGGATCTTAAAAGATTGCAAGCAGCCATCTAGATGCAACAATGGGTCTCTCCTCATCCAGAGCAAAGAAAAATGAAGAAAACCAAAAGGTGTAATTAGTCCAAATGACTAACTTCACTATGCTATCCTCAGCCTATAAGACTATGAGACCAGAAGAACTAGATGGTGCCCGGCTGCCACCGCCAACCACTCGGCAGGGGATCTATGTAGAAGATCCTGGATAGAGTGGGAGAACAATGTGGAACAAAACTCACCATCATTTAAGAAACAAGGAGGGAGGGCAGGTTTTCTAGTCTGATAGAGCTTAGTGGAACCCCTGAGACTATGGCCCCCAGCTGCCCGTCAGGTCTGGAATTGAACCTACTCCTGTGGCTTCCAGCCAAACAAAAGACAGGCATATGAGCTGATCATTTATATTAGGTAGATACATTCTTTGGAGAGATCGATCATGGGAAAATAGAAGGGCTGTGTATGCACAGGAAGACAGCTCGGGGGGTGGGGTGGGTAGGAGTGCATGGGAGGGAAGGACACAGGGAAAAGCTAACTATGGGGAGGATGTGGGAGGGGAGCTGTTGCATTGTGGGAAATTGCAGTCAATGTCATGAGACAAAGTGTATGTAAGCTGCTTTATGGAAAATGAATTTCCTCTGTAAACTTTCACCCAAATTACAATAAAAATTTAAAAAAAAAAAGGCCTGCCATCAATGCTAAGACACATTCCAATTTTAGAAATATTAAAATGTGAAGAAAAAAAGCTTCTTGGTATCACTGAGACATGTAGCTCACTCAATCCTTACAGCAATCCTTATGCGGTCAGCATAGTGGGCATAGACACAGAGAGGCTGAGTAACTAGTTCAAGGTTCGTGGTCAGCAAGTGGCAAAGCCTGGGTCTGATCTCAGTCAGTGCCCAGGAATAGAACACAGGTGTCCCACATGGAAGGGGAGAATGCTAGCAATGAACCACCAGTGCCTCTTAATTATAGTATAAACTGGGATTATTTTGTGAATGCCACTAAGGATTCGTTTGACAAATGGCTCTAGCCAAGTCTTACTGAACTTGAGGAACAGAGTCCTGGGTGGGAACTGATGGAACACCAGGACCTTTACAGGGCAATTAGAGGGCAGTCGGCAGGGAAGAGATGAGGTGGAGACCTGTTCTGGAGAGAAGGCAGACCAAGGTCTGGGCTGAGCCTTGAGACGGCACAGCAAACAAGCTAACCATGAATTAGGAAGAGGGGCGAGAGACACCTCACAGTGATGCGGATGTACTGGGAAGGATCCTGGATGGGACAATGGCTGGAATGCTGAGGTGGCTGTAAAGAGCAGCACTGATCTCATCTGAGGGGAAAAGAAGGATCAAGTCACCCAAGATTTGGGTTTAGGTTTCACAGCCTAGTGTAGAACCAAGTTGGCAGCGTACTAGTGACCTGCTAAGTGAGTAAAGGAAATCCAGTTACTTGAAGCTAACGCACTGAGTACCTAGAGGTTTCCACCTCACATGGCCAAGTCAGTCCTGCTTTGAATGATCCCTTTGAGAGAAAGACACCACCACAGAAGTGGCAAAGATGGACTATAGTCCCAAGGCCACAGTCTTATGGGCAGAACTTTCTGACCTGTCCCCGTGACAGCAGTAGAAGGGGAGGAGTCTTCTGTTTATGGGTTGTCCATATAGTCTATGAACGGACACATCTCATCTTCTGGAACCCAGAGGCAAGACCAGCAGGTGTCACAACGAGACCCTCTTCTTCTGAAGGTCACGAGCACACACAGACAGACACCCCCATCCCCACCCCCACCCAAATGTTTTATTGAGCCTAAATCTACAACTTACGCAAATGAGAAACAGAACCAAAAAGTTCTCCCCAGCACCTTCCACATTTCCTGAGTGAAGGAAATGGACATTTATTAACCAGTTGCCATCGCTTGATGGTGACTTCATGGTCGTCAGAGTAGAGCCGTGCTCCACAGAGTTTCCAGTGGCTGATGTTTCTTTCAGAAGCAGACTGGCAGGCCTTCTGAGGCACCTCTGGGTGGCCTCAAACCTCCAACCTTTCAGTCTGCAGCCAAACAGATTACCTATCTGCACCACCCAGAGACTGTGACATTTCTGAACTACCTGCTGTATGCCACATTATGTGTTGTAGTCGTTAGGTGCTGTTGAGTCAGCTCCGACTCACGGTGACCCCATGTACAGCAGAAGGAAATAGTGCCCGCTCCTGTGCCCTCCTCACAGTATCTGCTGTACTTGAGCCCACTGCTTCAGCCCCCATGTCAATCCATCTCATTGGGGGCCTTCCTCTTTTTGGCTGGCCTTCCACTTTACTAAGCATGACATCCTTCTCCAGGGAATGGTCCCTTCTGACAACATGGCCAAAGTAAGTGAGACCAAGTCTGGCCATTCTCACTTGCAAGGAGTGCTCCAGCTGCACTTCTTCCAGGACAGATTTGTGTTAGGTAGTGAACATGCACAGATGCATTACTTTATCTAATCCTCATGGCTACCCTCTCAAAAAACCAAAAACCAAATCCACTACTATCAAGTTGACTTCAATTCATAGCAACCCCATAGGACAGAGTAGAACTGGCCTCATAAGGTTTCCCAGAAATCTTTACGGACGCAGAATGCCTCATCTGTCTCCCATGGGTCTCAATGGCACACTGACTCACTTTCCCCTGCTATGGATTGAACTGTGTCCCCCTAAAATATGTGTTGGAGTTTGGACCCCCATACTTAATCACTTCTGAGTGGTAAAAAGTGGTGCATAGACTCAGAGACGAGCAAACAGACATGGGGAAGATATTTCCATGTAAACAAACGAACAAAAATGTATGTATTAGGTACTGTATATGCTAGGAGCCCTGGTGGTGCTGCTAAACTAAAGGTTGGTTGTTCAAACCCACCCAGTGCTCTGTGGGAGAAAGAGCTGGTGCTCTGCTTACAACCCAGAAAACCCTATGAGGCAGTTCTCTGTCACATGTGGTCACAATGAGGCAGAATCAACTCAATGGCACCCAACAACAATTGTATGTGCATTATTTAGCCCTCACAGCCACTCTCTCAGGTGGGAGGATATCCACTTTACAGATAAGGACACTGCAAATGGATAATGATGACGGTTTCCCAACACGATAAACGTGCCTAATGTCACTGAGTTGAAGAATGTTGAAATGGCAAATTATTTGTCATGTATACATTTACCAAAATTACAAAAAAAAAAAAAAAA
>NW_006921605.1:9580226-9586052 GCF_000298275.1 Orycteropus afer afer | reverse complement strand
GCCATTGAGTCGGCCCTGACTCATAGCGACCCCTCCTTGGGTTTCCGAGGCAGTATCACTACGGAAGTAGGAATGCCCAACCTTCCTTCCAAGGAGTGGCTGGTGGGTTTGCATGCTTGTTAAGCAGCCTAAATGATGCTGGTGGCCTCTGGAGGTTGCAATCCATAGAACCAGACTTTTGACCCTTTTACTCTTGAGATTGTCCCTTGATCACCTGCAGGAAAGTTTTGCTTTCCCTCTCTCTCTCTCTCTCTGACATTTGCAGTAGGAAGGCACTGACTTCCAAAGGAAAGAGAAAGGTACTAAGATCACGGGAAGCCATCCAAACAGCAACGTCTCCAGCAAGACCTGGACAAGAGCAAGTTATAAGGAGCTTTCAACCAGGAGTAGTCAACCTTGGCTGAACACCAAAGTCCTTGTGAGGACTTTTTTTTAACACCTAGGCCTCATCCAGCACACGATGAATCAGAACTTCCAAAGGGGGAACCAGACGTCAATATTTTTCTAAAACACCACAGGCTGACTTCCCTCTTTTCCCCACTCCCACCGCCTCCTAACACACTTCCTGATCACACCACTCAGAAAATGTTTATTCCAAATGGTAGCATCAGTCTTTAGCATCTTAGGCAAACATAATTAAGAAAGTAAATAAAGCATGAAAAAAAAAATCATATGACAGATCCAAATTCCAGATTAAGCTTTCCTTTCTCCCCCTGCCTGTTTAATTGTCTGTGCCCCATGTTTGCGATGTCCCAAAAGGGGTCCACTGCAAAGGGCCTGGATATGCTTCCAGAACATAACCCACATGCGGGAAGCACTTTCACAAAGGTAAAGCACACAGTAGGTCTGGAAGGAATTTTCACAAATGTCATCTCATTTGATCCTTGTAACATCCCCCATTCAGTCATCTATTCAACACATACCTCCTGAATACCTCCTGTGTGGTGGATGCAGACCAGGGCCAGCCCTATCCCTCTACTTCCTGAAGACCTACTATGTGCCAGGCACTGTGCTGGTGTGAAAGATACTGCAGAGACCAGGGGCAGTCTTGTCCCTGTACTTCCTGAAGACCTACTATGTGTGTGCCAGGCACTGTGCTAGTGTGGAAGACATAGTGGAGACCAGAAATGACCGTGTCCCTGCCCAAGCCCCTGCCTTCAGGCTACAAGTGACCTGGTCCACAGACGCACAGATGACGAAAGTACAAGGCAAGGACAGACCACACCAAAAGAAAAGCCAAACTCACTGTCATCGAGTCAGACCCGAATCACAGCAACCCCTCCTTGGGTTTCTGAAGCAGTATCACTACAGAAATAGATTGCACAATCTTCCTACTGAGAAGTGGCTAGTGGGTTCGAACTGACAGCCTTCTGGTTAGCAGTCAAATGCTTTAGGCACTATGCCCCCAGAGTTCCTACAGACAGACCAGGGTAGCAGAAATAGGAAGGGGAACAGAAGCGCACTAGCAGCGGCAGGGCGGGAAGCTTTTGGGAAGGACACACAAGCCAGATCCCAAAGGATAAGGAAGAGAGGGCCTGGCAAAATCCTGAGGGACAGTGTTCTGGGCAGAGAGGAGAAGAGAGAAAGGAAAGCCAACGCTCTGGTGAGAGACGGCCGGGGTAAGGAGCAGGGGGCATGAGGCTGCAGGAGGCAGCAAGGGCCAGAGTGGAACAGGTTTGGCAAAGAAGCTAAGGAAATGAACTTGAAGCTGTGAAGTCCGGGAAGCACTTGAAGGGGCTTAGGAAGGGAAGCATGATCAGACCCGCCAGCTGGGAAGGATGTCCTGGAGCTAGCGGAGAAAGATCTGGAGCAGGGAGATGATGGCGCCCTGGGTGGAGTGGAGACGGGGGATAAAGAGAGAAATGATTACAGGGAAACAGACGTAAATCAAGGTCAGCAAATTGTTTCTATGAAGAACCAGACAGTAAATATTTTTTGCTTTGCAGACCATACGGTCTCTGTCACAGCTACTCAACTCTGCTGTTTTAATACGAAAGCAGCCATAGACGACAAGTAAATGAGCAGGCCTGGCTATGTGCCAATAAAACTTCACAAGGACATATGGCAGCCCGGGTTTGGCTTGAGGGCCATAGTTTGCAAACCCTAGATACAAACAATCACATCAATAGGGTTCAGTGGTTCATTAAAAACCAAACCAAACTCACTTCCGTGGAGGAGGATCTGACGCATAGCAACCCCTCCTTGGGTTTCCAAGGTGGTATTACTACAGAAGTAGATTGCCCAAGAACAGGGGGCGGGGGCATGGCCATTGGGTCAATTACAAATCATGGCAACCCTTCGTATTGTAGAACAGAACTGCCCTCCACAGGGTTTTCTTGACTGTAATCTTTAAGGAAGTAGATTGCCAGATCTTTCTTCTGTGGTACTGCTGAGTGGATTTGAACCATCAACCTTTCAGTTAGCAGCCAGGCAAAAACCATTTGTGCCACCACTGACTAGATTCAGGGGGTATAAGGAAAGACGAAGTCGGGAGGATGCCTTGGACCTGGGTAAAGCAGACACCGACATCCCTGGCTCAGACAGCAGGAACCCGAGAAGCAGGGAGGCCAGCAGTTTAAAAAAAGACACTGCCACACCCAAGTCTCTACGCAAAGCCTCTCAACAGAGTCTCTTACTAATTCTCAGAAATCACAGATATCTCACACACACACAGAGACAGAGAGAGAAAGAGAGAGAGGGATGCACTCTTTGTTAAGTCTGTTTACCTTGGCGGCCATCCAAGATGCAGCTAATGGTCTCCTATCATCGGAAGTGAAGAAGAATGCAAAAAACAAGGGCATTTGGAAGCAAGCAGCCCTAGGACACGATGGCCCTCGAGACCAGAAGAACTAGATGGTGCCTGGCTACCAATGCCAACCACTCAGGAAAAACTGGAGATCCTGGATAGAGTGGGAGGGAAAATGTGGAATAAAATCCAAAAACTCAATAATGACCAGAATTACTGGTCGGATGGAGTCTGGTGAGACTCCCTGGGATACATTCTGGGCCTGGAATAAAACTCACTCCCAGGGGCTGGCTCTCAGCCCAATAGTAAATAAGATGTACATGCAGACCACTCAACCCAGGATGACGCACCCACTCACTCTATGGAAATGCATCCCTTGGAGCAATCGACCACAGGGCACCAGAGGGGCAACATTCACACAGAGGAAATGCAGGACACACAGGAGTGCATAACTGTGAGGGGCACGGGATGGGGGGGAGGGGACTACTGGGAAGGGAGGGGAGGAGGGTGAGTTAGGGTTGGACACGGTAAATAGGGAGTGAAACTAAACGTACAGTTAATGATGAATGCAAAACAAACTCTTAAAATAAAAAATTTTAAAAAAAAAGGCTGCTTACCTTGGCCACCAGCAACTCCTCGGAAGGAAGATGGGGCAATCTACTTCCGTAGTGATACTGCCTTGGCAACCCAAGGAGGGGTCGCTATGAGTCGGGTCCGACTCGACAGCATATAACAACAACAACAACAACAACCTTGGCCACAGCAGCCTTCAACCGATTTCCATAGTCCATGCTTTAACAGCCCTCCAGTGTAAACACAGAACACAACCAAATCAGTTCCCCGCCTCCCGGGGCCTCAGCCACCTGCAGGGAGACGCTCAGTCTGGTCCCTCCTGAAGCCCTAATGCTCCTAAGGAGATGACCAGTAAACCCCGACCTGGCCTAAGGAGGAACTAAGGCCTCGAGGTGGATGGGAGCGTTCTGCTTCGCTCATTCTCCCTGTGCGTTAACCCCTCAGACCTGCCCTGTTATGAACCAGCTGCCCCAACAGCTAGACACTGTAGCAACCACATGGTGTCCAGTTGCCTCACAGTGTCCCAGAGCATAGGCCAGCTTTTGAAGCCCTTGTTATGTTCAATCGCAGCTTTAGGGGCTCTGGCTGCACATGTCCCCGCCTCTGGGTTGAGCACAGCTCTTGGTCAGCCAGCACCAGATGCCTGCCTCGTGTGTTTAGCGCTTCCCTTCACGAGGACGGCTCTCGCCAACACTGCACATATAACTCCAGCCTCCACACCACTCCCGGCCACGGACTCACATGCCTGTCCTATGAGCATCTCAAAGGTGCCCTGGTGAAATGCCAACCATTCAAACCCACAGGCAGCTCCACAGGAGAGAAGACCTGGCAATCTGCTCCCGTAAACATGACAGCCTAGGAAACCCTATGAGGCAGTTCTACTTGCCGCATGGGGTCACTGTGAGTCAAAATTGACTCAACAGACACATACCAACAACAATATAAGCATCTCCACTTAGCTATCTTGCCATCCACACAAACATGACACATCCGTAGCTCAACATTCAATGCCTGTAGAATTCATGTTTCCTGAAGTGATCATCTCCCCATGCAAACTCATCTCCCTCTTTCAAATACTGAATTTACATCTTGAACCCCCACTGTTCTCAAAGCCACTTGACTTTGAAATTTCAGAATTACCACCCGTTCCATTATAAATGCATCAGGTTGGTTCTAATGCAAGGTGACCCCATGTGAGTCACAGTAGAACTGTGCTCCCTACAACTTCCAATGGCTGTTTTTTTGGAAGCAGATTACCAGGGCTGTCTTCCAAGGGGCCTCTGGGTGGGCTCCCACAGCCAACCTCTTGGTTAACAGTCAGGTGTGTTAATGTCTACACTACCCAAGGACTCACCTTGGAATCATACTGAGCAGTTTTATCTCCTCCATATATCCAATCAGTTATCTGATCCTTTCCATCCTCCTCCTCACAAATGTCACTCAAATTCCCATAAGCTCAAGCCATCACAGCCACTGGGTAGAATATTAGAACTATCTGCTACTTAGTCCCTAGGCTTTTTGCTTCTCCATTATCCAATTCACTCCATTACCTGATGCCGGACTGACATACAAAAACACCACTGGACAACATCACAACCTATGCAAAAATCCCTAAATTCTCTCTGACCCCAACCTCTGAAAATAGTACCAATACCTCACATTATCAAACATAGTTGATAGTTTATAGGTGTTTCAAGGGAGCCTATAGTCGGTCCATCCTACTATTCTGTTGCATCCTTAACAAAGTGCTTTATAGAATAGCACATTCACCTCAGGAAGGAGATTAGAGGGGAATTAAAGGAGTAGGGAGAGATGTCTCTCTCCCATCTTGGTATAAGACATCACTGAGGAAGGGAGAAAAAGCCAAGAGAAACCAAAGAAAAGAACACAGCCAGCTGGGAAGACCAGACTCTGTTCCGACTCCACTACCAAGATACTCTCAGCCCCTAGAAAGGTCACAACTTCTCTGGGTCTCAGTTTTACTATCTATAACATAGGGTTAATAATCATTACCTACATGCCTTCTTGAAGGAAATATTAAGTACTAGACATGTGTCCAATTGTTGGGGTTTTCTTTCTATGTTAATTAGGTTAACCTTCAGCAGGGCGGGTCCTAACCTTAATCACTTCTGAGTTATGAAAAGAGCCAAACAGACACAGGGATATAGACATGAAGCGGGGAGAGATGCCAAGTGAGGATGGTCTACAAACCAAGGAATGCACAGGTCTACCAACAAAGAAGTAATCCACACACAGCCAAGACCCTGATTTCAACTTGTACCCTTCAAATCTGTGAGAAAAGAAATGGCTGTTCTTCAAAGTCCCCCACTTGTGGTATTTGTGATACAGTAGCACCAGAACATTCAGACAGATCACACTAGGGAATTGCCTCCACCCCTTTTAAAACCCATGCACTCCAACAAGGCCAAAAACTCCCCCTGAGCATCTTCCTGAAAATCACAGGAGGCTGGAGACACATCAAAGGGCAGAAGAACATCCTCCTCCAT
>NW_006921605.1:9578681-9579981 GCF_000298275.1 Orycteropus afer afer | reverse complement strand
ATGCAACTTTTCTCCATTAGAAACCCAAGTATGCATTAGTGCTATGTACTCATTAGTGTACTGTGCCCCCCCCCCCCCGGCATTCCCAGGCAGCTCACCTTTCAGGTGCCAGGGGACTTGTCCAACAGTGTGCTTTTGCTCAAAATCTACCGTGTCTAATCAGATGGCTCCAGTGACAGGTGAAGGACGGGCTACCTCAGTCCCAGGGCCTCTCAGCCTTATTGTCAGCGGCCGATGAGTCAACTGCAACTCGCAGTGGCTCCGTGCATGCAGAGTAGAACTGCTCCACAGGGTTTTCAAGGGTATGACCTTTTGAAAGCAGGTCACCAGGCTTGGCTTCCAAGGTGCCTCTGGGTGGATTCAAACCACCAACCTTCTGGCTAGTAGCTGAGCACTTAACTTTCTGTGCCACCCAGGGTCTCCCTCTCAATCACAGCACCATAAATATTAAATGAAACAAAGATGTATATAGATATTAAGCAAAAGGTTCATTTACAGAACAAATTAACCTTCTTTGGCCCAGCTCCATATAGAACAAATGCATCGCCAGCTGCCTGAACCATCCGGACATCCCACCCTCTTCCAATGGCACAATGATGTCTCCACAGTGGAGGAACCTGCTGTTGCTACCACGAGAACTGTTACCTAGACCAGCCAAAATCTCAGCAACCACTCAATCCCAGGAAGCACCTTACAGGACAAAGCAGGATTGTGTGTCTCCAACCTGAGCGAAGCATAAGAAATAGGGAAATGAAGCACGCACCCACTTTTACTTTCACTATAAAGCTTGCTGTGGTGCACAGTGGCTGGCTGTTACTGAGTTGGCCCCTAACTCATGGTGATCCCATGCACAATGGAACAGCACGCTGCCTGGCCCAGCACCACCCCCTTGATCAGATGGGGGCTGGACCATTGTGACCCACACAGTTCTCACTGGCTGATTTGCAGAAGTAGGTCACCAGGCCTTTCTTCCCAGTCTTCCTTAGTCTGGAAGCTCTGCTGAAACCTGTTCAGCATTCTAGCAGCACACACGCCTCCACTGATAGACAGGTGGCGGTGGCACGTGACATGCAGTGGCCAGGACAGCTGAAGGGTCTCCTCATGGAATTCTACTAATTAGCCACCAGCACTTCACACTCTAAAGCTAGCTGGCCCTTATCTGACAATTTCTGTCCTACCCTATAGACACCTAGACACCCAGTGGATGCTACTGCTATTTCTACTTTTGTTCTGTAAGGTAATCTTACCATTCTCCATCAGTGCGCCCATTCACTCGCACGCTCACTCACTCTCTCTCTCT
>NW_006921605.1:9571337-9577871 GCF_000298275.1 Orycteropus afer afer | reverse complement strand
GACAGTAGGTAAAATCATTTTTAACTTAAAAATAACAGAGAAAGCACAGACTGAGTTTAACTGTGTAAAAAATGTATGCATGTTCATATATAAGTAAAGAGAAACCCAAAACCAAATCCACTGCCATCAACTCAACTGCTGCTCACAGCACCCCTAGAGGACAGAGTAGAACTGCCTCCATAGAGTTTCCAAGGCTGTAATCTTTACAGAAGCAAAACCCAAACCAATCCCACTGTGATGGCGTGGATTCTGACTCAAAGCGCCCTTAGAGGATAGCGTAGAACTGCCCCATGGGTTTCCAAAGTTGGCAGTCTTTACAGAATCACTCTGCCACGTCCATCTCCCGCAGAGCAGCTGGTATGTTCCAACTGCTGACCTGCTGATTAGCAGTCCATCACTTGAACCACTGCACTACCAAGGCTGTAAGTACAGAGAGATCTAGATAGGGTTCTTACTATGATGAAGTTGATGTAAAGCATACCCAAACACTACAAGGAAATGAGCAAGTGTCTACATTGCAATACTTCAAAAACACAATAAAATCAGTTTCCTGCATTTAAAAAAAAAAAAACACAGAAAAGAAAACTCTGGAAGGATGGATATCCACTAAACCAATAACAATGTTGACTGGTTGACCTCTGGGGAAGGGATGGGAATAGGGCAGGGACTTTCACTTTAATAATAATAATAATAATAATGTGAATGTATTGATGCTCCTATGAGTGAAAAGAAAGACATAAGACTTGGGACACTCCGCCCCTCCCTCCCCTTCCCCACCCACCTATAGAAAACCACTGCTTTACACTGAAGGTACAGACTTCCCACCTACTCACATCCTTTAACTTCATATAGAAGCAAACCTGCAAAGATCAGAAAATGTCAGTATCTTCAAACAGCTGTTCAATGCCCCTTCTGGTACTCCCAAGGCAATACTAAAAGCGATACTGGCCTTGGACTGGCCCAAGCAGCATCTCCCACGGTGTCCCCTCCTTGGAGTCCCTAGGTGGTACAAAAAGTTGAGAGCTCAGCCACTAACCAAAAGACTGGCAGTTCAAATCCACCCAGGGCCACCTGTGAAGAAAGGCCAGGTGGTCTCTTTCCGAAAGTTCTCGGCCACTGAAAACCCTATGGAGCAGTTTGACTCCGACACACATGGGGACACCATGAGTCAGAATCAACTCAACGGTGACTGGCTTTTTGGCTCCTCACTGGCTCTTTTTCTAGGTCCAAAAAAAAAAAAAACAAAACAAAACTCACTGCCATCAAGTAGAATCTGACTCATAGCAACCCCACCTTGGGTTTCTGAGGCTAGATTACCCCATCTTCCTTCTGAGGAGTGGCTGGTGGGTTTGAACCACCAGCCTTCTGGTTAGCAGTCAAATGCCTTAGGCACTCCACCACCAGAGCTCCTTCCTAGGTCCAGCAGGTCACAATTCCTGGCTCATCTTCCTATTTCCTTGACCCTTTCATTAATACCATTTGGCAAAGTCTCTGTAAATCCCTGTCAGCATGCTTCCCATTAACAGCTCCAGCACACGCCTCCTCTACTATATTCCCAAATCACAGCCTGAAAATGAGCACCCAGTTCAGAGAGCGTCTTGACGCATCTGGAGTGAACAAAACCACAATGCCTTCAACCTGACAAGCTGTTGTGAGTAAAACCCTTTCTTTCCATGAGCAATATTTTGCTTCAGCTCCAAAAGGAGGAAAAATAAACCTGAAAGACTGGCCGACAGAAATGGAGTCTGAGAATAGGGTCTATCATCAACCATTTCCTTCTCACTGACCCAAGAGTCCTGTTGATCAGCCCTGACCCCCACCCCCACCATCCTGAATATCTATAACTAGGGTCAGCAGCTCTGGAGTTCAAGCATTGAAACCTGGACTTGAATGGTCATGGCCAAGGGCTCCAAGTAGGGCATTGGTTCAGAAAAACCAAAGCACATCTCTGCCCTTACTGGACTGCTGGATTTGTTTATTTCAGACTCTCACTTCCTTTCACCCCCCTGAACTCTGAGCACTGCCCCCACAGGACACAAAGAAAGGGGACACTGGGGTTTTCCACAGCCAGGTCCCCCTTTTCCCCAGGCCTATCCTCTAGGGGTGCTGTGAGAGCTCTTCTGTCCACATTGCACCCCAAATCTTTTATTGCACCTACTTCACCCTGCTCCTTCAGCCACCTGCTGAGCATGGGGCTTTGTCAGAGGCGGAACAAATTGCGAACTAAAAGATCTCAGGCTGGATTTGCTCCAGAACTTTCTATAGCCTCAAGGGTTCAGAAATTCCAAGAGCAGTGAGCCTCCTGAAACAAAATATCAGCCCTCTCACTCCATCCCCTCAAAAAGACTCTATTCCCTGTAGGAGCTTAATCTATGATGAACAACCACACGAACTCAAGGTCAAAGCCCATTAACTCAGACGCCACACAGAAAATACGGTAGATTCAAGCTGCTGCCCTTTTTGGGTTCAGTAAGCAAATTAATAGTGAAACCAAGGGAAAACTTTAGCCTGCCCAAGAGTGAAGGTTGGAAAATTGTATCTAAGCATGCCTCTTACAGTGACATTTGCATTTAGTGACCATACCAATTATAAATAATAATTCTCATCTATTTATAAGACCTTCTAAGGCAAATTCCCTTTCTCATATCAAGAGCAAGAATTCATTTCTTTTCCATTGTGCTCGAACAGATGTGTCATGTCAGGCTGATCTTTCTGCGAATGAGGGTAAGGAGTGAGGTGCTGGTGCTCATGGGCCCCTTGCCAAGCCCTAGGCGCTCACCCCGTATGTACTCCCAAATGGTTCCTGCTCTCTGTGCCATCTACCTAGGACGTTCCCCCGGGACATCTCCATATCCAAAGCATATATAAGAACAAACATGAACCAAAGGTTAAAAAAAAAAAAAAAGTGCTGATACATAGTACAGATTGGCCAATTATTATTTACACTGCCCAGAGAAAGCTGCCACATTCAGACAGCTGATCAAACACACCTGAGCACCACTCCCAGGACCAATCAGCCGTGACCACAGTGACTGCAGAGAGCCCTCACCAAGACACTGTCTTAGAAACCAGGCTGGGAACCCCCTGCTGAGAACTGGCCTTTGCCCCCCCCCCCATATACTTGAATCAGAATGTTCATTTTAACAACATCCCCAGGTGATTCCTATCTACACATAAGAACGGGGTGGGGCGAGTTGTCCAACCAGAACAGCAGAATGAGACTTGGCTGTGCAGACTCACTCAGCTGCCCTGTCCACTGTTCAGGAATTAAAGACACTGGCCACATGCTCTTCTTTGCAGAGCATGTAGAATACACCCCAACAGCAAGCTCAGACATAACCGGGTAGAATACAGCAGTCCACAAGAGGACTCCTCAAAGCTATGACCATGTAGATAAACAGGACACCAAGGAAGTGAAGTGCCCAGAGGGAGAAAGAGACATGGCCATTCAAGCGCCTGATGACACGTGGTCTTTCCTCTAAGACACTATCGTGGCTCTCCCTCCAAGCCATGTAATCCAGCCATGTAGTCCAGAGGACAATCTTTCTGGACTAGGGATAATCACTACCTGAATTTTATTTGGTATCTCAAGTTGGGGCAACCCACTCCAAGGGTCTGGGCCCACATCTCATTAGCCCCAAGACCTGAAGGCCAAATTCCCAGGGAATTTAAGGCAAGAAAGAAGGCAGGTAAACCAGAAAGACCACTTCTTCAACCTGCCTCCTGGGGCACATGTCTTATTGGCACCAGACAGCCTAACCTAATCCTACTTCACCATGACTCAAAAGAAGAAACAGCCTTGGGTCCCATTCTCCACCATACAGTCCTCCCTGGGCTTCCTCCCTCTCTGGGTGAGCAGGAGATTCAAGTACATGTCAGGCTGTCACAAGAACTTCTGTCTACCTCTAGAACTTGTAGGGACTCAGTGGCTGGCACAGCATGGATGCTTGTCCTGGGTTCTTATTGGCATTAACCTCACTCCTCTACTGATAACAGAGTTGTAGCCCATGGCATTCAGTTACTGTCATGTGGCCTGGCTTTGGCCCCACTGCTATGCCTAATATGCTTCT
Organism: Orycteropus afer afer; assembly: GCF_000298275.1. Classification (NCBI taxonomy): domain Eukaryota; kingdom Metazoa; phylum Chordata; class Mammalia; order Tubulidentata; family Orycteropodidae; genus Orycteropus; species Orycteropus afer. Next base: position 9,573,801 of record NW_006921605.1, on the reverse strand, counting down.
CTATAAGCAAGCACAGAATCATTCCCTAACCCAACCATGAGACCTATGTCAGCAAAGGATCCAAATTTCTGGCTCTCTCTCTCTCCAATATTAGGGCCATTTCGTTTTGTTTTGTCTTTGTACTTTGAAGCTCCTCATCATCTTCTGGCTCAATTTTTACCTACTCTTCCCTTAGAATGATAAAATTAGAAGGGGTAATGGATGTCATTCTTAAATTTCAGGAAGGAAAAGTGGAGTTAAGGGACACACAACCAGTAAATGGCAGATCTGAGCTCAAACTCAGTCCAGGATTCCCCCCTCACAATCTTAGGAGCCTGTGTGGAGTTTTGTCAATGGTCTTAGGCTGTAGTTGGGTGTGTTGTCATTTCTCTGATTATATCATAAACTCATGAAAGGTCAGGATCATGATCAATGGTCTTTTCTCCAGTTATAGGCCCACTCATATGCATCATGTCACACAGCACAACGTCAGCTCTATTTATAATGAAACCTGACATTCAAAATCTGAACTTACCAAAATGTAAATAAGGTTATGATTAGTCATATTACCAGGAGATTCTTCTCTTTAAGGAAGATACCACAATTTAATTCTGCTAAATAAAAGCCCTGAAACAGCTTAAAATATCTGTTTAGACATCAATGGCTACCTAACAGTGACAAGACCAGGAAGATCAGGTTTGAACTGAAATAAATCAATCCAGAAAGCTAGAAAAATCCTGAAACAAGACTCCACAGAAGCACAGTACTCACCAGGTGAGGCATCAGCAGGTCAGCCAAGTAGACGAAAGCAGCTCCGACGGTGAAGCCAACAGCCACAGGAAAGAAGGCAAAGGCACCAAAGCCTCCAGAGGACATGGCCATCTCAACCGCTGGGGCCAGCAGGGACCAATAAGAAGCTGCTAACATGACCTGCAGAACCACAATGAGGACACACAATGGAATACAATTCAGCCACAAAAAGGAACGAACACTGATGCGTGCTATAGCAGGGTGAACCTTGAACACAGCATGCTAAGTGAAAGAAGCCAGACACAAAAGGACAAATATTTTATGATTCTACTTCTATGGACTATCCAGAATAGGCAAATCTATAGAAGGAGCTCTGGTGGTGTATGGTTAAGGCATTTGGCTGCTAATCAAAAGGTTGGTGGTTCAAATCCATCAGCTGCTTATGGACAAAAGATGAGGCAGTCTGCTTCCATTAAGATTTACAGCCGTGGGAACCCGACGGCAGTTGCTGTGAGTCAGAATCCGCTCGATGGCAATCAGTTCTGTTTTTTTAGAGACAGAAAGCAGCTCTGTGGTCGCAGGGGGCTGAGGGGAGAAGGGAATGGGGCTTACTTCTGGGGTGATAAACAATATTCTGGAATTAGACAGAAGTGGTGGTTGCACAACCTTGTGAATGTACTAAATGTCGTGGAATACTGTATACTTGAAAATGGTTATAATGATGGATTCATCGTTAGGTGTGTTTTACCACAATTTATGGGGAAAACAAAAAAAGAGCAAAAAATCATTAATCCAACCACAGAAGGCCTTCTAAGCAGCTACTTCAGTTGTCTCTATGCCATAAACTGAACCTCATAATTTCACATGTGTTAAGCTTTTAATCCAAGGTGGCAGGTGCGTTCCCAAAGCACAAAGTCACACGTAGACTTCCTGGGACAAATGTGCTAAAAACACAGTTTTGAATAGGCTGGAGTTGACCACCTTACAAGTTCCTGTCATGTGGCCTCTGGCTCAATGGTTCTCAACCAAGAGTGATTTTGCCCCTCACCCCAGGGGAGGACATTCAGCAATGTCTGGAGATATTCTGGTTGTCCCAATGGGGGAGGAGTGATTGCTACTCACCTGTAGTGGGTGGAGGCCACGGGTCCTGCTAAATACCATACAGTGCACAGGGCAGTCCAGGACAACAATGAATCATCTGCCCACAATGCCAATAGTGTCAAGGCTGAAAAACCCTGACCTAATTGAATACTTTCAGGACAAGTCACTACCTGCATTATGAGTTCCATTTCATTATAACCAAATGAAACCCACTGCCATCAAGTCCATTCCGACTTGTATTATAAGACAGCTCTAACTATCACAAAGTTCTTCTTTACGTTGGTGAAATCTGTCTCCCTTCCACTTTTACCTATTAGCTTTATTTCTCCTCTCTGGAGCACCGAAGAATGTGTCTTCCTCTGTTAGTGTATGAGAGCTTCTGAAATGTTTGAAGGCAACCAGTGAATCCATGTCACATTGGTCTGATCAATTCCCTTATCTCTAACAAGGAAGATTGTTGTTGTTGTTATTTTGCTGTCAAGTCAGCCCCGACTCACAGCAACCCCTCCTTGGGTTTCCAAGGCAGTATCACTACGGAAGTAGGATTGCGCAACCTTCCTTCCGAGGAGTGGCTGGTGGGTTTGAACCGCCAGCCTTCTGGTGAGCAGTCAAGTGCCTTAGGCACTATGCTACC
>NW_006921605.1:9563430-9570605 GCF_000298275.1 Orycteropus afer afer | reverse complement strand
TCCCTGCTCCCCTGAAGTCATCTTAAAACTGCACAACAGTTTACCTCAGCTAGTGAAAAAAGGTCTGCTTTGAGCTTTGAGCTCTTTTAAGAACTGTCTACACGGGATCATATTGACAACAGCAACTTGAAGGATTAGATAGGAACCTTAGGGGGCTGTGAGTGTATGTTCATGAGTGAGGAGCAACTCGGAAAAGGAGGGGGAGAATGGTTGCACAACTCGAAGACTGTAATCCATGTCACCAAATTGTACATGGAGAAACTGTTGAACTGGTGTATGTTTTGCTATGTATAATCTCAACAACAACAAAATAAATAAAATTTAGAAAAATGATACATATCTGTATCATCCACCTCCAAAATAACATTCAGAGTGACTGAACCAGGTACCATGGCAATGATAAAGAACAAATTCATGCATGCAGAAAGGGATTTCCCTTCTGCCAACAATCATCCATACACAGTCATTTGCTCTGAGCCAGATTTTCCCAGCAAGTCTTGGCACCCCCCATGGCAAACTGTATGTATCTCAGAAATTCCCAGAAAGAACGGAAATGTCTCACCCAGATGGGATGGGAGCTGAGATCAACCAGTCAGCTCTATGAGCCCTGCTGAAGGAAAGACCATCAAGGGAAGCCTGCATACTCCTCCCTGCTACGGCCCAATCTATCCCTTTTCTAGACTTTGTTTAACAAGTTTTCAAATTTAACAGCCCTTGCTAGCTTCACTCATGGTAAACTTTCCACTGAAGAGAACATGTATGGAGGCACAGAGATCAAGAGATCCCTGTTCCTCTCTTGAAACTTGACTTATCTTGTTCTCAGTCCAGCAGGTCCCTCTCTCCTTGCAGGTTTCACTCAGGACTTCTCATATAGTCTCACCTTCAACAGCTCTAAAACCACATGGTCCATATGGTTATCATCCTCATCCTCCAAACCCTCTCCACTCTCCCTCCTGGGACAAGGAAGTCACTGCACCCTTGTCAGCATCATTCAGGGTACTTCCCCAGCTCACAATCTCCTTTCCAACCTCAAATCCAATCTGTCCTCTCAAAGTTCCCTCAGCATCACTGGTCACCACCCTTCTTTTAGCTCCTACACATGGGAAACACACAAGGCTCTCATGGACAATGGCTCCCTTCGGCATGATTCAAAGTAGGGCAGAAGAGGTGGACCTCCCAAGGCAGGGCATGTCAGAATTTGTGATGCCTGGAATGGAAAAGGGAGCTCTGGTGGCATAGTGCCTAAGGCACTTGACTGCTAACCAAAAGGATAGTGGTTCAAACCCACCAGCCACTCCTCTGAAGGAAGGTTGGGCAGTCTACTTCCGTAGAGATACTGCCTTGGGAACCCAAGGAGGGGCTGCTATGAATCAGGACTGACTCTATGGCAGTGAGATTTAGTGGGTTTGAGAAATGGAAAAGCATCCCAGATCATTCTGGTGGGACCTCTCCTGAACATCATTGTTCTTTATCCTTCTAGGAAATCCAGAACCCAAGTGGACTCCCTCCATTGCTTTCCCCTGCCAGCCTCCCATATAAACTGGAAATGGGCAAAGAAAAATCTAGAAATGGAATTGGGTTATCTGTCTGAAATGATAGCGGAACCCAAAGAAAAGCTATTTAAAGAGTATATGGCAGATAGAATAATACTCACAAAAAAGATATCCACATCCTGCTCCTCCAAACCTGTGTTAACTTATACAGCAAAAGGGACTGTGCAGATGTGATTAAGTAAAAGATTTTGATGGGAAAGCTATCCTGGAATACCTAGATGGGGCCAATATAATCACAAGGGTCCTTGTAAGAAGGATTCAGAAGAGTCAGAGTCAGAGTGAAGATGTGAAAATGAAAACAGAGATTGTGGTCAGAGAGGGGAGGAGTCCTGGTAGCACAACTGTTAAGCACCCAGCTGCCAAGTGAAATGTTGGCAGTTCAAACCCATCCGGTAGCTTCATAGGAGAAAGACCTGTTGATCTACTTCCATAAAGATTACAGCCTAGAAAACACTACGGGGCAGCTCTACTCTGTCACACTGGGTCACTATCAATAGAAATCGACTTGACAGCACCTAACAACAATAGTCAGAGAGAGAGAGAGAGAGAGAGAGAGAGAGAGAGATGAAGATGCCACACTGCTGGCCTGAATAAGGAGAAAGTGACCATCAGCCAAGGAATGTAAAGTGGCCTCCAGAAGCCTGAAAAGGCAAGGAAATGGATTCTACTTGTGGTGGTTAAGTTTGTGTGTCAACTTGGCTGGGCCTGATTGAGTGGCTGGGGAGCTGGTGGTAGTTATTCCCCATGATGAGACTGGGCAAGCAACTCCATGGTGGGATCTACCACAAGCAGCTGAGTAGCTGCTTGAGGAATGTGGGCTGCTTCCCAAATATAAGAAACAGCTTTTGGAATGGTCTCTAGCTTAGGCACACTTGGGCCCTGCATGTAGCCATGTCATTGCTCAGCAGCCTGCCATGCTCTGCCAATCCCGGGACTTTCAACAGACTTGAATTAATGGCCTGCTGTGTGGTTTGGTAACATCAGGACTGTGCCATTTTATTTGTCAACCTTGGGCTTGTTAGCCTAGCAGCCAGTAGCTGCCTGATTGAAGAGATGCTTCTAGCTTCAGTGGGCCAGGAGCAAGAGGCAGAGCTGAAGCCCAAGGTCAAAGGGCTTTCACCCAACCCCTAGATCCTGGCACTTTGAACTCAGACTTAATGCCTCCAAACTATGAGAGAATATACTCCTGTTTGTCAAGCCATCCCATTTGTGGTATCTTCTGTTAGAGTGGCACTAGGTAACTGGAACACTACCCTAGAGCCTCCCGAAGGAACTCAGCCAGCCCTGGTGATACTTTGATTTCAGCCCTATAAAACCATTTTGGACTTCTGACTCCAGAAATATAAGATAATATATTTGTGTTGTTTTAAGCCACAAAATTTGTGGTAACTTGTTACAGCAGCCATAAGAAACTAATACAACACATAAAAGCATGTGTTACTTTTATAATCCTCTCCCAACATTGGGGGCTTGCCTGAAACTCCCAACTTTAGTAAAGTTGCTCTTAATGTTAACTGTTTCCACCTGGGTACAGTGACCTATTAACCTGCTGATACAGAAGAAGGAAAGAGTATATCTAATTAATTCTCTGTCACCCTTAAGAAGCAGGGCATAGGCCACAGAGGAGTAGTGAGCTCTGGGCCGTAGACACCAGGAAATGGGCCCCAAAGGCAAGTCCTTGGCAGCCAGTTCCTTTATGGCCCCAGATGGCAGATGCCAAAAGTCCTCTTTCAGCTGCAACACAGCCCACATAGGCAAACAACTGAGCAAGCAGCACCATCCCTGGAGACACCAGATGTAGCCACAAGGAACAGGAACTGACGATCTTCTCTCTTCGTCTTCACCAGCTTTGTGTACAAAAGGAATGCATCCTAGGGTTTTATCACACACAGCAGGGCCTTGCAGTAAGTACCCCCAGTCATGTGGCCTTCTCTATTCCCATAATGAAAATGAAAAGCCCAGTCAGTCAAATGAACCCATGGGAAAGCCTGCTTTGGGCCCATCCTCCAAGCAGGGACTATTAAGGCCCAAGCAGCTCGATTTTTTTTTTGCCAAACAATGGAGGAAGCTCAAGGGAGTATGTGATGTAGTATTTACGAACAGAGAGAGGGAGAATCAAAAAACACTCCTGCAAAACATTGAAGGGGAAACCAAACACACAAACAAAAAGAGGAGGTGTGAAGTCTGCCTTGAGCCCTTGCCTGCTGTGGAAGGTGTCCAGCAGGGAAATCTGTACACTGAGCCAGGTGATTCTCAGGCAAGCTGAGGGTTGGGAGGCTGGGTGCTTTCCACATGCACGCTCTAATGTCTCAGCCACTATTACAACGTTGACTACTGTCTCAATGAATGGGCAAGTGGTGAACTGATGAATTCCTTGGTTTGATTAAAAACTCGGTGTTGGTGTGACCAACCTCGAACTCTATTTTGCACCACTGCCCTCCTGACTGGATCCTGAATCATCAGCCCTTGTTCTTTGGCCAGTGTATGTCCACCTGTTGGAATGCCAACAAGGCAAACCCATCTCACGTGCCCTTTCTTCCAAGCATCCTAAGGCCTTTGCCTGAAACCATGTATGTCAAAGAAACAACAGAAGGTTTGAAGCAAGTCCAAGTTTGAATCTCAACTCTGCCACTTAGTAGTTAGGTGGTGCTGTCAGCTGCTATCAAGTCGGCTTTGATTTATAGCAACTCCACACACAACAAACTAACGCCCAGTTCTGCACCATCTTCATAATCACTGGTAAGCACAAGTCCACTGCCACGGCCACTGTGTATTTGGAGTGGCTTCCAATCTAGGGGGCTCATCTTACAGCACAATACCAGGCAACATTGTGCGGTGATCAGTTTTCATTGGCTAGTAGACTGCCAGGCCTTAGTCCGCTGCAGTCTGGATGCCCCACGGAAACCTGTCCACCATCAGTGACCATGTTGGTGTTTGAAATACTGATGGCATAGCTTCCAGCATCCTAGCAACACATGAGCCACCACAGTACAACAGACAGACAGACAGGTGGTGGGCTCGTTAGGCAGCCCTACACAAATAACCTCAGCTCGCTGTATCTCAGGTTTCTCATCTGAAAATGGGGCAAGGATAGCTGTTTTAAGAGCCCTAGGGCCACAGTGGTTAAAAGTCTGGCTGTTGATCGAAAGGTAGACAGTTGGAACCCAGCAGCCATTCCATGGGAGAAAGACGTGGCAGTCTCCTTCTATAGAGATTTACAGCCTTGGAAACCCTATGGGACAGTTCCACTCTGTTTTGTAGGGTTGCCATGAGTCCAAATTGACTTGACAGCAACAGGTTTGTTGGTTTGTTTTTTCTTTTTCTGATATCACAGGCTCTTGTAAGAATTGTGGATGGCTATGCATTTAGCACACCAGCCCAGGTCCTGGTAGAAATGTGTGTTAGTGTTATTTTCTCTCGGATTCTTCCTATTAGCCTCTCCCTGAGCCTCCAGTAAACATACTCTCTTCTTTCTACCCCCCATCTCACTCCACACCTGCTTCCATATAGCCCTTTTCCATCCCACTGGCTTCCTACTTTGTGTCCATGTCCCCTGGACCTTGTACATGACCAGGGTTAGGGCTGGGCTTTGAACACCACTGCATCAGGCACGACCCACCAGAGTATCCTGGGTGGCGCAGGTGCTCAGTGTTTGTTGCCCCAATAAATTCCCTGTTAGCCTTGCTAACAGATTGCCAGGCCTTTCATCTGAGGCACCTGGGGAACCACAGAGCTAGAGAAGTAAGAACACATCATCAGGAAATGATTCAACACTCATATTTCAATCTATTTCCTAAATTTTAAAAGTGACTTTACCCTTTCAAATTGTGTTCTGTGTAGGCTCAAACTCAAATGCCTTCACTCCTTTGACAAACCCTGACTGTTTAAAATAATGGAGCTCTTCTTGGGTGGTGGAAAGGAGGTGACATGGATTTTTCAGGGCTTCATAGACGACCCACGGAGCAGAGGGTCTATTGACAGAAGCACAGACTCTTTCAGAGTTGAAGGTGGCTTTAGGAGACTCCCTTCTCTAAATGCTTCAACTCTAGATGAAAGTGCTGAGACCCAAAGACACTCACTTGGTTTTCCCAAAGCTGCAAAGCAAGCTGATGCCATGCAAAGTTGGCCAGGCCATCCCCACAGCAAGCTAGTACCATCCTGTTATGGACTGAATTGTGTCCCCCCAAAATATGTGTGTTAATTTCTCTGGGTCATGATATAATGATATTATTATCCCCAATTGTGATCTGATGTAATTACCCTGTGTCGTAAATCCTCATCTCTGTGATGTTAATGAGCAGGATTAGAGGCAGTTATGTTAATGAGGCAGGATACAATGTATAGGATTAGGTTGTACTGAGTCAATGTCTTTTGAAATACAAACAAGTGATTAAAAAAGCCAGCAGAGATGAGAGGGACCTGACTACCATCAGGAAAGAAGAGCCGGGAGTGCAGAGCATCCTTGGGACCCAAGGGCCCTGTGCTGGGAACCTCCTTGATACAGGGGAAGACTGATGCCAAGACGGCCAAGACACGAGGATGTGGAGAGATTGGGACTCTCATACACTGCTGGTAGGACAGTCAAATGGTACAACCACTGTGGAAAGCAGTATGGTGATTCCTTAAGAAGCTGGAATTAGAAATACTATTTGACCCAGCAATCCCATTACTAGATATATATCCTAAAGAAGTGAGAGCCAGGACAGGATCAGATATATGCACACCCTTGTTCGTTGCAGCACTATTTACAATAGCAAAAAGATGGAAACAACCTATGTGCCCATCAACAGAAGAATGGATAACCAAACTATGGTACATACACACAAGAGAATACTATGCAACACTAAAGAATAATGCAGAATCTACAAAACACCGCATAACATGGGTGAACTTGGACAGCGTTGTTGTTGCTGTTACGTGCCGTCGAGTTGGATGCTGAGTGAAATAAGTCAATCACAGAAGGACAAATATAGTATTAGTTCATTATTTGTTTATTTGTGCTTTATTGACTCTGCAAAGGCATTCGACTGTGTGGAGCATAACAAATTCTGGATCAAATTTACAAGAATGGGAATTCCAGAACACTTAATTGTGCTCATGAAGAACCTATACATAGACCAGAAGGCTGTTGTTCTAACAGAACAAGGGAACACTGCATGGTTTAAAATCAGGAAGGGAGTGCATCAGGGCTGTATCCCTTCACCATACTTATTCAATCTGCATGCTGAGCAAATAATCCAAGAAGCTGGACTATACGAAGAAGAACGCAGCATCAGGATTGGAGGAAGACTCATTGTGTTTCTGTTGTACATTTCATACTTTTATACTTATTCATTCTGCTGTACATAGGGTTGCTATAAGTCGGAGCCAAATAGACAGCACCTACCAACAAACAACAACAAATATGTCCATGAGTATAGTAGAGCATATATGGAGCAAAGTTATGAAAACTTCTTGTTGTTGTTAAATGCCGTCAAGTCATTTCCGACTCATAGCAACCCCATGCACAGCAGAAAAAACACTGCCTGATCCTGCGCCAGCCCCACAATCCCTGCTATACTTGAGGCCATCATCACAGCCACCATGTCAATCCATCTTGTTGAAGGCCTCCCCCTCTTTCGT
>NW_006921605.1:9534800-9559834 GCF_000298275.1 Orycteropus afer afer | reverse complement strand
TGCATATTGCAGGTTGTTAATGAGCCTTCCTCCAATCCTGATGCCATGTTCTTCTTCATATAGTCCAGCTTCTCAGATTATTTGTTCAGCATACAGATTAAATAAGTATGGTGAAAGGATACAATCCTGATGCACTCCCTTCTTGATTTTAAGCCATGCAGTATCCCCTTGTTCTGTTTGAACGAAAGCCTCCTGGTCTATGTACAGGTTCCTCATGAGCACAATCAAGTGTCCTGGAATTCCCATTCTTCTCAATGTTATCTATAATTTGTTATGATCCACACAATCGAATGCTTTTGCATAGTCAATAAATCACAAGTAAACATCTTTCTGGTATTCTTTGCTTTCAGCCAAGCTCTACCTGACATCAGCAATGATAACCTTCTTTCCACATCCTCTTTTAATCCAGCTTGCATGTCTGGAAGTTTTCTATCAATATACTGCTGCAACCATTTCTGCATTATCTTCAGCAAGATTTTAATTGTGTGTGATATTAATGATATTGTTTGATAATTTCCACATTCTGTGAGATCACCTCTCTTTAGAGTATGTCGTCTGTCAATTTGTCATACTGTGATGGCTTGTGTGTTGCTGTGAGGTTAGAGGCTATGCCATCAGTGTATCAAATACCAACCAGCAGGGTTACCCTTGGTGGATAGGTTCCAACGGAGCTTCCAGAGTAAGACAGACTTGGAAGAAGGAAGGGGTCTTCTACTTTTCAAAGAATAGGCCAGTGAAAACCTTACGAATAGCAGTATAACACTATCTGATATTCCTGAAAAACTAGGTAAAAGAAAAACATTACTAACTCTAGGAAAAACAAAAGTTGCACAAGAAATAAAATAAATGAATAATATCTACAATGAACTAAGGTCCCAGATTTGTTCGTTCTTCTGAAGTCCATGGTATATTCAACATTCTTCGCCAACACCACAATTAAAATGCCGCAATTCTTCTTTGTTCTTCCTTTTTCATTGTTCAGCTTTTGCATGCATATAAGTTGACCGGAAATTCCACGCCTTGGGTCAGACACATCTTAGACATCAAAGTGACATTTTTGCTAGCATAGAGCCTAAGGCACTTGACTGCTAACCAGAAGTCTAGTGGTTCAAACCTCCTAGTCACTCCTTGGAAGGAAGGTTAGGCAATCTACTTCCATAGTGATACCCCCTCAGAAACCCAAGGAGGGGTCACTATGAGTCGGGTCTGACTCCACGCACATAACAACAACAACAACAAATATTTTAAAGAATATTTTGCATCAGGAAGCTGAAAGGGACTAGAGGAAACATTTAATGCTGGCAAGTATTAGCAAACTCTCTCATATTGCTGAAGTGTACAATCTTCCACATCGCTTCCGCAGATCTCAAAACCCAGCCAAGCACAAGATAGGATCTTTTTTTCCCAATACATCATGCAAAATGCCACAGGAATCCATACTTTATAATGCTATTAATTTCCCTCTGGGGTCAGAAGTATCAGCACAGAATAATCAAAAACCATCAGCTAAATGCTGGCCCATAGCAGTCAACCCTTTTCATTTTGGCTTAAGTGCTCATTTTGGAAGAATATTAGCTCTGGAAATGTAAACGCACCTGCAAAGAGTTCCTTAAGGGATGCATCAGACAATCTGGTACGATGGCTGCAGTTAAGCATTTCCTTTATCAGAGCAATGACAGTTTAAATACTGAAAGAAAACCCAAGCTACAAAACAAAATTTCCCTGTTTATAAAAAGGGGAGAGGAAGTGAGTATGCATATTTACAATGTACTGAATATCAGTATTAGTTATTCACCTAACACCCCTCTAAAGAAGTTATGCTGCAGTCTACACAAGACAAAAACACCGAGTTCCAGATAACAGCATCCAACTCAGTGCCTGCTACACCAGAGGTCCTCCCTCAATGTTTGTTGAAGCTAATGAACTTGGATTCCGACCTCAAGGCATCCCAGTTGCCTTTGAGTCGATTTGGACTGATGGCAACAACTCCCTCTGTGCCTAAGTGGAATGATGCTCCATGGAGTTTTCAATGGTTAGATTACTCAGAAGTAGATCATCAGGTCTTTCTTCCAAGGCACTTCCGGGTGGACTCAAACCACCAACCTTTGGTTTGTAGCTGAGTGCTTAACCCTTTGCACCACCCAAGGACTCCTACCTCAAGGAGACTACCATATAATTAAGGAGTAGGCATGAATTTGTAATCTGTGCCAATCAAGGCAATAATTACTTTGAAAGTATCAAAGCCAAGTAATATCTATAAGTCATTTCTCCAAATGAGTTATGAAATTAATTTTTAAAAGCCAATCAACAAATACTTATTTAGTGACTTTCATATGACCAAGATTATGCTAAGCCCTAAGGCTATGGGGAGAAGGAGGGAAGGTATGAAAGCAGATCTGAGTCATGCCTCCAGGATCTGGTCTTGTAGCACAATAAGAGAGCCCACACTGTATAACAAACCACATAGGGGACACAGGTATGGTTACTTCTTAGAAATAACTAAACACCTTGCCAGATTGGTTTTCTGGGTTCGAAGTCTTAATATCATAGTCTCATGGGACAACCCACTTAACAGGCATAACATAGTTCATAAAGTATATGTTCTACATCCCAATGTGGTGAGTAGTGTGTAGAGTCTTGCAAATGACCATCTATGTTACCACCATTGGTCTCTACTCATCTGGAACAAAAGACAAAGAAGGAAACCAATAACTCAGAGAGAAAGTAGTCTATAGGAATAATAGTTGACATGAACCACAGCCTTATCTATCCTGAGACCAGAAGAACCAGATGGTGCCCAGCTACCACCACCGACCATTCTGATCAGGGCCACAACAGATGGATCCTTACAGATTTGGAGAAAAATGGGGAACAGTACTGGACTAGTGCAGACTAGAGGACTCCCCAAGCCTATCATCCTGAGATACTCTTTAAACTTTAAACAGAAATTATCCCTTGAAATCACCTGTTAGCTAAACAATAGACTGGCTCATAAAATACAGACTATCACCCATGAGTAATAAGTTTCTTTAAAAAACCATTTATGTGAGACCAAATGGCAAAAATTACTCTAAAGTAAAGATGAGAAGGTAAGGGGACAGCGAAACAAGAATACTGGAAACGGTATAACCAGAACTGAATGAATGAGATTAATGACACATTGTGAAAAATGGAACCAATATCAGTGAATAATTTGCATAGAAATTCTTAAAAGGGAACCTAACTTGCTGTGTAAACTTTTACCTTAAACAAAATGAAATATTTTTTAAAAGACAATCTGAACATGTAATATAAATCGATAAAGTATCATTTCAGAACACATCTGAAACGATAAATAATGGAGGTACCTGAAACAAGAAATGATAAAGAATTGCAGTAATTTCAAGAAAGGAGAGATCAGTGTTGTCAAATAGTAGACACTGAAGACATCATGGAGAAAGCTGCACACAGTTTGGAAAGGAGAGCAAAGGTGAACCCATTCTAGCTGGGAAGAGCAGTGTAAGCAAGGTCTGGAAGACAAGTGAGCCCAAAGCTTATTTTGTGGGTACTGCAGAAGGTTGTCAGTTCAAACTTACCAGCCGCTCTGTGAAAGGAAGATGAGGCAATCTACTTCCATAAAGATTTACCACCTTGGAAACCTAATGGGGGTTGTTATGAGTCAGAATTGACTTGATGGCAGTGATTTTGGTTTTTTTGGTTTTGCAAGGTGATCAGTCTGGCTGGAAAAGACTATACGTTTGGGCCACAATGAAAGAGTTGGGTATAATTAAGAAGCCAGTCACCAGGGCACAACTTAAGACAATGGGCCAATTATTTCCAACTCTGGTTGCAAGCTAGAATCACCTGAGGTTGCCAAAATATAGACACTAGACCCTTCTACAAGCTACTGAAACAGACTCTCCAGGGCAGAGGCCTAGCACAGTGCTTCAAAGTTCTCCAGGTACTGCGCAAAGAAGCTCAGGCAGGACTAGGTGGGTCTGCACTCGGCAGCCAGCAAGGAGTCCTCAGTAAGGTAAAGAAGTATTTTAGGAAGGTTAAGTTGATTATCAAAATGCAGGATGGACTTAATAGGACAGAGATTGGAAGCCTACTAGGCTATTGCCATAATCTAGATGGGAGGTGATAAAGACCTAGCCCACAGTGGGGACCATGGGGACTGGAATCAAGGAGGGAATCAGTTTGTCATCCTCCAGAACGAGGCTACGCATATGCATTCAATATCAAGTCATGGGGTCAGAAATCCATGATGGGTGGCCACACAAATTTGCTTTGAGTCACCGTTCAGATTTGGCATGTCAATTACTAGTGATGACTCAACCATGAATCCGATTCATACAAGGGCTTGATCTGCACCTAATTTCCTTTTGGTAAAGTAGAGGGTCAACCAAAAAAGAGGAAAACCCTCAATGACACGTATTGATACAGAGGCTGCAAGAATGGGCTCCAACACAGCAAAGACTGTGAAGATGGCGCAGGACCAGGCAGTATTTCATTCTGTTGTCCATTCTGTTGTTCACAGGGTCACTATGAGTCAGAGCTGACTCAACAGCACCTAACAACAACAACAACAATTTCCTTTTATCAACAAGCCTTCATAATGTACCAGTGTCATCAGGTAATTTTACAGAATTAAACCTGAACTGCTCAAAATTATAATCAGTTATCTTCAGCTTGAATTACACTTGACTGCTAACCAGAAGGCTGGCGGTTCAAACCCACCAGCCACTCCTCGGAAGGAAGGTTAGGCAATCTACTTCCGTAGTGATACCGCCTCAGAAACCCAAGGTGGGGTCACTATGAGTCAGGTCCAACTTGACAGCACATAACAACAACAACAACAATTGACACAGATCTGCTTGAATGAACTGACTCTTGTTAGCTACACCTCAAAAAAACAAACAAACAAACTCACTGCCATTGAGTCGATTGCGACTCATAGCAATCCCCTTTGGGTTTCTGAGGTGGTAAATCTTTACAGAAGTAGATTGTTCAGTCTTCCTTCTGCAGAATGGCTGGTGTGCTTGGACCGCCAACCTTCTGGTGAGCAGTCAAATGCCTTAGGCACTACACCACCAGAGTTTCTTTTAGCTACACTTACCCAATGATAATTATGGGCAGGGGGCTTGGCCTGCAAGCTCCTGTGTGCACTTCAAACTAGAGAAGAAGATTTTAGCTTAACTTTAAAAAAAAGAAAAGAAGAAGAAGAAGAGATCTACCCTATGACCCAGTTAATCCTCTCCAAAGTAGTTACCCAGGAAAAATACAAATACACATTCATACAAAGACCTACACAAGAATCTTCATCACAGCTTTATTCAAAAGGGCCCAAAACTGGAACCAACCCAAATGCCCATCAACAGCAGAGCAGATAAGCAAATTACTCTATATTCATAAAATAAAATCTATCTCAGCAATAAAAAAAGAACAAATTATCACAATTACAACACAGATGAATCCCATAAGCATTACATTGAGTAAAAGAAGCCAGCCACCCAAACATAAAACCCATATACTGCATTGTTGTTCTCGTGGGATGCCATTGAGTTGGTTATCAACTTGCAGCAACCTTCTGTGACAGAGCTGCCCCATGGGGTTTTCTAGGCCATCATCTTCACAAGAACAGAGCACCAGGTCTTTCTCCTGTAGAGTGGCTGGTGAGTTCAAACTGCTAACCTTTTGGTTAGCAGCCAAATGCTTTAACCACTGTGCCACCAAAGCTCCTAATAGTGATAGAGGTGACTATAACTATCAAACTCACTGGACTGACACTTAAGATCTGGGCATAGCATTTTATGTGAATTTTTCTCTTTAATCTCAGGACGGCTGCCTGCACTCCAGATTCTGATGAGTGGTATTTGATCCATGTTAGATATCTGGTTCTAGCGTGGACTCTAGGCTAGAGTTACCCAACACCACCTCCAAGTTCCTGACAAGGCCAGCCCTAGGGCCACTCTTAAACTCTAAGTACCAGCAGTACTAGACAAACAAGGCAACCAGGCCCAAAGGACCTCCTGGCATCAGTCTCTGGTGACCCCAGGTCACAGTAATAAGGCTATACTAAGTTCCTTAAAGCAAGGACAATCAGCCAAGACATATTTGGGCTTTCAATTTGCTGCCCAACAATTTAATTCTAACTTCTAAGCCTGGAAGGCCATCAAGAGTCTTGACCCGGATCCTAGTTCCCATTTCTAAATGCAATTCAATTCAGCAATTACTAAGCACTCATGAGAGTGCTCTGTTCTTGTGAAGATGATGTGAGGTATTACATTAAGTCTCATTAGATCTCAGCAAGATGCCCACCTGGCCTGGGGCACACACTGACAAGGATCTTAGCCACACCTAAAATATAACTGCTGTGTTTCAAGGTCAAATAATATTAAGAGGGTCCACTGTTTGGGTTCACCATTCCTCTTTCACAAACCCATTACTCCAAATAATAAACCAAACCCACTGCCATCGAGTCATTCCAACTCACAGAGACTATATAGGGCAGACCAAAACTGTCCCATGGGGTTTCTGAAGCTGTATATCTTTACTGAAGGAGACTGCCTCATCATTCCCCAGTGCAGCAGTTGGTGGGTTCGAACCACTGACCTTTTGGTTAGCAACTGAGTTTTTTAACCCCTGCACCAGCAGCGGTGCTTAAAGAGGTCAAAGAATACAAAACATTCTGTCCTTTTAAGGCAGATTTAAGCACGTGACTATGTGGGAAAGCTGGTGGTTCAAAACCACCTGTAGGCTCCTCCTAAGAAAGACCTAGCAACCTGCTTCTAAAAGTTCACAGCCTTGCAAACCCTGTGAAGCACCTCTACTCTGCACACGAGGTCACGAGGAGTCGGAAGTGACTCGACGGCAACTAACAACAACAAACTTAAGATGAGGGAGTGCTCCCAGAATCCCTCAGCCAAAATCATTCAACTCCATCCAGATTTTTTAAAAGAGAGGACGCACCTTTATCAAACCTTTTCACCAGCTGGTCACCAAGTAAGTGAGAACATGCTGCCCAGAGCAGCATCCCGTGGCACCCAGCCACCAATCCATCAACACCCTCTCAACTCCAGCCTGTTGATGGACAGTTGCACCAGCTGGTCAAGCCTCCCCCAGCCCAACACCACCACACATTCACGCTGATCCAATCTGTTCCCAGAGCTAGCTGCTAGGCGGGCAGCCCCTGCTAACATCTGATGGAGGAGAGAAGAGTGAGCTTCTTGGCTCCATTCAGAGAAAATTCAAAGATCTGGGTACGAGGATCTCCTACTCACTGATCTCCCTCAAGATGCACAAATGACCAAACCCTTCTGGCTTTATTCTTCTTTCATGGATCAACCAAACTAGTAGTGAGGCTTTGGCCCAGTATTTTCATGGTCAAGAAAGAAAGATGTTCCTCCTGTTGCAGATAAAATCACACTTCATTTTTGCCACTCATGAGAACACAGGTTCTCAAAGTATTTCCTACCCTAACTCATCTGAGGGATGCAAGAGATCCCCATCAACACGGTAGCAATGGTTCTTGAGAGATGGAAGGCAAGAGATCAGGAGTAGTGGGAGCGAATGTGAAGAGGGCTCTGGGTATGACATGAAAAACCTCCCCCCACCTAGGGTTGCTTAATTTGGTAAATATAAGTAAAAGACATTCAGTTAAATTTTAATCTTAGATAAACAATGAATAATATTTTAGCATAAGCATATCCCATTCCAGAATGCCAAATAAATTTTAATCTCAGATACACGATAATATTTTAGTGTAAATATGCTCCATTAAAGGATGCCCTGTTCAATTTGAATCTCAGATAAACAATGAATAATATTTAGTATAAGTATGTCCTATTACAAGACATTCAATTAAATGTGAATTTCAGATAAACAGTAAGTATTTTAGTACAAGTATGTCTCAGTTGAAAATATGGCCTTAGTGATAGAAATGGTGTCAGTTATTGCATGATAGAGTTTTGCAAGATCAATGTATTATTCATTTGGGAATAACTTTTTTTGACAATATAAACAGCAACTATACATATGAACTTTGCCAGATGGAACACACAGGAATCAAATCTAATGTATCTGTGGACAGAAGCAGTGGAGAAGCCCAAGATCATCAGTCAGAACAGTGGCCTGACTGTGGAGCAGACCATAAATTGCTCACATGCAAGTTCAAGCTGAAGCTGAAGAAAATTCAAACAAGTCTACGACAGCCAAAGTACAACCTTCAATATATCCCATCTGAATTTAAAGACTATCTCAAGAATAGATTTGATGCACTAAACACCAATAACTGAAGATCAGATGAGTGTGAGATGACATCAAGGGCATCCATCACACCTGAAGAAAGTAAAAGGTCATCAAAAAAGACAGGGAAGAAAGAAAAGACCAAAATGGATGGCAGAAGAGACTTTGAAACTTGCTCTTGAACACAGAGCAGCTAACACAAAAGGAAGAAATGATGAAAGAAAAGAGATGAATGGAAGATTTCAAAAGGATGGATCAAGAAGACAAAGTCAAGTATTATAATGAAATGTGCAAAGACTTGGAGTCAGAAAAGGGAAGAACACACTCAGCATTTCTCAAGCTGAAAGAACTGAAGAAGAAATCTAAGGCCCAAGTTATAATATTGAAGGATTCTATGGGCAAAAAATTTAACAAGATAGGAACCATCAAAAGAAGATGGAAGGAATATACAAAATCACTATACCAGAAAGAAGTGGTCAACATTCAGCCATCTCAGGAGGTAGCGTATGATCAAGACTCGATGGTACTGAAGCAAGAAGTCCAAGCTGCACTGAAGGCATTGGTGAAAAATAAAGCTCCAGGAACTGATGGTATTCCAATGATGATGTTTCAACAAACAGATGCACTGCTGGAGGCACTTATTCATCTATGCCAAGAAATCTAAGAGACTGCTATCTGGATAACCCTCTGAAAGGGATCCGTATCTGTGCCCATTCCAAAGAAAGATGATCCAACAGCATGCAGAAATTATCAGACGATATCATTAATGTCACATGCAAGTAAAATTTCACTGAAGATGATTCAACAATGGTCATAGCTGTGCATCAATAGGGAGCTGCCAGAAACTGAAGCTGCATTCAGAAGAGGATGTGGAATGAAGGAAATCATTGCTGACGTCAGATGGATCTTGGCTGAAAGTTGCAAATACTAGAAAGATGCTTACCTGTACTTTATTGACTATGCAAATGCATTCAACTGTGTGGATAATAACAGATTATGGATAAGATTGTGAAGAATGAGAATTCCAGAACACTTCATTGTGCTCATGAGAAACCTGTTCATAGACCAAGAGGCAGCTGTTCAAACAAAACAAGGGGATATTTCATGGTTTAAAATCAAGAAAGGTGTGTGTCAGAGTTATATTCTTTCATCATACTTATTAAATCTATATACTGAGAAAACATCCCAACAAGCTAATCTTTATGAAGAACATGGCATCAGAATTGGAGGAACCCTCATTAACAACCTGTAATATGCAGATGGCACAACCCTGCTTGCTGAAATGGAAGAGGACTTGAAGTACTTACTGATGAAGATAAAAGACTACAGCCTTCAGTATGCATTATTTTCAACATAAAAAAAAAAAAAATCTTCATAATTGGACCAATAAGTAACATCATGATAAAAGGAGAAAATATTGACGTTTTCAAGGATTTCATTTTACTTGGCTCCATAATCAACATCTTGACAGCAGCAGTCAAGAAATCAAATGATGTACTGAATTGGGCAAATCTGCTGCAAAAGACTTTCTGAAAGAGTTAAAAAGAAAAGATGTCACTGTGAAGACTTAAGTGTAACTGGCCCAAACTACGGTATTTTCAATTACCTCATATGCATGCAAAAGTTGGACAATGAATAAGGAAAAGGGAAGAAGAACTGATGCCTTTAAAGTATGGTGCTTGCAGAGAATATCGAATATACCATGGATTGCCAGAAGAAATCTGTCTTGGAAAAAGTAGAGCAGAATGCTTCTTAGAAGCAAGGATGGTGAGACTTTTTTTAATGTACTTTGGACATGTTATCAGGAGGGGCCAGTCCCTGGAAAAGGCCATTATCCTTGGTAAAGTGGAAGGTTGATGAAAAAGAATATCCTCAAAGAGATGAATTGACATAGTGGCTGCATCAGTGAACTCAAACATAGCAACAATGATGGGGATGCAATAGGACTGGGCAGTGTTTCATTTTCTTCTATACAGGGTCACTATGAGCTGAAACTGACTCAACAGTACCTAATAACAACATGTCCCATTACAAGATGTCCAGTTAAATTTGAACCTAACCCCTGCACCTGTGAATGTGACCTGGTTTTGAAATAAGATCTATGAAGATGCTATCAGATAAATTAACATGTTGTTGTTGTTGTTATGTGCCGTCGAGTTGGCCCTGACTCATAGCGACCCCTCCTTGGGTTTCCAAGGCAGTATCACTACGGAAGTAGGATTGCCCAACCTTCCTTCCAAGGAGTGGCTGGTGGGTTTGAACCGCCAGCCTTCTGGTTAGCAGTCAAGTGCTTTAGCCATTATGCTACCAGAGCAGATTGGGTCCTAAACCAGTATGAGCGGTATTCTATACAAGTGGAGAAGAAACGCAGACAGAGATGCAAAGGAAGAATGCCATGTGATCACCATAGAGGCAGAGATTAGAGTGACCCATGAACCAAGGAATGCCTGGGGTCAAGATGACAGAGACAAGAAAGGACCTTCCCTAGAGCCTTCAGAGAGAATATGACCCCGCTGACACCTTGAATTAAGACTTTTAGCCTTTAAAACTATGAAATATAAATTTCTGTTCTTGTAAGTCACCCAGTTTGTGGTATTTTGTTATGGCAGCCAAAGAAAACTAATACACTTAATAACAATGAGGACCCATGTACCAAAGGAAAACTGGTCCAAAACCATAACCCAAGTTCACTAACTTACATAAATCCACATTGTTCGTGTCTCCTCTATCCATTTCCCTTGACATGTGACCATGAAATAATCATGGTGGACATGTATTAGGCATTTACTCAGTGCCAATCACTGTCTTGAGTCCTTCAGATATATTGACTCATTTCACCTGTACAACAATCTATAAAGGAGACAATACTATTATTTCTATTTCACACATGAAGCAAATGAAGCTTACAAAGTCTATGTAACTACCCCAAGCTCAAGCAGAAAAACAGTAAGTTACAACCAGTAACTGATAAGCAGATTAATCCAAGCAGGGTGGCTTCTGAGTTCATTATCAAGCCACAGTACATTTCCTCTAGAGAAAAGGCTCTATCCATGATACTCACAGACCCCTGCCCTCAGCTCACCCCACGCTGCTGATGGTTTGAGACATTTCCTGGCATGACGACATCCTGAAAGTCCATCATAATTAAATCGTGGGGAAATTTTCAAAGTACTTCAGAGATGTAATGAGTTTATATGCAATTAGTTCCTTCCTTCATTGGAAGAACCAGAGGATCGATTTCCTTATGGGCTCAGCTGGGAGGGCTTCTCATGGCCAGTTTTGAAATTTCTGAAATTTCATTCTGATGTTCGAGAGACATAAACCAGTGCACACAGAAGGTCTAGAGAAATCGGGCTGAACCTAAAGACAGCCAACTTCAAAGAAAACGTCTAATATACCCACCACACTCATTCAACATTTATTTTAAAAATATTTTTTAATGTTAACCTGTCCTAGCAACCAGAGATCAACAGTGAAAAAGACGGTCCCTGTCCTCTAGGTGCTTATAGTTTAAGGAGGGAAGAACCAAGTAAACAAGCAATTAAAGTTCAGCTACAAGAACTAGAGGATAAACATGGTGGCTCCAGATGCAAGGAAAGGGACAGTAAATATAGTCTTAGGTGGTCAATTAAGAAAGAGAAAATGAGATGCTAAATTTCCTTAAGAAGCAAATTCTCAATGACAAGAAGCTCGAAGGGGTCAGACTCATACAGCAGGAGGGACAGGGCAGGCAAACCCTCAGGGTTTGGGAGCCAGGCCACTAATGACAAGCCCGAGTTGTCGTGACTGACAGACAAACTCCCTCTCGACCAGATGGCAACAACTTACTCCTCAAGCAAACATGCACAGCATCTGGAACATTCCTATCCCAAGCCACATGCATGCCGGCAGCCAGGGAAGGGTTCCTCCTTTCTGGGTGCCACATAACATGAGGTCCCACTTAGGATACTCCACATGGATTCATGATATGGGAAGCAGTTTTTGCAAATTATTTACACACACTAATGCTCTTAACATCAAGATAAATGGAGGGGGGGGAAATTGAAGTTGTCAAGGATATTCTACATGGATCAACAATCAATGCCCATGGAAGCAGCAGTCAAGAAATCAAACAATACATCGTATTCAGCAAATCACTTCAAAAGACCTCTTTACAGTTCCCAAAAGCAAATATATCACCTTGGTGACTAAAGTGTGCATGATTCAAGCCTCATATAAATGTGAAAAGTTGGACAATGAAAAAAGAAGACAAATGAAAAATCAACACATTTGAATTGGGGTGTCTATAAAGAATATTGAATACACTGCAGGCTGCCAGAAAAATGAACCAATAATCTCAGAAGAAATTCAACCAGAATGGTCCTCAAAAGCAAGGATGTGAGGTTTCATCTTCCTTTCTTTGGATACAGCAGCATCAGGAAAGACCAATTGCCAGAAAAGGACATTGTTGTTGTTATTTGCCATCAAGTCAGAGCCAACTCATAGTGACCCCTCCTTGGGTTTCCAAGGCAGTATCACTACGGAAGTAGATTGCCCAACCTTCCTTCCGAGGAGTGGCTGGTGGGTTTGAATCGCCAGCCTTCTGGTTAGCAGTCAAGTGCCTTAGTCACTAAGCCACCAAAGCTCCCATAGAAAAGGACATTAAGTTTGGTAAAATAGAATACTGATACAACTGCTAAAAGCCCTCAATGAGATGGACTGACGTGGTAGCCACAACTGTGGAATCAAATATGTCAAAAACCACAGGGATGGTGTGGGACTGGGCAACACGTCATTGGCTCAGCAGTAACTAACAAGACAATCAAAGGAAGCACAGGTCTGCTGGGGGCAGGGAAAGAGGTCCATTCTTCCTTCTCCAGCCATCCATCCAGCCATTTGGTCATTTATTCATTTGTATACTACAAAATCAATGGGGGTGGGGGACTCCCATATGCCAGGAACTTTCTTACCATCTTTCTTTATTTACTCTTTAAGATTGCAGTACTGTCCATCAACAAATGACAGATAAACGAAATATTATGTATCCACACAACGGAATATAGAGTTAGTTCTTGGCTGGAATCTTGACAGAGATTGCCAGATCTTTCTCCTGCAGAGCTGCTGGGTGGGTTCAAATCTCGAACTGCCAACCTTTCACTTAGCAGCCGAGCATTTACCACCGCCCCACCAGGGCTCCTTCAGTGGAATATTACTCAGCCATAAAGAGAATGAAATTACACTAAGTGAAATAAGCCAGACTCAAAAAGACAAATATTGTATGATCCCACTTCTATGAACTATCTAGACAAATGCATAGAGACCAGTGTTTATTAGTGGTCACAGGGGCTGGGGTGAGGGGGAGAGAGGAACTGGTGCTTAAGGGGTCCTGAGTTTCTGTTTGGGGTGATGAAAAACACTTGGATATGGATAGTGCTAGTGGTGTTATAATATGGTGAATGTCATTAACGTCACTGATTGTGCCCTTAAAAATAGTCCAGATGGTAAAATGGTACAACCATTGTGGAAAGCAGTATGGCGATTCCTTCAAAAGTTGGAAATACAAATACCATTTGACCCAGCCATCCCATTACTAGGTATATACCCTAAAGAAGTGAGAGCCATAACAAGAACAGATATATGCACGCCGATGTTCATCGCAGCACTATTTACAATAGCCAAAACTTGGAAACAACCTAGATGTCCAACAACTGAGGAATGGATAACCAAACTTTGGTACATTCACACAATGGAATACTATGCAACGCTAAAGAATAATGTAGAATCTGCAAAACACCGCATAACGTGGATGAACTTGGAGGACATTATGCTGAGTGAAATAAGTCAGTCACAAAAGGACAAATATTGTATTAGTCCGTTATTGTGAAAGTTAAGGAAAGGTTTATATATTGGAGGACATTTTCTTTGTTGGTTACCAGGGGTGGGAGGGAAGGGGAGGGAATGCTGTTAGATAGATAGAGATAAATATTGATTTGGGTGAAGAGAAGGGCAATGTATCAAATGTGAGTGACCAATATAGCAGCATTGAGGATGAGAAAGACAGAGAGAGTTACATGGGCAGTACAAACAACAAATATGAACCCCTTTGTAAATATAATACTGAGTTGTCAATGAAAGCAAACATGGGTATAGGGACGGATAGATGCGTGAACAAGCTAAACAATTATGTATGTCTAAATGGAGAGTGTATCCAAGATCATATACAGGGTTGGCAGACAATGGGCCTCTCGAAGAGTATGAAGGGATGGACACTGGGAGGAGGTAACTATGGGGAGGAAGTGGGAGGGGAGCTGCTGCATTGTAAATTTTGGTCAATGACATGAGACAAAGTATATGTGAACTGCTTTATGAAAAGTGAATTTACTCTGTAAATCTTCACCCAAATCCTAATTAAAAAAAAAAAAAAATAGTCCAGATGGCAAACTTTTTGAAATGCACATATATTTATATAACTCACTAACTCACTGCCGTTGAGTTGGACTCAACTCATAACGACCCCTCCTTGGGTTTCTGAGGCAGTATCACTACGGAAGCAGATCACCCAATCTTCCTTCCAAGGAGTGGCTGGTGGGTTTGAATCACCAGCCTTCTGGTTAGCAGTCAAATGCCTTAGGCACTACGCTACCAGATATAGGAGTTCTGGTGGTGTAGTGGATAAGGTATTTGGCTTCTAACCAGAAGGTCAGCAGTTCAAACCCCCAGCTGCTCCGTGAGTGGAAGGTGGAGCAATCTACTTCCATAAAGATTTACAGCCTTGGAAACCCAACAAGGGTTGCTAGGAGTCAGAATCAACTCAACGGCAATGAGTTTGTTTGCTTTTTGATATACAGGTATATAACAATATATAAGTTAAATTTCATTCCCACTTCCACTGCTAATGAGTGGATTCTGACTCCTACTGACACTAGTTGGGTTTCCAAGGCTGTAAATCTTTATGGAAATAGACCGCTCCACCTTCCTCTCACGGAGAAGCTATGGGATTTGAACCACTGACCTTCTGGTTAGCAGCCAAATGCCTTATGCACTATGCCATCAGAGTTCCTTGAAAATAAAGACTGCGATACTGATGAGCTGCCCCTGCCAGGGCACACTTCATCCTCTGCCTCTCCTTTTCCTGACCGCCGTCTGACACACTATGTATTTTATTGTCTATTTTGTTGATCCTATGACCCTCTCCACTAGAATGGCAGCCCCATGAGCGCAGGAATTCCTGTGTACTTTGTTCACTGCTTTATCCCCAGTGCTGAAAACAGTGTCTGGCACATAGCAAAGATTAAGGGGTTGTCAATAAACAGCTGGTGAGTGAATGAAAGATTTAGAAGTTCACAGGGCAAGGGCCATGCTGCCTACACAGTCCATTAAGATTCTCACATACCATGGGCCAGGGGCTAGGGTTGCCCTTCTCCCTCACGCCCTGCACTGAGCATCCTCTAGAGCCCAGCATGGGAGATGGCATACTCTTCATCCAACATATGCAAACAAACAAAACCTACGACCGTGAGATTATTGTGAGGTCAGGTGAGTCAATGGATGGGAACACGCCTTGAAAGATATAAAGCAATAAACCAATGCCACATAATAATGTTTGGGACTCATGAGCCCTTGTGATGAGTCTACTCACGGACACTCCTACCCCAAAGAACTCTTAACACAGAATTACAGTGTTGAGCAAATCTGAATCAGCAATCTATTTAAAACTTATGTCAAATGCACAATTCTCTGAGTTCATCGGGCCTCACGGCACTATTCCTGATAGTTCTATTCCCTTGGGTGTTTGTCAAGTCTGGGAAAGCCAGGAAGGCAAAGCCATGGCCTCAAGCCGAAGTCAGAGATGGGACTCAAAGCCAAGGAAGGCACCCTGACATCAAAAACCAGCATCCACCACCAAATGACTCAGTTGCCTCCCTGGTATTTTGCTCTCTCTTTTCACTGGTGGGAGTTCTGTGCCTAAGGCATTTGACTGCTAACCAGAAGGCTAGTGGTTCAAACCCACCAGCCACTCCTTGGAAGGTGGGTTGGGCAATCTACTTCCATAGTGATACCACCTCAGAAACTCAAGGAGGGTTCCTATGAGTCAAATCCAACTTGACAGCAGTGCGCTGTGTTTGCGTTTTCACTGGTAGACACGGAAGCATTAAGCTGTCATGGCTGGCTTTATCCTACCACCTTTGCACAAGGTAGGAGGGGGAGGAGTCTGGTCTCCAAGCCCTGAGATGCCTGAAAGGACTTGCTGCTAATCGCAGGGCCTGTAAGCAGCAGAGCTAGAAATACAACCTGGACCTCCAGACTCCCAGTGGAGCCCAAACACCTCTGTATGGCTGAGTGGGATGAAAGAGAGTCCTGTTTGTGGCCCCAGCTGCCCAAGATGGGCTCCTCTCCCCTAAAGAAAGCAGCTGAATGACAGAGGCACTCCTGCAGATGCCTGAGGGCCAGTTCCTTGGGTGGGAGCCAGCAGGGCATCTTGCATCTGACTGGAGGGCAGCTTCCCTACCAACCCCCTCCAGCACCCCAGAAAAGGCAGAAGACTCTCAGCCCATAATTACAGCCACCTTGTTTCCAGGATCTCATCATCACCCCTGGGGACAATGTTGTTCCTGTGAGCTCCCCAGCGCACAGTGACAGCCCTCTCGTGCTGCCCAGTCCTGTGCCATCCCCAAGACTAGCTGCAAGCTCAGACCGTTGTGATCCACAGGGTTTTCACTGCATGATATTCTGAGGTAGATCCCAGGCCTTTCTTCCTAGTCTGTCTCAGTCTGGAAGCGCCACAGCAACACACACGCCTCCACGACAGCAGCTGCACCTCAGGCGTATTGGTTGAGAATGGAACCCAGGTTGCCCATGTGGAAGGTGAAAACTCTACCACTGAACCTCTTGAGGGGGTGGGAGCCAATGAGAGAGATAATGACTGCTGCTTGGCACCAGCTCCCCACTCTGCTCACACATCCACCCACAAAACACTTACATGGGCTTCCTCTCCATCCCTCCCACCCTTCACAGGGTTCTCTTTTGATCCACAAATTAGGTTTATAAAATGAGGCAGAGACTCCCTGGCAAAGAGGGAAGAAGTACTGATTCCTGAATATGAAAGGGAATTTTAACCCTTTAAAAAAAAACAAAGTGTCACAGGCAGAGGATAACAAAATCAAATAATGCTGATGCGTGTGAGAAGTCCACAGCCCTTGTCCTCTGCCCCTCCCATGTCCATATTCTGGACACACCTCTTCCGTCCCAGGCATCCAGCTGTGTATCCTTCTCCACTGGAAAACATTTCCAGGAGATTAAGTCATGGTTAGCCATGGAATCCTACCTCACCAGCATCTAACTCTCACTTTCTGAACAACACAGCTGTAGTGCTGGGAAGAATTTGGCCCAAACCCTTTCCTCCCAGTAGATCCAGAATACCTAATACAAATTTGGGCTTGTAACGATTTTATTTTTCTGTCGCTTACAGAGAAAAAATTGATTTAACGTAGCCAGGTTTTTTCATCCTTTCCTTGGGTGTTTAAATTCACAAACTGAATGGGAACAGGAAACCAGCATTTCCTCTGACAAGTGGGAGGTGGTACCCATAGGGAGACTGAGAGGCTAGATGAAGAAAGGAAGATGAAGGGGGGACTGAAGGTGGGGCCCAACGTCTGCTGCAAATAGCAGCCATTGAGACACTGGGCACCAAAGCCCAAACCAAACCCAATGCCATTAAGCCAATGCTGACTCAGAGCAACCCTAGAAGACAGTAGAACTGCCCCCATAGAGTTTCCAAGGCTGTGAATCTTTATGGACGCGACTCCATGTTTCTCCCATGGAGCGGCTGGTGGGTTCAAACCAACTGGTGGGCACCAAAGAGGAGTATTAATTCTGGAAGGGTAGACATTAGTAACAATACTCAGGCTCCAAGTTCCTTCTGTATCAGGTTGTGTGGCCAAAAACTAATTGCCTCCTTCAGTAATAGAATCCCAACGTTCACCTGGGCACACTGCTGCACCACTAGATCATGTATCCCAGCATTCCTTGTAGCTTTGTTGTTCCTGTTATTTGCCGTCGAGTAGGCCCCGACTCATAGCGACCCCTCCTTGGGTTTCCGAGGCAGTATCACTACGGAAGTAGGATTGCCCAACCTTCCTTCCAAGGAGTGGCTCGTGGGTTTGAACCGCCAGCCTTCTGGTTAGCAGTCAAGTGCCTTAGGCACTATGCTACCAGAACTCCCTCCTTGTAGCTAAGTGTGGTCATATGAGTAAGTTCTAGCCAATGCAATGCAAGGGGAGCTGTCATGCAGGACTTCCAAGAACTCCCGCTCCCTTCTGCCAGTTTGCTACATGGAAGGCAGATGTGATGGCATAAGCTCTAGCAGCTATCTTGGGCCAGAAAGACAAGGGCTATGCTCTAGATGAGGCAGATCAGTGAGCAGGAAAGGAGTCTCTAGATCATGGCAGCTCCATGGAGCCACCTTCCAAGCCATCGTTCTTGGATTTCTTCTACATGACAGAAGTTTTGCTTGCCACTAATCACAAGGATTGTAAGCAGCAGAGACAGACGTACAACCTGGGCCTCCAGACTCCCGTCAGAGCCAAAATGCTCTCTTTATTACCGGGTGGAATCAAATAAAGTCCTGCTTCCAGTCCTAGATGCCCAAGACATATTCTTCTCTCTAAGGAAAGCAGAGGAGCTCTGGTAGCATAGTGCCTAAAGCACTTGACTGCTAACCAGAAGGCTGGCGGTTCAAACCTACCAGTCACTCCTCGGAAGGAAGGTTGGGCAATCTACTTCCGTAGTGATACTGCCTCAGAAACCCAAGGAGGGGTCGCTATGAGTCGGATCTGACTCAATGCACATAACAACAACAAGGAAAGCGGCAGGATGGTAAAGATGCTCCTAGGGATGCCTGAGGGCCTTTTCCTTGGGCTGAGAGCCAGGAGAGCATCTTAATCCCAGGAGGAGGCTGCTGCCTCTGGTATCTGATTTTTCAGGGCTCCGATACTCTCAGTTAAACCTAATCCTGAGGGATACACGTCACCCAAAACAGAGGCAACAGGAAACCTCACTGTCAACACAACTAGCTGTAGGTGTCTGGCTGCCATGGAGACTATCCCATCGCACACCAATTCCAAAGTACAAACCCATCTCCACCTGGCAGAACTCTAGGTATCCTACAAGCTGAGCTTCATCCATGAAGCCTTCTCTAGTTCCCCAACTAGAAGTAACCACCCTGCGCCTGGGTTCCATCACCTTCGGTTCATTACCTTTTTACAACCACATGCTGAACCATCTCCTGAATACAGGTGAACCTGGCTTCTTTCCACTAGGAGACGGTAAGCCCCTTGCAGACAGACTGTAGCTTGCTTCCTTGCATCTTGCTTCTCTTCATACTCCCCACAATGCCCTGCACTTCACTCAATATGTGATGGATGGATTGGCCTGAAGACAACTCTTCCTCTCCTTCCACATCTGGGAAGCCACTCTCCAAGGATGAAAACAAATGGTTCTTTTACAAGCAGAACACACGTTTGGGCCATCTCTAAAATGACACAGCCTCTAGACGAAGCTCTGATGACTGGCTCTTCTCCCCTCTTGTGAGCAAGCAACTGCAGAAAGACAACAGCATGCAACCCAAGAGCACCACTTCCAAAAGCTCCCGTATTAATAATGTGTCCCGACATGCAAAGGCTGAACGACAGAGCTGAGCCCAATTAACTTTGACCCCTTGCACTCAGAGCATCTTTCAAATGAACTGACACTCAGCAAATGCTTTTTAATGTGATTTGCACAAAGCTGCATATGACAAATAAATGATGGTAGATACTCTCTATTATTTAAATTGCAGCAGAAGAGATTTAGATTAGATAAGTTCCTAACAAGCTAACTAAACACTCACTTAGGCTGGGGGGTGGGGTGGAGTGTGAGGTCTTGCTTCAGAAAGGTCTTTGGGAACAAGCTACACTCCTACCATCCGTCTGGATTTGGTGAAACGCTGCCCTGTCTGGCGGCAGAGGGAAGTCTGAGATACCTCCCAGGAGTCCGTGGAAGTCCTGCAATTTGAAGACACAGTATGGGATCCAATGAGAACTTTGTCTCTGTGACAATTTAAAGTCAAGCCCAAACTGCCCAAGCTGTAAAGATCATGGCTTCCATCTTTCTTTCATGCAAGCCCAGGAGCTCAGAGGGAGAACTCGAGTTCCCAATGGCGATTGCCCACTATCACCTGACCAATTGAAAAATGAACCTGAGAAGGCACGATAATTGCCCCGTTCTAGTGGACTGCCCTGAGGAGTCACCAGCAATAAGAGCTACAGCTGGAAATCAGAGGCAGCAGCCATCTCCTGGGCTCCCTGTCCAAGTTCCCAGGCCCTACCCTCCACGCCCAGGGCTCCCTACCAGTGACTCCAGCCCTAAGTATTAGCTCAGTCGGATTCTTAGCCCAACATCTATACCAAGCCTTTGAAGGGAGTCTACTTTTTCAGAATGCCAGTTCACCTTCAATAAACCACTGTCCCCATTAGAACAGTGGTCCTTAGCCTCAGCTGCACACCTGAAGGTTCTGATGTCATTAATCCAGGTGAATCTATAAACTAAGAAAATAGAAAATGGTCTGCTTTATGGGATTTTGCTTTTTATTTTTCCCCTATGAGAGAAGTCAAGTCATTGACTCCCGTGGGCACTGACAGGGACAGGAAGATGAACAGGCCATAGAATATATGTTTGCACTTAGCAGACTACAAAAGTGATTTCTTTCTTTCTTTTTGTCATTGTTTATAGGAATGTCCATAGTGAGGGATTTTTAGTATTAAAAAAAGTTGCTACTAAAGTCTTGTATTGAAAGCTCTCCCGGCAATGCTAATGTGCAGTTGGGTAGAGAACCACTGCATTAGAATGAAGGGTGCATCCCCAAAGCCGGTACCTTAGAGTGCCAGGGAATGAGGGCAGGTCAACTCACTCTGCTAGAGCACAGATGCTAGTAACAGGTGTAAGTCTGGTTTACAAGTTTGAGCTGAGAAGCTGAGTTTTATTTCACAATCACAGATGGCGCACTTTTGCCCTTGGCCATCTGTCTTGAAACAATAGGCTTTTTGTGTCAAGGAGAACTAAGCAAGAAGGTCCACATAATTCATCTTGCAAAGGTCCACCCAGCAGAGTGGGGGTAGCGACTGCAGGAGCAAAGCCCAGGTTCTCTTTGGGAATGTCCTCCACAAAGCCAGGCATCCCCCAGGAAATCACCAACTCAGGGCACCCTGAAGCACTCCAGGAAACATTCTGAGCCCTCCACCCAGGACTCTGACCACATAGAGCTGTGGTCCCAATGGTCCGCCCCCATCTCGCCCAGGCTGTGTACACTGCCCTTGTTTTTGTCAGCTCCTGTCCAGTCAGACACCAACTCACGGTGACCCCACGCACAATGGAATGAAAAGTTGCCCAGTCCTGCGCCATCCCCATGACCAGATGCAGATCACAGTATTGTGACCCACAAGGTCTCCACCGGCCGATTTTCCTAGGGATCACCAGGCCTTTCTTCTTAGTCTGGAAACTCTGCTGGAATCTACTCAACATCATAGCAACACTCAAGCCTCCACTGACAGACGCATGGTGGCTGTGCTGAAGTACACTGGGCTGGGAGTCAATCCAGGGTCTCCCACATGGAAGGCGAGAATTCTACCCCTGAACCACCACTGCCCTCCAGGGCCTCAGAAAACCCTGCATAAACTCACTATATCAGGAGTCAGCAAACTTTTACTGTAAAAGGCCAGATGGTAAACATTTTGGGCTCTGCAGGCCATACAGTCCCCTTACAACTGCTCAACATGCCATCAAAGTGCAAAAGCAGCCATATGTCTATATGTAAACAAATGGGGATGTCTATGTGCCAATAAAACTTTATTTACAAAAAACAGGCAATGGACCAGATTTGGATGTGGCATGGTTTGCCCACCTCTGCACTAGAACATAACTTCCTTAAAGACAGAGACCATCTCGTATCACTTCTTCAAATCTCCAGCATGTGAGATGGTGGCTGGAATAGAGCAGTTTCTAAATAAATGCTATGTAGACATGAATGAATAATCCCCCTAAAGGACTATCTACTGAACTGAACCTGCCTCCACAGAGAAACGTGTGAATGACTAAGACTTCAGAGCACTCAGATCTAACTACCTACTGAATCTCTGTTGTTGTTGTTGTTGTTGTTGTTGTTGTTGTTGTTGTTATGTGCCGTCGAGTCAGCCCCGACTCATAGCAACCCCTCCTTGGGTTTCCAAGGGAGCTCTGGTAGCATAGTGGCTAAAGCACTTGACTGCTAACCAGAAGGCTGGCGGTTCAAACCCACCAGCCACTCCTCGGAAGGAAGGTTGGGCAATCCTACTTCCGTAGTGATACTGCCTCGGAAACCCAAGGAGGGGTTGCTACGAGTCGGGGCTGACTCGACAGCACATAACAACAACAACAACAACATCACTACGAAGTAGGATTGCCCAACCTTCCTTCCGAGGAGTGGCTGGTGGGTTTGAACCGCCAGCCTTCTGGTTAGCAGTCAAGCGCCTTAGGCACTATGCTACCAGAGCTCACTGAATCTCTAGGTCCCTTTAAATCTGTCCATCACTTATATACCCTCCCACCTCTTTCATGAAACAGGGAAGGCTGCCCCAAACAAAGAGGAACAGACTCCCAAGGACAGTGCTCCGCCCCTATCTATAGAGCAGGCCCTGGCCTACCAGACAAGGCAGGGAACAAAGGCGCATCAGCTGCTCATGCAGCCTGTACATGAACTTGGGGAAGGAGAGGATGAGGAGAGGCAGAGTTATGTAGGCGAGTGGCCAGGGGGCTGTGGCAGGCCTCAGAGCCAGGCTGCCCCAGAGTCAGCTGGGCAAGAGCACATACATACATGGGCTCTTTCACCAAGACAAATGCTGTTCCTTTCCATCACTGCAGAGAGAAGGTAATATATATCATTTCCTCTCCCACACTGTTGATAATGACATTGTAAATCTGAAGCATGAAATTGAAAAGAAAAAAAATACAATAATAATAATAATAATCTGTCTCCTTTCTGAAGTGTTTCTCTTCCCCTTTTCCTTTCTTCCTCCCTCACCTCACCACCCCCTCCTCTTGCAGCAAGACTGCAACAGCCTCCCAACGTGAAGGCAGGAGGTAAGATGCCCTGGGAAGGCAGGTCCTCATCTCGCTGGTACACATTGTGCACTGCAACAGCGTCACATGCAGGAGAGGGGCAGTGGACAGAGCTGTCACCACACTGCCCTCGAGCCCACCAGAACCATGTACATGTAGCATCCAGGAGTGACTTTGGGGTCATTGCTCCCATGCCTACACGGTTTGAGAACATTTAGTTTAGATGATCCATACACATTTTCCTATTGCAAACTGTCCATTTGAGATCTTCAAAAATAAAATCATCATACAAACTGGAAGAGTCTCAGCCCCTTGATTATGAGATTGGAGTAAATGTCAGTCCTTCCAGCAAAGCCACGCAGGGAGCAAAGAGATCAAAGGGGCAGGTGCTGCTTAATGATGGCACAGACTCTGGAACAAGGCCGGGAGCAACCGCGGTTAAAGAAGGGCCCTTCCCCATATCCTCTTCATGCACCGGGCCATACTTAGCCTATGAGTAAGACCCCCCACCCCCAGGGCAGCAGCTCGGAGTCCTACCAAGTCAACACTGCCACACCTGCTCACTTCTGCACTGAGTGGCCATATAAAGGGCAGCCTTGGCCCTAAAATGGAGAAACGCCACCTCCCTGGCCAATGCATCCCCTTGCACACCAGCCAACATGCAGAGAGTAGGATCTAGAAGGTCCCAGAGCACTCCAATACCAAAATCCTAAAAAAAATTCAAGAGAAGTACACCATTTTGGACAACTTCCCTGAAATGTCTGAGGTGGTCCAGCTCAGCCTGAGTATTGCTGGTGATGGGAGCTGCATGAGGTCCAAGCACTTTCCAGCATTCTCTCACATGTTCAGCATCCCTGCAAAGCCATTTCCAGGGCACTGGGATCTCTTAGCTTCCTAACAGAGGAGATCATGGCTCAGAGAAACAGAGAGCAGTGATCCTTGGTGAAGTTTCATGAAAGCCCATCAGTGTATTCCTTCCACATGAGCTTGTTGTACATTGGCTGTGGGCCAGCCCATTTCAGTATGGTCCAAAAGACCTCACATCCAATTCCATGTACAATCACCATTAGGACTTGCCTCTCAGGCAACAGGAAGGAAAAGGGTACCAGCAATTATTACTTCTCAATCCAGGATCTGTAACAAGCCCTGGTAGCACTAACGGTTAATCCTCAGCTGCAAACCTAAAGGCTGGCAGTTCGAACCCACTCACTGGCCCTGTAAGAGAAAGACCTGGCAATGTGTTTCCATAAAGATTACAGCTAAGAAAACCCTTTATGTGACCCTCCTCTGTCACATGGGGTCACAATGAATAGAAAATAACTCAATGGTATGTAACAACAAGAACAATAAGCCAGTCCCAATACAGATCCCATCAACATTCTTTAGGGATACGGAAAAACCAATCACTAACTTTATATGGAAAGGAAAGAGACCTCGGATAAGTAAAGTACTATTGAAGAAAAAGAACAAAGTAGGAGGTCTCACACTGCCAGATCTCAAAACCTACTATACAGCCATAGTAGTCAAAACTGTCTGGGATTGGTTTAATGACAGATACATAGACCAATGGAATAGAATTGAGAATCCAGAAATAGATCCATCGACCTATGGTCAGCTGATCTTTGACAAAGGGCCAAAATCCATTAAATGGGAAAGAGAATGTTTGTTTAATAAATGATGCTGGCAAAACTGGAGATCCA
>NW_006921605.1:9524252-9531250 GCF_000298275.1 Orycteropus afer afer | reverse complement strand
TGCTGGTCTGATAGAGCCTGGTGGAACCCCTGAGACTATGGCCCCTAGCTGTCCTTCAGGTCTGGAATTGAACCCACACCTGTGGCTTCCAGCCGAACAAAAGACAGGCATATGAGTCGAACATTTACCTGAGGTAAATCTCTCCTTGGAGAGATCAATCATGGGAGAAAGATGGGCTGTTTATGCACAGGGAGACAGCTCAGGGGGGAAAAGAAAAAGAAAAGAAAATCATGTCTCTTATAAGAAATTAGCTCCCTATGGAATTAAATAATTGATATTAAATTGCCCTGTCATGCCTACAAGTAAGCTTCCTGATTGGTGGGCTGTCCTTTCCTTCTATGGTTTCATACTCATATTTATTCCACACAAGTGCTCCTTCCTTGGAGAAAATACAGATTGATTTAGAGATTCCTACTCAGTTCAAGCCTCACCAGAGAGACATGCTAGAACCAAAGCAAAGAAAATGACAATAGTGACCCTTGATGCTTCAGCCCCTCCAAATTCATCTAGACAGTTGATGCAATAATGACTCCTTTCCCTCTCAGATGAAAAGATACTCAATTCCACAGTTAAATTTGACACTGAATCACAGTCCTGAGTAGGTGAACCAAAACCTAACGGAACCCCTTCACAATTGACTTATGGTAATCGCACTTTTAATGTGCACAGTTACGACACTCTTAATAAGCCATCAAGTTTAATGTCCTTGGTTATCAGCAGGGTCAACCGAGGCCCAGGAAGGCCAGGGTGCTTGCCCAAAGCCAGCCAGCTAAATGCTGGCAGCCCCTGACTTCTCATTTGGGTTTGGATAGTTCTGCCACTACCTAGCAGTTTTCACTTTTAGATGAGTCATGGACCCTGTGTGTCTATAAACAGAGGTAGCTGGATTAGATATCAGCTAGAAGGCTCTGTGTTTTAACAGTGGAAGATCTACAGTAGGGGGTTCAAATCCTGGCCCTGCTCACTGTGTGATCCCAAACAAGTTACTTATTCTCCACACTTCAGTCTCCTTGTCTGTAAAGGGGAAGTGGGTAACAGTACCCAGTATGTGCCTCTCAGATTGTCAGGCTGGCACAGGACCAATATGGTTTCCTTCTGTTGTATATAGAGTCGCTAGAGCTGAACCGGCTCAACGGCACCTAACTAGCCTATACCTCATAGAGCTGTTGTGAAAATTAATTCAGATGATCTAGGTAAAGTGCTTGCCTAGTAAAAATACAGTAAGTATCAGCTATTATAAAACTCTCAACCCTTTTCCAGCTTTCAAGTTGTTATTACTCTAAGATCCTAATAGGGAATAATGATTATCATCTTTTTTTTTTTTTTTTTAATGGTAACAGTTCTCCCTATTAAGTTCATGCCTTAGGCAAAAAACGATGGCAGACATAGGTACTGAGAAGAAAAAGGTAATGATCACTAGAGACTTAGAGAGTGATTTATGGAGTCAGGAGAAAAATTGGCAAATGGATTCCAACCAGAGTCATTTAAGGAGAAACTGATTAATGCTTTGAAGGTCCTGCTAATAAAAAAACAACATGGGAAATAGATCACAAACCAGACTTCAAACACACACATCCTTTGTCCAGGAACCGCCCTTACAGAAACACTTGTTGTGGTTCACAATTACATATCGTAAACATATGTCACTGCAGCACTAGATTAGACATGTATTTCCATATACATACAACACACATGCGAATGCATGTGCCAGTGTAAAAACATGGGAGAAGCATCTGCGTAACATAGAAGGGGATCCCACCCAATCAATGCCTGGCCAGCCTTGGCCTTTTCAAGATATGTATTCAAAGCACCTACAGCTGTGCAGAGGAAGCAAAGTCTTTGCAGTACCAGGCACCATGGCACATTCACCTGGCCTGACACTGTGCATCAAAAAACTCCGCAAGGACACACGCCCATGTGTTCACAGTGGTCACCCCTGGGAACCCCAGGGAAACTTCAAGGAAACGTTGTTCTTTTTCATTTTAAATTGTAAATACATCTGAATTGCTATATGTCTTTTCTATCAATGAAAATGTACTATTTTTATAATTTAAAAAAGCATTAAGAAACTTACAAACAGAAACCCCTCATGGAAGTTTCTGAAGAATTATTTTGCACTTTAATATTCACTATTGAATATTTCAAACATTCCAATTGTAGAAAATACAATATTCATATACTCATGACCTAGTTTTAACAAAATTTTACATTTTTCCATATTTGCTTCAGATCTTAATAGTAAAAGAGCGCTTTCATCAAGTGCTCACTGTGATCTGGAACCTCAGTCACATAGGTCTCTGGGACTTGACTCTACACCAAATGGCAACTATCAAGTGAACAAACTACATAAATGCGCAAATCTACCTCCAGGATCAACTGAGCTCTAGTAGCGTAGTGCCTAAGGCATTTGACTGCAAACCAAAAGGCCAGCGGTTCACCCACCAGCCACTCCTCGAAAGGAAGACTGGGCAATCTACTTCCCTAGTGATACTACCTCAGAAACCCAAGGAGGAGTAACAAGGAGTCACTATGAGTCGGATCCGACTAAACAGCGGTGAGTTTGGTTTGGTTTTTAAACTCAATTAGGTGACAAGCACAAAGGTATACCTCTATTAATTTGCACTCTTTCTTTGCATACTTTTTAAGTGCTCACTAATGTTCAGTTAAGGATCCCTGGTGGCATAGTGATTAAACATTTGGCTGCTAACTGAAAGCTCAGCTGTTCAAACCCACCAGCCGCTCAGTGGTAGAAAGATGTGGCAGCCTGCTGCCATAGAGATTACAGCTATGACTCCATGGGGGCAGTTCTACTCTGTTCTTTAGGGTCACGCTGGGAGTTAGAATCGACTCAGTGACCACAGGTTTTGTTTGTTTTGGGTTTAATGTTCAATTATCGATCTGTTCTAGACTCTTAAAACCCTTAACTGAGTAAATCTCTTGGGTGTAGTTTTCATATCCTATGGCAAACGTCCAGCAAGCGGGCTTTCAGGATAGGCGTCCTCACATAGGATGCTTCAGAAGGGAACATCTGACAAGCGAATTACTTGCTGGTACTTCACCTAATAAAACGTAAAAGGTCATTTCTCCAAGCTGCTGTGGCAGAGCCAGTCACAGTGAAATCACAAAAATCACCAACTCAAAGTCTCTAAAATTATGGAACTGTCACTACATGGAAGGTATAATAATCACAAGTCAGATTGATTCTATGAAAAAACGTTTTTAAGCAGTCCAGGTTTTTTATAACATTAAAGACAGCCTACAGATTAAACACCTGAAAAAGCACAGAATGATTATTTTGTTTAAAATGCCTTTTTATACTTTATCCTGCAGCTCATACAGCTAAAATAAATGTCTTCTTTTTTGTTTTTGAAAACTGAAAGACTGTTCTGAGAAGCACTCAGCAAACACGTGGTGATCCTCTGAGAATCGGGCTTTCTGCCTGCTACATCTCGCTGCATTTCAACCTCCGTCTAGATGAGGGGACAGTGGTGGTTCTGAAATCGAGTAAAGTCAAAACTATTTTCCCCATCCTGGTTAACGCAGATCATCAACCATCTCACACCCAAATTCCTGAAATTTTTATGAAACCCTCTCTTCTGAAACCTACAAAACCGTAATTCGATGGAGTTTTGGGGAGTCAGATCTGGGTACGGGGGTACCCCTACTCCTTGCATTGCTGCTTTGCAGTAAATAATTTTCTCTCCTCTTAATCACTCGGCATGCAGACTGTTTTGGCCTGACTGCACACTGGGCAGGGACCCGCGTTTGGTCCTACGTCAGTTCCACGGTGGAATTCTCGGCCTCCATGCGGGAGACTCGGGTTCAGTTTCCCACTGACGCACCTCAGGCACACCCACCACCCGCCTGTAAGTTGCTAGGATACTGAACAGGTTTCGGCAAAGCTTCCAAAGTTGGACTAGGAAGAAAGGCCTGGCAACCTGCTTGTGAAAATCAGCCAGTGAGAGCCCTATGGGTCACAATGATCTGACCCACAACCAAGGGGTTGGCACAGGACCAGGCAGCATTTAGTTCCCTTGTGCATGGGGTCACCACAAGGCAAGGGCCAACTCCATGGCAGCCAAAGACAACAGCTAGAGATGATGCACCGGAAGGCTCTAACCCAGGGCCCCTCCACTTCACGCACATAGTAGGATGCAGCATGCCTGGCCTCTCCCCACTAGATGCCAGTAGCACTCCTCCACCCAGTTCTGACAACTAAAATTGTCTCCATGGTTGAGAACCACTGCCCTGGCCAAACCAAACCAAACCAAACTCACTGCCATCAAGTCAATTCCAAGTAACAGCCACTCCCACAGGGTTTCCAAGGCTGTAAATCGTTACAGAAGCAGACTACCTCATCTTTTTACCATGGAACAGCTAGTGGGTTTGAACTGCCAACCTTCTGGTTAACAGCCAAATACCTTAAACACTGCACCACCAAAGCTCCTTGCCCTAGCCAAGTGATCGCCTATATTAAATATAAATCCTTCCATGATAAGTACAAGCTATTATCACAGCTCAGGCCACCAGGACTATGTCGCCTTTCGCTAGTTCAGGGAAGCAGGAGAATCCACTTCTTGTCGTCAAAACCATCAAAAGGGCCAGGGCTCAGAGTCCCAACCATCTTCCAGAAGTTTCTTTGTGTAACTAGTTAATATTCAAGCTCCAGTCTAGACAAATAAATGACTTATTTTCTGATAAATATGTGTATGTAACTTTTCCACTGCCATGAGGTCGGATCGAACTCTTAGTGACCCCTTCTTGGGTGTCCAAGGCAGTATCACTACGGAAGTAGATTGCCCAACCTTCCTTCCGAGAAGTGACTAGTGGGTTTGAACCACCAGCCTTCTGGTTAGCAGTCAAATGCCTTAGGCACTAAACCACCAGAGCTTCCTCTTTTTTTCTACCAACTACTTAAAAAATCTGAAGTAAAGCTATCTTAGGTCCCCATGGGGTTGCTATAATTCAAAATCGACTCCAAAGCACCTAACAACATAGTAAAATGGATGCAATACACTGGTCTAATTACTTTTTAAAAGACATTACATCCAATGGGAGAAGGAAAGGCTGCTTATGCACAGGGAGACAGCTCAGGGGGCAGGAGAGTATGGAGGGATGGACACTGGGAAGTGGTAACTATGGGGAGGAAGTGGGAGGGGAGCTGTTGCATTGTGGTAAACTGTGGTCAATGACATGAGACAAAGTATATGTGAACTGCTGTATAGAAAGTGAATTTGCTCTGTAAATCTTCACCCAAATCACAATAAATTGAAAAAAAAAAAAGATTAAAAAAAAGACATTACATCCAAAAATTACATATTTTAATGCTCAGAAATTCATTCTTGAATGTTCTGAACACTATTACATTTTACCTG
Organism: Orycteropus afer afer; assembly: GCF_000298275.1. Classification (NCBI taxonomy): domain Eukaryota; kingdom Metazoa; phylum Chordata; class Mammalia; order Tubulidentata; family Orycteropodidae; genus Orycteropus; species Orycteropus afer. The sequence goes on along the minus strand of NW_006921605.1, from coordinate 9,525,875 downwards.
ATTTCTGCTGATTGCTTGCTTGTTTCATTGTGGTTTTTTGTTTTGTTATGTAGATCTTGCAATGGCTTTTGACCCAAAAATATGTTTTCTGGTGCCCTCAAGTCAATTCCTGTTCACAACAACCCTATAGGATAGGGTAGACCTGCCCTTGTGTTTTCAAGGCTGTCATCTTTAAGGATTGCCACATCTTTCTCCTACCTAATGGATGATAAATGAATTTGAACAGCAACCTTTCTGCAGCAGTTGAGTGTTTAAGCACTGTGCCATGCCTGGGCCATTTAGACAAAGTCTTGGTCAGAAGTAGCACTAGAGCCTAGAGCAGAATTCCTGGAATGTAGCCTAAATGCTACATTCCAAAACCCACTGCCCTTGAGTCCATTATGATTCATAGCACCCATATAGGACAGAGTAGAGCTGCTCCATAGGGTTTCCAAAGCTATAAATCTTTACAGAAAGGAGCTTCCATAAAGATTACAGCCTAGGAACCCTTATGTGCCAGTTCTATTCAGTCCTATGGGTTCGCTAGGAGTCAGAATAGCCCAGATGGCAAGGGGTTTAACCTTTACTGAAACAGACTGACACATCTTTCTCCCACGGAACACTAGTGGGTTCCAACCATGGATCTTCCAGTTGGCAGCTTAGCATTTAACCACTGTCCCACCAGAGATCCTCAAATCCCCTATCGAATTTGGAAGTCCAAGCTGCACTTAAGGCACTGGCCGGGGTGGGGGGACCTCCACTCAGAACACCCACTGAGATGTTTCAACAAACTGATACAGTGTTGTAGGCACTTACTCATTTATGCCAAGAAATTTGGAAGACAGCTACCTGACTGACTGGAAGAGATCCATATTTGTGCTTATTCCAAAGAAAAGTAATCCAAGAAATCATGGAAATTATCAAACAATATCATTAATATCACATGCAAGTAGAATTTTGCTGAAGATAATTCAAAAACAGTTCAGCAGTATATTAACAGGGAACTGCCAAAAATTCAAGCCAGATTCAGAAGAGAATGTCGAACAAGGATGTCATTGCTGATGCAGAATGTATCTTGGCTGAAAGCAAAGTATACCAGAAAGATGCTTACCTGTGTTTTACTGACTATGCAAAGGCATTCAACTGTGTGGATCATAACAAATTACGGATAACGCTGCAAAGAATGGGAATTCTAGAACACTTCATTGTGCTTATGAGGAACCTGCCTATAGACCAAAAGGCAGTTGCTCAAACAGAGCAAGGGAATACTATGTGGTTTAAAATCAGGAAGGGTGTGTGTCAGAGTTGTATTCTTTTACCGTACTTATTCAATCCGTATACTAAGCAAATAATCTGATAAGCTGGACTATATGAAGAAAAACATGGCACCAGGATTGAAGACACACCAACAACCTGTGATATGCAGATGATACAACCTTGCTTGCTGAAAGTGAAGAGGACTTGAGGTACTTACTGATGAAGATCAAAGACTACAAGCTTCAGTATGAATTATACCTCAATATAAAGGAAACAAAAATCCTTACAACTGACATGAATAGACACTTCACCAAGGAGGATATTCAAGCGGCCAACAAACATATGAAGAAATGCTCACGATCATTAGCTATTAGAGAGATGCAAATC
>NW_006921605.1:9510502-9523422 GCF_000298275.1 Orycteropus afer afer | reverse complement strand
GTCAATGACATGAGACAAAGTATATGTGAACTGCTGTATGAAAAGTGAATTTACTCTGTAAATCTTCACCCAAATCCTAATAAAAAAAAAAAATCCTTACAACTGGACCAATAAGCAACATCATGATAAGACTGAAGTTGCTGGTTATTTCATTTTACTTGGATCTACATTAACATCCATGGAAGCAGCAACCAAGAAATCAAATGACGTATTGCACTGAGCAAATGTGCTGCAAAAGACCTCTTTAAAGTATTAAAGAGCAAAGACGTCACTCTGAAGACTAAGGCGCACCTGCCCCAACCCATGCTATTTTCAATAGCCCCACATGCTTGTGAAAGCTGGACAGTGAATAAGGAAGAACTGATGCATTTGAATTGTGGTGTTGGCAAAGAATATTGAAAATACAATGGACTGCCAGAAGAACAAACCAATCTGTGTCAGAGTAAGTACAGCCAGAATGTTCTTAGAAGCAAAAATGGCCAGACTTCACGTCACGTTCTGTAGTCATGTTGTCAGAAGGGACCAGTTCCTGGAGAAGGGTATCATGCCTGGTAAAGTGGAGGGTCAGCAAAAAAGGAGAATCCCTTTTTATATGCCGCAAATTACATGTAAAAGATGTAATTTGTGAGGGGAGGGAAAACTGCCAAAAAAAAAAAAAAAATGCATTGACCCATGTCACTTTAGCATTGTGTATTTCACTGTACATAAATTATATTTCAATGAAATGTATTTTAAAAAAATTAAAGATATAATTTGTGGCATTTAAGTATTGGTTTAAATAAAACTGTTACATTAGTCCAAATGCATCCAATAGTATCTACACAGAATAAGGATTTGATTCTCATGATTATTCACTTAAAATAGATGCCTAAACTAAGTTGTACACTGTTTCATGCACTTTTCTGTTAATGTCTTATATTCAACTCCCACAAAAAATATGCAAGCGAGCTCTTCTTCAACAGTCAAAAATGTATTATTCCATTTTCTCCTTGACTTGTATTTCAATTGCATTTTCCTCAGTTTTATTCTCAAGTAATTTATATTTTATGCTAGAAAATCTATTTTTGACTTCCTTATCATATTTCTCTGCAATAAAAACATCTATATACATTTCCATTTCTTTTTTAAAAAAAATTTCCTATGAGCCTAGAGCTCTAGAGCTTAAATAATAATTTCCCAAATCAAGTTATCATTACAACCATTATGGTGGCAACAGACTCACAACCAGAAGAAGGTAACGTGCAGATTTATAATTAATGAACATAGAAAAGTAAAATATTCTTGGAAATGCACATTTTAATGCATGGAATTTTTCTAGGTTCCCCCCGCCCAAATTCATTTGTTTACTGATGGATAATATTAAATAGTCATTTCTAGGATGAAACAGAAATGAGCATCAATTTTATTTCCATTTTTCTTTTTTTAACATAAATAATCAAGCAGAAAACATGACTATGTAAATAAAGAGATGAAATAAAAAAGATATTCTGCTATAATGTTGCCATACTGTTCTTTGAACTCTTCCCAAATTCCATGCCCAAAATCCCAGAGTGGGTCCATCATGGGAAATTCCTTTTCAGGGATCTCTCTATGGACAATTCCATAGACAATTCCATTAGATCCCCCTTCAAAGGACGACGCCACATCTGAAAGGCTACACGACGTGTGCCCAGCAGTTGGGGTCTTTCCCTTTCTCCACAACAGTACCAGCATCGCAGGGGTCTCTGTTTCATGAGCAGAGGTTTTGCTGCCCAGGGCAAGATGATACGGCAAGAAGGTGTCTTTCTTTTGCAAAGTGGGAGAGGAGCAAGTGCACGGAGGAAGATGGGAAAGGAGAACCAGCTTCCTGGGCATTCTCAGGCCCCGCAGTTTTAGGAAAAAGAACATATGGTATCTGAGGATCTGGAAACTGCTTTTGTTAGCACTACTCCTGGGCCAGTGTCTCTGGGAGCACGAACAGTTAAGCGTATGGCAACTAACAGATAGGCTGGGGGTTTAAACGTACCCAGCGGCCCCACAGGAGACAGGCCTGGTGACCTGCTGCAGAAAGGTCACAGCTGTGAAAACCTTGGAATCCAGTTCTACTCCACACACAGGGTCATCGTGAGTCGGAATCAACTTGACAGCAACAGGTTTGGTTTTGTTCGGGTTTGTTTGTTTTATCCAGGTGCCTGCATATTGCTTAGAAGGTTTTCGTGTCCTCTTGCTGGTACACAGGCCCCAGGCTGAAGGCCGCTGGCCCACATGACCTGTGGGAGGTCCCACCCCAAGCCACTTTTTCCAGATCACAGGACTATAAACAATGGGGAAAGATGCCAAGCTCTGATCAATTAAAAGGAAAAGGCATATATAGCGTGTCCTGTGACGTGGCTGATGTAATCAGAAGACCCAGCAGCGTTGACAATGTAGTCAGGCCTGAAAAATTAACTCTGAACTCATCAAGCCTCTAGGTCTAACTCCGAGGTCACAGGAAACACAGGGGATTGAGGAACAAGGTATATAACACCACAAGGTAGCAATCAGCCAATTCCAGAACCTGGGATACTACAGACAAATGCCCCAGTTTCTCCAATAGGTTACAGTGGCAGGCTGGGAGGAACTATTAAAAAATAAAAGAGACTGAAAAGACCTAAGAAACAAATTCAACATGCAATTCCTGTTTGGATCCCAATTCTAGCAAAATAGTGTTAGAAGATGCAGGAGGGAATCTGAACACGGACTGGGTGTTAAATTTTATTAAGGAAGTATTGTTCCTTCGGGTTAGTGTGCTAATGGATGGCATGGTGATTCTGTTTAGAAAAACAAGTCATTCAGTTGTTGTTGTTATGTGCCATCGAGTCGGCCCCGACTCAGAGTGAGCCCTCTTTGGGGTTCCAAGGTGGTATCACTATGGAAGAAGATTGCTCAACCTTCCTTCCAAGGAGTGGCTGATGGATTTGAACCACCAGACCTCTGGTTAGCAGTCAAGTGCTTTAGGCACTACGCTACCAGAGCTCCTAATCATTCAGTTAGAGACGCAAATTGAATGTACAGGTGACATTACATGATGTCTGTGTTTTGCTTTTGAAAAAACATTCCAAACAGAAGAACTAGATAGTGCCCGGCTACCACTGTCAACCACTTGGAGGGGGATTGGTGCAGGAGATCCTGGATAGAGTGGGAGAACAATGTGGAACAAAATGCAGTATCATAAAAAAAAAAGACCAATTTTATTGATAAAGGCTGGTGAGATCCCCAAGACTATGGGCCCTAGTTACTCTTCAGCCCTGGAACTGAACTCACTCCTGTGGCTTCCAGCCAAACAACAGATAGACATATAGGGTGAATAGCTACACCAGGTAGATACGCTCTTTAGAATGATCATGAGAGAACAGAAGGGCAGTGTTTGCACAGGGAGACAGCTCATGGGGCAGGAATGCACAGGAAATAAGGACACAGGGAGGAAGTAACTATGAGAGAAAGTGGGAAGAGAGCTGTTACATTGTGGGGAATTGCAGTCAATGCCATGAAACAAAATGTGTATGAACTGCTGTATAGAAAATTAATTTGCTCTGCAAACTTTCACCCAAATCACAATAAAAATTGAATATTCCAATCTCACAAGAAGGTTGGAGGGAGCAGATGAAGTGAGATGAGCTGGGTAATGGGTATCTGAGAGTCCATCATACAATTGTCTCCACTTTTTCACATATTTGAAAGTTTCTATAATAAAAAGCCTTTTGAGGGGAAGCGGGGAGAGACAGAGAATGTTTACTTAATGCCAACTATGTATCAGGCTCTGTGCTAGGCCCTTCCTAAACATCATCTCATTTTACAAGTCCTGAGGCAGTTACCCAGTTATCTGAAGAGAGGCAGGGTCATGTGATAAACTGGAAAGTAAACAGAGTCAGTGGTAACAGGGTGTGGTAGTTAATTTTCTGTGTCAACTTGGTTGGGCCTGGTTGAGTGGCTTGGCAGCTGGATGTGGTATTCCCCATGATGAGACTGGTAATCAACTCCAGGGTGGAATCTACTGCGAACAGCTGAGTAGCTGCCTTACAGATGTGGTCTGCTTCCTGTATATAAGGAGAAGCCTTGGGGAACGGTCTCTAGCCTATGGCAGACTTAAACCCTGCATGTAGCCGTGTCGTTGTTCAGCAGCCTGCCATGCTCTGCCAACCTTGGGACTTTCAATGGACTTGAATGAATGGCCTGCCAATTGAATGAATGGTTACCAAACATCGGGACTGTGCCTTTTTATTTGTTGACCTTGGGCTTATTAGCCTCAGCAGCCACCAGCTGCCTGAGTGAAGAGATTCCTCTAGCTTCAGCAGACTGGGAGCAAGAGACAGAGCTGAAGCCCAAGGTTGAGGGGCTTTCACCCAGTCCCTAGAGCCTGGCACTTTGAACTCAGACTTCTAGCCTCCCGAACTGTAAGAGAATAAACTTCTTTTTGTCAAGCCATCTCACTGGTAGTGTATTTCCTGTCAGAGTGGTACTAGGGAACCAGCACACAGGGAGCCACTGCACAAGGACACATCTGAGTCACACGGGGACAAAGCCTGGAGATACCTTGACAGAGAATAAACCCATCTTCATTCCCACCGCATGCTACTTACCCCTGCAGCAAAGCCAAGGCTTCCATCTAAGATCCGCCTCTGAAAATGAAAACAAGATGTTTCAGTCTCTAAAGGACAACAACAGGATGTTTCCTATGACAAGAGAAGGCCTTAGGGCCAAAGAGAATCATACAATAAAAGGCTGGGCCAGTCCTGCATTGGTGACCCTGCCAGAAACCTCAATGAACCCAAGCCCTTATGAAATGGACCCAGAACTTGGCAGGGGGAGAGAGGAGAGTCTTCCATCCATCCCACAGCCCGTCAGTGTTTGTTCTGCGTGGTGCCTGGCTTGTACTGAGCTCTGCATTGTCTCTTACTAGGCTCCCCCTATAAATGACAGCTATAAGTCTTCAGCAAGTAATCGCCCTAAAAGATGGAAAATACCAAGTGTTGGTGAGCAACCAAAACCCTCACACACTGCAGGTGGGAGTGCAAACTGGCCCAACGACTTTAGGAAACTATTTAGCTGCACCAACCAGAGCTGGGCATATGCACACCCTCTGTCCACTCCGGAGCAACTACCTACCAGCAGCACACACTTGGATTCACCAAACACATGGAGTAGAATGCCCACAGCAGCACTATGTGTGACAGCCAAAACCTGAATGCCCAACAGCAGTAAAACGCACTGAGAACACACACACACACACACACAACATAGATGAAGGAATTTCACAAACAGGCAGGGACGTCCAATACGCTGGAAAACAGACAGGGGGAAATAAGCCAGACACAAGAACACATACTACATGATTACACAATTGATGAAAAGAACCAAAACAGGGAAGACTGATCACTGCCATTAGAGAAGAGGAGAGTGATTATGCATGGAGTGGAAGCGGGGAGTGGAAGGAGGTTGAGCTGTCAGGGAGAGGTTGGGGGACAGGTTGGGTGGTAGGGGGAGGTTGGAGGAGCAGGTTAGACAAGGGGGAGGTTGGGTGCTAGGAAGATTGGGCAGTAGAGGAAGTTGGGTGCTGGGGGCAAATTGGGTGGGGGTGGGGAAAGCTGGGTAGTTGGAGGAGGTTGGGTGGGTGGTAGGGGCAGGTTTGAGTGGTGGGGAGTTTGGGCTCTGCTGGGAGGTTAGGCAGTAGGGGAGGCTGGGTGCTAGAGGCAGGTTGGGTGGTGGGGAGTTTGGATTCCAGGGAGATTTGGTGCTGGAGGCAGGTTGGGTGGTAGGGAGTTTGGGCTCTGTGGGAAGGTCAGGCAGTAGGGGAGGTTGGGTGCTGGAAGTAGGTTGGGTGGTGGGAAGTTTGGGCTCTGTGGGAAGGGTGGGCATAGGGGAGGTTGGGTGCTGGAAGTAGGTTGGGAGGTAGGGAGATTAGGCTCTGTAGGGAAGGTGGGCAGTGAAGGGCACTAACTGGAAGGGAGCCTGACGTGACTGCTGGGGGCTAGCACCATTCTATTTCTTGATCTGGTGCTAGCTGCATGAGCATCTTTTTGAAATTATCAAGCTCTACATTCATGAAATGTGCCCTTTTCTACATGCATCTTATATCTCAATAGATAGTGTTTTTAAAAAGGCAACCTAAGTCAGGGGTACAATCTATAGTCACGTGAACACATTATAGGCACCAGTCACTGAGACTCCCGAAGGGGCCTGAGGCACTGTGTCGGCCACACGTAGCCTCTCCCCAGCTCTGAGTGGCCATGAGACGGATGCAAGGTTTTGTCCCCAGGGAGCTCTACAAACATCATACTTATTTAGACGAGCACGACATAAACAAAGCTGTCTAGTCATTTAACCAAACTAGACAAACACAGTGAAGAATTCTGGGAACATCATTCTGGATCTTGAAAGGGGAAAACATTAAACCTATTTTTTTAAGCCAATAAGTCTGTCATTCCACTTTTAGATATTTATCTCAAGGGATTAATCAGGTCTGTGTTCAGAGATATAAGTTAGTCATAACATTATTGCTAAGAGCAGCAAAAAATGGACATAGTCTAGTTACCCAACATTGGGGAATGGCTAAGTAAACTGTGATACTGCCCCATGATGCAACCTTACATAAGAAGTACCGTCCTCAATAAGCCATTTAGGGATACAGGGGATGCTCATGATATCGAGTGAGAAAAGTTGGTTATAAAACCTTACGCACAATTTGATACCCACTACATAAAGAAAGCAAGTTCTGCCTCCCTGTCGGGGAATCGAACCCGACTCGACAGCAAATAACAACAACAACAAACATAAAGAAAATAAATATGTACATACATACATACAGTCAAAGAATACACAATTGAACAAGTTTGAACAAATATATTAATAGCTTTCCCTTCTAGGATGAGATCAGGAGTATTTTTATTATTTCATTAAGCTTTTCCATATTTCACAAGTTTTTGACAATGAAAACATGATTTTTAGAATCAGGAAAATAAATCGTGAGTGGAATTAGAACAACATTGAGCACACAGTCGAGGGCAGCCTGCTGTCCTCAGAGACCCTCACTGCAGCCTCAGATGTGGTTGGGTGAGAACCAAGGTTTGCTCACGGGGATAGAGCACAGCTCTGTGGGCTCACCCCCACAGTTGCCTTTGTCTCCCAATGCCATGCCCCTTCCCACTTCATCACCCACACTCCTGTGCAGCAAAGAGTCAACACAGCTCACTAAAGCTATAGCAGCTGGCAAGCCTGGCTCTTAGCTGGCTTCTGGGAACTTGGCACTTGCACCTTCCCTCTGCTTCCTAACTGATAAGGACAGCTCACTATGCCTAGACTGTTCACACCACATCGTGGTTTACACTAAATGCCCACTTTCCTGAGAGTCCAGAATACTGGTGTGTGCTACACGGAGGGTGCTGATGTGACCCTCACCCCAGAAAGGCCTTGGCTGCTGTCTCTAATGAGCTTCCCTGGGCAGAACCATCACACACATGTGACTGCATTTTTTGCTGCTGGGGAAAAGAGCATGCTTGATGCGTCCCTTCACAGGTGGGAAAGGGCCCCGGAAGCCTGTTCCTAGATTTCTCGAGACTCCGCCCTTCTTTTTTTTCCCTGGCTGATCTATCTTGTAACCTTTCACTGTACTAAACCTTAGCCGTGAGAACAGCTTCATGCTGAGTCTCGGGCGGGCGTCCTTCTGACAAATCAGCAAACAGGCAGGGCCTGGGGAATTGCCTAAAGGCCTCCAGATAGGGCCACTCCTCTTACTGACCTAGTGGTCGCACTAAAGCAAAACAACCAAACCAGCTGCCAAGAGTCAAGTCCAGCTCACGGTGACCCCGCGTGTGTCAGGGCACAACTGTGCCCCACGGGATTTCCTTCGTCTGCTTCTTGGGAAGCAGATCATCAGGCCTTTCTTCTGAGGTGTCTCTGGATGGCCTCGAACCTCCAATATTTTGGTTAGCAGCTACGCGTGGGACTGTTTGCACACCCCAGGGACTCCAAGTGATCACACTAACGTGAGACAAGCGAAGGGCTCTGAAGCTCCAAAGCAGAGGAGGGTGCCTCCATAACCGACAGCCTCTCCTGCAGGGTCCATGGCACTGGCCTGGAGCTACAGGAGGCTGTCACATCCCACCCACAGCCAGCTCTGCCTCAGCGATGGGGGAGGCCCGTGCTCAGATTTCTGCTGCTCGGTGCAAAAGAGGCTGCTTTGCTCAGGATCTGGCAGAAGGGCACAAGGACAGGACCCAGAAAATCTGCAGGGACTTCATGGAGGGGGAGGGTTAGGTGACCACCGCCCTCTCCTCTGTATGCTGGCATCTCTTGGCAGAGATTGGGCTTCAAAAGGCTTCCCTCACTGTCAACAGGAACCTGGGATTCAAGGGCTGTGTGTCTTCAGGTCTCCAGGAGGCTCAAGCCTCCCACACAGGAGGCAGGGTGGTGCAGTGGGGAGCTCACGACCTGCTTTCCTAGTCTCGCCCATGGCTAACACAGAGCACCTGCCTTGCCAACTTCCTAGACGGGTTCCAGTTTCCAGACCTGTCTCACAGCAAGTTTAAATCAATCTTGAATCACGTCCTCATTCACACTCTCAGATTCTAGGCTGCGGTCTGAACAAAGCAGGGACTTTGCCTCCATCGAGATAGCGAGCCCATCTCTGGGCCTGTAGACTGAGGGCTTGGGGGTTGCAGAAAATAATGGCATCTCAGGTATATAGGGGACGGGGGGAGGATGTGAATATGGGGGAGGGTACATGTGGGGTGTGTGGGTGTGGGCAAGTGGGGGGAATGGATGCATATGAGTGGGGGGGGTTGTAGAGGGTTGTAGAAGGTACAGGGGCATGTAGGGAAGGTATGAGGGGCTGTGAGTGTTTGTGTGGGTACATGGGAGGATATGGGGGGTAGGGTGTTGTGTGTGGGAGTGTGGGGTTGTGGATATGGTGTGGGGGGTATGGATGTTGTAGGGGCCATATGGATATTGGGGTATATGGAAAGTGCATGAGAATGTGTAGAGGTATGGATGGGGTGTCGGGGAGTGGTTGCATGGGTGCATGGGAATGTGAGGGGGGCTGGAGATGTGGAGAGGTGTGTATAATGTATGAGGGTGTGCGATATTGGGGAGATGTATGGGGAGCTGTGGAGAGGTATGGGGGTGTGTGCAAAGAAGGGAGGTATGAGAGGGTGTGGGTGTGAGTACATGGGGTGAGTGAGGGTGCTGGCGGTTCATGAGGAAAGAGCAGAGGATATGTATAGGGTGTGGGTGGGCAGGTGGGGGTCTGTAAGGAGATGGCTGGGAGCATGTTTGGGTATATCCACCCCAAAGATGGGGGATAGAAAGCCCTGAGATGAGGTGAAAGAAAAGGTGGACAGATACCCTTCCTTTCCCCCAAAGTCCTGTCAATCACCTCTGCCCACTCAGGGCCACAGGAGGGGACAGTTACATGCAACACCGAATGTTCTTTTTCAGGCATGTATATTGCCACCTGCTCCAGGGAGCTCTGGTGGAGTAATGGGTAACACGTTTGGCTGCTAATCAGAAGGTCAGTGGTTTAAACCCACCCACTTCTCCACAGAAAGAAGATGAAGCAATCTACTTCTGTAAAGATTTACAGCCTTGGAAAGCCAATGAGGGTCACAATGAGTAAGAATCAACTCCATGGCATTGGGTTTGGTTTCTTCCCAGGCCTGAAAGAAGTTCCATGGAAAACAGAATCCCGATCATGGGCAAAAGTAAGCTGAATAACAAGCTCTTCACTCTGTTCTCTTCAAGTTAGTTCTCCAGAGTCAAGAGGGGCAAAGAGATGAGGCAGGAAGCGTGTCCACCAAGAGTCGACTCCTGTTCTCCCAGCCTCAAGGAGAGAAAGGGAGAAAATAAGATAGCAGCTAAAAAACAGCAACACACAACCCCCAAGGTGGCCCAAGGTGACCAATGGCATCAGAGTCTGCAATCCAATTCTGCTTTAGGAGTGGGATCACCGCAGAGCTTGCCAAGAGTCCCTACAAACCCCCCAAACCAGCAGGTCAACCCACCTGTCCAGTAGAGAACACAAACACAAGTGCTGCCCCAGCCGCGGTCATTCCCCAGGTGAAGAAGGTCCCCAGCAGGGCCTGGAACACAGAACTGTGGCCTTGGAGCATACTGGATACCACTACATTCAGAGAAGAGAGAGAAGATCAGCTGCAGGGGTCTGTTTCAGGGACACGTGGGGCTGACCTGTATCTGGTTCAGTGGAGCCCACAAGCCAGCACCAAGGCCCCAAGGTAGGCACCTTCCCACCACCATCCCAATATTCCTCAGTGTCACACAATATACTGGCATCTACCCCCCACTTCTTGATCCCAGACCCCCCAAAATTCCAAACCCAAAACCCACTGCCATCAAGTGGATTCCAACTCACAGCAATCCGACATGACAGGGCAGAACTGCCCCATAGGGTTTCCAAGGCTGTAAATCTTTACAGAAGTAGACTGTCCCATCTTTCTTCTACAGAAGCAACTGGTGAGTTCAAACTGCCCACCTTTTGGTTAGCAGCCAAAAGCTTTAACCTCTGTGCCACTAAGGCTCCTTCCAATCCCTCCAGGTGTCAGAAATCATCTACTCTCAAAGGACAAGCATGGGACACTAGAGAGGTGCCAGCAAAGCACAGGAAAGAAATTACAACATGGGGAAATGGTTCCAAAGAGAAGCTTCTCACAGAATAGGGACTATTTAGTCACGAGAAGAGGACCCCAGGAGAGTCTAATGGCAGCCTTCACGCACATTCTGCCTGCTCCACCTGCCCTTCGTCTGTTCTCTCTGTGGCCTCTGAAGACAGGTGACTAGCTCTCTCTTGAAGCTCTTCCACCTAATTCCTGACGCAACCTTCAAATGCTCTCTGTAGCTGCTCCCAGTGCCTGTCGAAGGATAAACTCCACAGGCTGACCCTTCAATTCCCCCATCTACTCTTCAAGACCCTTGTACCGCTATGTTGTTGTTGTTGTTTATGTGCCGTCAAGTCGGACCCGACTCATAGCGACCCCTCCTTGGGTTTCCAAGGCAGTATCACTACGGAAGGAGACTGCCCCATCTTCCTTCTGAGGAGTGGCTGGTGGGTTTGAACCGCCAGCCTTCTGGTTAGCAGTCAAGTGCCTTAGGCATACCCTGTGTTATCACCATCCTCCAGCTCAACCAAATGACCTGTGGCTCCATGAAGAAGCCCCAGACAGATGGCATCTGAGGAGAGTACACCCAAGAGCATACATTGGTTTGGTAGAGGATATTTCTACATCCGTATTTGTATGTGCTGCAAATAGGTATACAGTAGAATACATAGGCAGTAAGGTTACTCAAACTTCTTAGCCATAACAAAACACCCGGAGGGACTCATCACTGGGTTTGAGGGCTTAGGATCATGGCCTCAGGGGAAAGCTAGGTCAGTTGGCACACAGTCCATAAACACAATGTTCTACATTCTATTTTGGTGAGTAGTGACTGGAGTCTTAAAAGCTAGAGAGCAGCCATCCAAGATACAGCTGTTAATCTCTTTCCATCTGGAGCAAAGAAGAGTGAAGAAAAACAAAGACTCAAGGAAACAATTAGTCCAAAGGACTAATGGACCATGTGAACCTCAGCCTCTACTAGCCTGAGACCAGAAGAACTAGATGGTGCCCGGCTACCACTAGCGACTGTTCTGAGTGGGACCACAATAGAAGGCCCTGGACAGAGTGGGAGAAAAATGTAGAACAAAATTCGAAGTCATAAAAAAGAACAGACTTACTGGTCTGACAGAGACTGGTAGAACTCCTGAGACTGTGGCACTTAAGACAGCCTTCAAACCTGGAATGAACCTTCTCCCAGAGATCACCTTTCAGCCAATCAATAGATAGGCCCATAAAGTAATCAAAACATCCATGAGGAATGTACTCCTCAGAACAATCAACTATAGGAGACGTACAGGGCACCATTTGCTCAAAAACAAAGGTCAGAAGGCAGGAAGGAGCAGGAGAGATGAGTTAATGAAAACAGGGACCCAGGGAGGAAGTGTGAAGAGTGCTATTACATTAAGGGGACTGCAACTAAAGTCACAAAACAAATGTGTAAATTGTTGAATGGGAAATTAATTTGTTCTGTATACCTTCACCCAAGGCACCACAAAATGTTCAAACACAACACACACACACGTGAAGTAGAAGGGTGTTGCCTGTTTTCCTCTTCCCACTCACTTCTAGACATTTTAAATGTAATCAGGGTTCATAAACCACATCAGGAATTTAATTTACCTGTTAAAGGAATCTCAGACATACAGAAACAATTATGTTTGTTTGTTATTATTTTTTTAGTTTTTTTTAATGCATTTTATTGAAATATAATTTATGTACAGTGAAACACACAAAACTAAAGTGACATGAGTCAATGCATTTTTTCTTTCTTTTCCGGCAGTGTTCCCTCCCCTGCCCTCCCACCCCTGGCAACCAACAAAGAAAGTTTCCCTCCATATATAAATCTTTCCTTGACCCTCCACAACAATGAACTTTATTTGTGTGATTGACTTATTTCACTCAGCATGTTCTCCAAGTTCATCCATATTATGCGGTTCATCCAATAATGCAGACTCTACTTTATTCTTTAGTGCTACATAGCATTCCATTACATGTCTGTACCATAGTTTGGTCATCCACTCTTCCGCTGATGGGCACGTAGGTTGTTTCCATCTTTTTGCTATTGTAAATAGTGCTGTGAAGAACATGGATGTGCATGTATCTGTTCCTATCCTGGCTCTCCCCTCTCTAGGATATATACCTAATAATGAGATTGCTGAGTCAAATGGTATCTCCAAGTCCAACTTTCTAAGGAATCGCCAATTTGCTTTCCACAGTGGTTGTGTCACTTCACAGTCACACAAGGAGTGTATGAGAGTCCCAATCTCTCCACATCCCCACCAGCATTTGTTATTTTCT
>NW_006921605.1:9504574-9508877 GCF_000298275.1 Orycteropus afer afer | reverse complement strand
CAATGTTGCGTCTTCCTCAGGGATGTGTTTTAGGTCTGTATCCTGGTCCCTTGTTTCTCCTGTTTTATCTTGCTTCTTTGCGTGGACTGTGATCCTCTGTTATCTCTGAGGCATTGTGACATTTTTGTGTTTATATTTAATTGGTGATTGTATGCTGGAGTGACGTGCCCGCGATTTTTGTTTTATTTTGTTTATATGTTATCTACATAAGCAGGGTGCTGTGCTGTGCTCCTCTATTCACTAGCTGACAGCACTTATACACTCACCACCTGTCTCCTTTTCCGTTGTCGGTGTCTTGTATGTCCCTGCTGACCTTGGCAAACAGCTTATTCTTAGGTCCCTGGAATCTGAATGAGAATGCTATCACTTTAAAATCCAAAATGGTTGCTACTTGTAAAGATTCAAAATGGCTGCACCCTCGGTCACTTTATATATCCAAAATGGCTACCACGCATAAACAATCAAAATGGCCACACCCTCTGGACAGTGGAAAGTCAACAGCTCAGGCAGTCTCCCTCCTTGCTCTTTCCCTTCCTAATCACAGGCCACCAGCGCAGTCATCCCTGCAACCCTTGGTGACCAGGGCTGATCTTTAGGTCAATTCTCAGGTCACAACACCTCTTGGAAATATTCAGGCTGTTGGTTCCATCAGAATAGGTGACAGTCCGCAGCTCTGACCGTCTCTGTACTCACTGTTTTCATTTAGGTTTTTCCACTGTTGTTGTTGTAGTTATGTGCCATTGAGTCGGACCCGACTTACAGCGACCCCTCCTTGGGTTTCCAAGGCAGTATCACTATGGAAGTAGATTGCCCTATCTTTCTTCCGAGGAGTGGCTGGTGGGTTTGAACTGCCAGCCTTCTGGTTAGCAGTCAAGTGCTTTGTAGGCACTACACTATCAGAGCTCTGGTTTTTCCACTAGTTGATGCCTAATCCACTTCTGTATAGTTCCTTCCAAAGCTCAGGGCTCCAGGATTATCTTCTGTATCTCTGTCAATTGGTTTTTCTTTTCTTTGTTGAAGAGGGTCTGTGCCGCTTGTCTACTTATTCCTCCATCTTATCAGAAGTCACAATTATGTTTTTAAAGTTATATATTTTATTGACTGGTTTTGCTTAATATCACATTAGCTTTGTAACCATATACATGCAACTTACTGCTTACATTAATTTCATATATCTAATAAATTTCATTATTATGGGGAGGAAGCTCCATCCTGCTTCCACGTCTGTGTCCTGAATGCTTCCTTCCACATCTGCAGCCATCAGAACCTCGGGCACCCTCTGTAGCCCACCAGCTACCATCTTCGTGGAGGTTTTCCTGGCCCTTCCCCGGTCACACCCTAGAGCACTTCTTTGGCAATATTTTGGTGCAGACTCACCTCCTTCATCTTTCATATCATTAGTTGCTTCAGGACAGAGGCAATGCTTTTCCACATTTGGCATCCCACAAAATAGGGCTTTGGGGCACCCAAAAAATACTTGTTGAATTGAAAAGGGCCAGCTTACCCTGATGGGACACTCAAAGAGGATGAGGACACAGACCCAAAAATGGTACTGCCCCGGTCATCTCAGCTCAGTGCTGCTGGACCTGGAGTTGCACCATGCCAGCAGGGAAAGAAAGGCAAGCACTGTCCGCCCAAGCTTCTGCTCGGAAGGGCTCCTCTAGACTGGAACCTGCTTAAAATCCCAGCTCAGAAGTGATAGGGGATCAGGCCTCTCGCTGTGGAAAGTTACAAGGTGGAGAAACCCACTTGTTGAAAAGCCTTGTGTTCTGTACACAAACATCGGGGCTCAGCGCCTCACCTCAAAGGCCTCATTCAGCTCCCCACAGGCCTCGTAGCACCCACAGAGCTGGACATGACCCCACCAGGCTCAGCCCTGCCAGGCCTCGGTGCAGCCCTTGGCCTGCAGATCAACAGCTAACGATGCTGCCCAACCCTGGAAGGAAACCATGGCAGGGGGTGGCCGGGTCCCCTATGCCAAGGGGCTCAGCAGCGTAGCCAGGCTGCAAATCGAGGAAGGCTGTGAATCCAGGTGAGCCCAGGGAAGGCCCAGGAGGCCAGACTCAGCCAGTGCCAGGAAACCCCAAGACGAAAAGCATCAATGAATTCATACTGTATCCCCATAGGTTAAATGGAAATCAAAAGAGGGGTTTGTGTTTGTGTTTTAAACTAAGATGGCTCCATCATTACAGCCATCACCTATGTCCAGCTGCATGTGGATAAAACTTCAAACAGCATTTACTAAGCACTCTATAAAGAAAGAAACCACGTAGCTACATCCTCTCAGTACTTATCATCCAAGACAGATTATAACAAAAAACATCCATTTTGTCCGTTCTTTTCTGTAGCAAATGTGCCTTTTAACAGCTACAGAAAAGAGCCAATCATTTACATAGGCCAACAGACCAAAGTCAAAGTGAATTCTGTGGGCTGGAGCACAGAGAGGAGCGTGGGTGTTCCTGGTGGTTAGGCAGCAGGAAAGCACTCTTTTACCTGCCCCCATTCACAGCCTGTTGTTGTGTGCCGAGTCAGACCCGACTCATGGCAACCCCTCCTTGGGTTGCCGAAGCAGCATCATTACGGAAGTAGATTGCCCCATCTTCCTTCCGAGGAGTGGCTGGTGGGTTTGAACCACCAGGCTTCTTGTTAGCACTCAATGCCTTAGGCACTATGCTACCAGAGCTCTCATTCACAGTCTAGCACCTGAGAAGTAAGACAGGGGCACGGAAGGAGGACCAAGTCTGCTCATCCTTTCAAACCCAAGAGGCACATCTGGCATTGGCAATTCAAGCCCAGTGCACCCCTGGAAAAGTTTCCTCTATTTGCTGTTTCAAATCCTTGATACTCAAAGGGGTAGGAGCGCTGATGATGCGGTGGTTGGCTAAGTGCATAGCTGCCTACCAAAAGGTGGGTGCTCTGAACCCACCCACTGCTCCATGGGAGAAAGATGCAGCCGTCTGCTTCTGTGAAGCTCACAGCCTTGGAACCCTAGGAATTGGAATTAACTCGATGGCGATGGGTTTAGCGGTTTTTGGCCTCAAAGGGTAGAGTGCCTAGGTGGGGCAAATGGTTAACGCACTCGCCGCTAACCACAATGTTGAAGGTTCGAGTCTACCCAGAGGTGCCTTGGAAGAAAGGCCTGGTGATCTACTCCCCAAAAATCAGCCATTTGAAAACCCTCAGAAGCACAGCTCCTCTCTGACACACATGAGGTCACCATGAGCCAGAGTCAACTTGATGGCACCGTTATGGACACTGGGGTTGTCTGAATGGACTCCACAACCACGGGTCGTTTGGGTTTGAAGAAAAGGGACTCACTGTCCAGGACTGGCACCCTTAGAAATGCACAGACCCAGGCCCAGCCCAGACTTGCTGAATCAGAAGATGCATCTTGTTACAAAACTCTAGGGCTGATTCCTACGCACAGGTACATGTAGGAAGCACTGGCCGAAACCGGGAGCCATTTTCCAAGGGCAGCGGCTATAAGCCTGAGGGGACTTAAGGAGTCAGTTCTCCTGCCCTCAAAAGTACTAGCAGGGCCAGTGCGGAATCCCAAGAGAACAAAATGTTTTCTCCACTGAATAGACTAAGTAACACCTTGAGAAAACGTAGGGGCAGCCAAGGCAATCAAAAGCAATTCATGCAACCAGGCTCCAACTTCCTCGAGAGTTGGGTATTACACTGCAAGCCTGGACTAGTGGGCAGGGCAGAGGCTCGTTCTCTGCCCCCTTGAAAGATGCCAACACAACCTCACCCGTGTACACCTACAGCAGCACAGAAGGCGTTGCTTGTTGACACAGATTTTCCTTTTTTTTTTTTTCCTTCCCCTTTTTAAACCTGTTGCTGTGCGTCCAAAGGTCTGTTACAAGACGCTGGTGAAGTTGCAGGAGTGGCAACAGCACTTGAGCTGTCCCAGTTGTAATGAGTCTGCACACACAAGCTCTGATTCCACCAGGGGAATGCAGCCAAGCGGATCTGGGCGGCACGATAGAGGAAAAGTTGTCTAATACTATGCTACTCAAAGTGGGTCCACTGATCTGCAGACCCAGAGGGTAGTTAGGATGCACACTCAGACGTCCTCCAGCCAGATTTGCTCAATCAGAATCCGCCTTCTAAGGAGATTCTGGCCAGTCAAGGTTGGGAGGTCTTGCCCTAGCCAGAGAGAGTGGGAGGGGACGCACTGTAACCACCTCTAAGCCCAGGGATCCTGGGTCCCACACATCACCATGAATCAATGAATGAAAAGGACCATGGAGAGTCACTACGGAAAAGAAGGCGGGCCAAGCCCAGCAGCTCACCCTGG
>NW_006921605.1:9499921-9504474 GCF_000298275.1 Orycteropus afer afer | reverse complement strand
GGCCGGGGTACCCTCAGCCTCCTGCACACCTGCCAGAGCCGCCCCTTCTCCTTCAACCCCCTCTCTCCCAGGGCACCCCTTCTACACTCCAGCTGCTACCCTGCCCCATCCCATATTGCTGTGCTCTTGTTCCCGACCCCGGGCTCCGGCCCAACCCCAGGCGCTAAAGGAGAGAAAGCCGACTCACTACGGTGCTTTCTCCAGCCCCCTCTCCACTTCCATGAGCCCCGCGCTGCGCTGACGGCCGGGAGCTCCGCAGTCACTTCCTGCTTCCCTCCCGGCACACGTGTCCCTCCAGCCGCCAGGCCCCTCCTCGCCCGGCTGCCACTGGCAGATCCCGCCTGAAGGATAAATTCTCCGGTTCACAGCCTGCTGCCGGCTCCGGAACAGCCCGGGCGGGCAGAACAGAGGCCCCTGAGGCCCTGAGCATTCTGCCTCAAAGCACACGTGAGCCTTTGCTGTTTAGGTGAAGCCACAGGCACTGCAGGAAAGAGCATTTTGTGCAGTACCTGATACTGTTTGTGGGACTGCACTTCTGGCAGCCGTGACACCCTGCGGGAGCAACTGAGCAGCACCAGCATGCCCCTCTAGGGAAGAGGCCCTCAGACTATGTTGTTGTTGTAAGTCCCTGTGGTTGGGTGCTGTCCAGTGGATTCCAAGTCACACCCTGTGTGACAAAGCAGAACTGCCCTGTGGGTCTTCTACGCTGTAATTCTTTATGGGAGTAGACTGCCAAGTCTTTCTCTCACCAAGTTGTTGGGCAGGTTCGTACTACCAACCTTTCTGTTACCAGACAACCACTTAACCACAGCACCACCAGGGCTCCTTTCCTTAAACAGTAGGCATCAGAATCACCCAGAGGGGGGATAGATGGGTGTGTTATCGGACCAAACGCGGGTCCCTGCCTGGTGAGCAGTCAGGCCAAAATAGTTTACACACCAAAATTGAGAGGAGAGAAAATTATTCATTGCAAAGCAGCAGTGCAAGGAGGTAGAGGTAGTTTAGTACCCAGATCTAAACTCCCCAAGATGCCATCGAAACACAGTTTTTGTAGGTTTCAGGAGAGGGGGTTGTGTGTATTCACAAAAGGTTGAGGAATTTGGGGCATGAACGTGAAATGGGTGATGATAGCTAGCTAGCAATGAGTTACACTAGTTTCCTGTTATCAGCTGATAGGGGCTTGGGCAGAGGGGAGAGGGTGGCATTGCCCATGTCCTGGGCCACAGTTAATTTACAGTTGTTTCTAAAATACTTTTAGCAAGTCTATCATCTGCAGGAAGGAATGTTTTCCATTCAGTTCTTTAAGGAACTGAATACTCATCTGGGAAAATAGTTGGGGATAATTTAGTTTACTTATCTATTCCCATCCGGGTGCCAGGGTGGGGGAAATAGTTTTTACTTTATGCTTTCAGGTGGACAGGCTGAATGATCAGGTATGCCTAGGCAGGGGGCACTGTGCCCATGACCATGCATCAGATTAGCAGACAATGTTCCTACATGCCTATTTGTATGTGCTGTAAGAATGGCCGGCCATATAGTAAAGTTGACAAGGACCAAGGTTGTGGTGGCGTCTTGCCCACAGCCAGCTACCCTGAGGCAGTGAGTAGTTGGACCTGCGGGCTTGGGACCATAGTCTCAGGGAATATCAAGCTCAACTAGCATAACATGCCACCCAAAGACATTGTTCTACATTCTACTTTGGTGAGCAACAACTAGGGTCTTAAAAGCTTGCAAGCAGCCATCTAGATGCAATGATGGGTCTCTCCTCGACCAGAGCAAAGAATGAAGAAAACCAAAGATGCGTGGAAACAATTAGTCCAAGGGACTGGCAGACCATTGCTTTCCTCAGCCCATATGGTCATATAGAGACCAGAAGAACTAGATGGTGCCGGGCTACCACTTTCTACCACTCAGAGGGGGACCGGTGCAGGAGATCCTGGATAGAGTGGGAGAACAATATGGAACAAAATTCAAAATCATAGGGAAAAATAAAAAAGACCAGGTTCGCTGGTCAGATAGAGCCTGGTGAGACCCCTGAGACTATGGTCCCTAGCTACCCTTCAGGTCTGGAACTGAACTCACTCCTGAGCTTCCAGCCAAACAACAGACCGGCATATGGGGTGAACATTTACATCAATCAGGTAGATAAACTCCCCGGAGCGAAGTGATCATGGATCAACTGTGGGAGAACAGAAGGGCAGTGTGTACACAGAGAGACAGCTCCAGGGGCAGGAATGCATGGGAGGGAAGGACACAGGGAAGAGAGCTGTTACATTGTAGGGATTTTCAGTCAATGACATGAAACAAAATGTATATTAACTGTTGCATGGAAAATGAATTTGCTCTGTAAACTTTCACCCAAATCAAATACAAATTGAAAAAAAAAAAAAAAAAACAATAACCCAGAAGGCTTGTTAAAACATAAAGCTGCCAGTCCAGAACTGCTGGTTCTATAAGCCTGGAAGGGGCCAAGATTTCTCATTTATTGCTGATGATGCTGAGAGCCGGGGTGAAGCACCCAGCACTAGCACAGAGCCGGGACGATTAACGTCCACTGACCCTCTGGCCTTGCATCTATCCATCCATTCTTTCTTGAGCATGCACTCTGTGTCCAGCACGGTGCTGGGCCCCTGGTATCCCAAAGTAAACTGAACAGAGTGGCTTTGCCTCGCTCCTCTTTTCTCTCCTGCATGGCTTTTCTCTTACCAAGTCTGACCACTGACACATCCTGGGGACTGAGATAAGCCTCTGAGCCCCACGCAGCAGTTCCTTTCCTTGGCAAAGTGAAGATAACAAACC
Source organism: Orycteropus afer afer (assembly GCF_000298275.1). Classification (NCBI taxonomy): domain Eukaryota; kingdom Metazoa; phylum Chordata; class Mammalia; order Tubulidentata; family Orycteropodidae; genus Orycteropus; species Orycteropus afer. The sequence continues at coordinate 9,501,675 of NW_006921605.1, read as the reverse complement.
CATTGGAACTGGCCCTCAGATATGCTGATGGGATCACAGGAGGGACAGTAAGAGGCAGTTTACAGGATACTATGTAGCAATACAGAGGGTCAGTGAGAAACAGGAAGACCCTCAACGAGACACAGGGGCTGCAACAATGGGTTTAAACAGCAACGATTCTGAGGATGGAGCAGGATGGGGCAACATTTCCTTCTGTTATATTTGCTCGCTAAGAGTCAACCAACTTGATGGCACCTAACAACAACACAGCAATGGAAGTCTTTCTTTTTGTCCATTGTCAGGTGCCATTGAGTCAGTGCCAGCTCATAGCGACACTGCCCAGTCCCATTTTTATCTAGGGGATTTTTGATTACCTACCCCCCGCCCCCACCCACAAACCAGAATTCACCACCATCTCTCCATCTGCACTCTGGCCATCTTCCCTCAAACAGCTCCGCTCCCATGCTGCCCTGGCCATCTAGTTGATCTTCCTGCTTCCCCATTCTACCGCCACCTCCAACAGCCCACTCTCCTGACAGCAGCCCAAGAGATTTGTTAAAGATGTCCTGGTTCTGACTACACACCTCCAAGGGCTCCTTATTGCCCTCAGAGTAAAATCCAAACCCCTCCCAGCCTGTGATGACCAGACTGTCCGCTTCTGGACCACCTATGACCCCTCCGCATCGTCCTCACTCTGCAGGCTACTCTGCCCTCTCCTGGGGCCCCGAGTTTACTCCGGCCTCAGGGCCTTTGCACATGCTGCTGCCTCTGCCCAGAGTGCCTGTCTCCCGGTTTTCACTCAGCTGGCTCCTTCTTGTCAGTTGTGTCTCAGCTCAAACATCACCTCTTCAAAAGGGCTTCCTCCAAATGCCAGTCTAATGTACACCTTCCAGGTGCCTCTTTACTTTCTTCATGGTATTCCTTGATACCTGGAATTCTTCTTCATGTCGTTTTTCCCCAAATACAAGCTCTATGAGAGTAGTACCAGGTCTTCCTTTTGTACTACTATATCCTCTGGTGGCACTGTGGTTAAAGCACTGGGCTGCTAACCAAAAGGTCAGCAGTTCAAACCTACCAGCTACTCCACAGAAGAAAGATGAGGCAGTCTTCTTATGTAAAGATCACAGCCTTAGAAATGCTATAGGGCAGTTCTACTCTGTCCTATGGGTCACTATGGGTCAGAATTGACTCAACAGCAGTGGGTTTGGTTTTCTTGGTTTTATTCTCAGTATATGGCAGAGAGTAGACGTTCAGTTTCTAGAATGAAACACTGATCAGAAAGAAGTGTTATCTGTGGACTGTGCTTTACATATTGAATATATGCCTGAGAGCTGTAAGACTAATATAGTTTATTTACTTGATCAGGTATTCCAGCTACTTGTGTCGTTATTTTACAGAATCATCTAGAGGTTTACGACTGAGGCAAGAGGGAGGATGCTACTGGCCAACGATACCCTGAACATCCTGCAGTGTAACAAAGAAGTATCTAGCCCACTTCCAGTAAGATGGAGGAATAGGCAGACAGGTGACACAGACCCTCTTCAACAAAGAAAAGATAAATCAACTGAAGATAATCCTGGAGCCTTGAAAGGAACTATTCAGAAGTGGATTAGGCACCAACTAGTGGAAAAACCTGAACAAAAACAGTAAGTACAGAGATGGTCGGAGCTGTGGACTGGTGGCTACTCTGACGGGACCAACAGCCTGAATATTTCCAAGTTGTGTTGGGACATGAGAATTGACCTGAAGATCAGCCCTGGAGGATGACTGCACTG
>NW_006921605.1:9488204-9488728 GCF_000298275.1 Orycteropus afer afer | reverse complement strand
AGGCTTTGCTTACTCAGTGCGCTGATGCTGCCATCATTACACTATTTGTCAACACTTCGATGGGAACCCCTGGAAGGCCCTGAGCAATGACCCCTCGTGACTGGGACAGATCTGGTATGCCCTTGACATGAGCTCTCCAAAATGACTGCTCAAGTCATGGAGAAAGAGGAAGTGCTACCAGCCTCTTACCTAAACACCATGCACAGGAGCCAACGTAACCTGAGGTCCCCTGTGTGAGCAGCAGCTGAGCCTGGCACAGAGATGAGCTGCCCGTGAGGCCTCGAGGCAGAAACTGAGGGAGCAATGAGGTCCTCTCTCACCTTTGTCTAATGTTTGGTTCTGAACCTGCACAGCTATGCACATAGGCTCCAGTAACTTTACCCAACCCTATCACGGGGAGAAACGTTTCCAGTACTGTGATGGTATTTAAAACACAAACTCAAGCTTGCTCGACTGCCGGCATAAGACATCCAATTATTTGATGTAAAACTACCAAGGATTAAATACTAAATCAGCCTTGGCAC
>NW_006921605.1:9484438-9487699 GCF_000298275.1 Orycteropus afer afer | reverse complement strand
ACACTGCCCAACCTTCCTTCCAAGGAGTGGCTGGTGGGTTTGAACCACCAGCCTTCTGGTTATCAGTCAAGTGCCTTAGGCACTATACTACCAGAGCTCCCCAACAGCAGAGGCTATTTTGATGGGTTTACTAAGAGAAATTGCTGAACAAGTAAGAACGACTGCAGGAGTCCCAAACAGTTAATGCGCCAAGATGTTGGCGTCCGAACCCACCCACAGGAGCCACAAAGGACAGGCCTGGAGATCTGCTTCCAAGAGGCCTCAGCCTTGCAGTTCCACTCTGCACACGTGGGGTCACCTAGAGTCGGCATCAACTTGACGGCAACTAACAAGCGCCGCTTCAGGCCTATTCCTCCTAGTTGTGCAGATCACACGGATGGTGGGCTGTGTAGCTAGCTGTCTGTGCATTGAGCGTTCTGCAAATGTTTCCTGCACACCTACTATGTGGCAGGTATGCTGGAGGCACTGATGCACACCAGCAAATGAACCAACCCAGCCTGTGTGTTCACCAAGTTTCCAGCCTAGAACGCTTGGGCATTGCGGCAACTGTGCACTAAGTTGAGGTTTGTTCCCGGAGCTGCTGTATTATTATCCAGCACCCTCTTTCCTTTCCTTCTTCTTCCTAAACATCCGTGCAGTCTCCCCAGCTAGTGAGGACAGCCCACAGGTAATCAGCTCCTTCCCAGGGTGAACAGAGATGCAATCCACCAAGGCTGCCAATGTAGCCAAGCTCAGGGCCCCCATCTCCAAGGGGTTCTGGGAATGGAGAGTGTGTGCTGGGTGGGGAGGGAGGCCAGGGTACCCCCAGGAAAATTTCAACATAAGCACTGCTAACAAATTGCCAGAAGAGGTTTTAGAAAAAAGGATATGAAGCTAACATCTGGGAATTAGTCATTTCTTTCTTGTTCTTAAGTAATATTTCTTTTTATAGCTAAATTTGTAATTTTTTTCTCCTTAATGAAAATACTTTGAGGAAAATTATATAAATTATATCCACAAAACTGGATATGCCCTAGATGCATGTTTAGAGATTTAACTGGAAAACAAATAGGCAATGCTCGTCACCCCAAGATGCTCACCCCAAGATGCTGAAGACCTCATCCCTGGGACCAGTGAATATATTACCTTATCTGGCACTTTACTGGGGTGATTAACTGAAGGATCTTGAGATGGGAAGATTGTCCTGAATTATCCCTATGGGCCTGTGAAAAGGGGTGTGGGGGTATCATCTGACCTCCTCTAACTTCACAAGGGGGAGAAGGATGAAAGTCCAGATCAGCAGCCCAAGGCTGAGTCCTCTGGAATGGAGGTCAGACATGTCACCACCCTCCAACCTTTTTACCAAGACATACCAACCGTCCCTCCCACTCACTCTCTACTTCTCTGCTAGGTTCAATAATCCATCACAATAGCCACACAGAACTCAGAGACAACACTCAAGATTATAGGGCTTATAGGGGAAGTTGTTGTTGTTGTTGTTGTTGTTATGTGCCGTCGAGTCAGCCCTGACTCATAGCGACCCCTCCTTGGGTTTCCGAGGCAGTATCACTACGGAAGTAGGATTGCCCAACCTTCCTTCCGAGGAGTGGCTGGTGAGTTTGAACCGCCAGCCTTCTGGTTAGCAGTCAAGTGCCTTAGCCACTATGCTACCAGAGCTCCCATAGGGGAAGTAACAGGTTACAATTCAGGATCAGAAACAGCTCAGGATATAGTTCTTCAATCAGGGCAGCCTCTTCTCAGCCATGCCACAGGCATGCTTCTCTCTGGTCTCGGACTCTGCCCTGCTTGGGCAAGTGTTACAAAGCTCTTGTAGCTTTGCTGACACAGGTGCCCAGAGAGGCACAGCACTCCTCCAAGGCTCTGAGTGCCACAAGGCACTCAGCTTTCTTGCTCCACAGGCCAGGAAGCCCACTGTTCTGTCTTGTGCCAGTCTCTTGGTTATGTTGCCTCTGCTTCTCGCCACCTCAGTGCAGAGATTTTGGGTCCAAAGATGGGCTCCACTCCTGGCTGTTCTTTCTTAAGGGTAGTGAAATTATCCTTTCCATCTCTCGGATGGCTCATTTTAAACCTAGCGCAATGGCAATACCGACCAACCCTCACATTAGGGTTCCATACACCTCATTTGCAAGGCAGCATCCCCACAAGTGTGCCATGTACCTTATTTACATTACTAACAAGCTATCCAGTACCCTAAGGAGCTCCAGTGGCACAATGTCTAAGGCATTTGACTGATAACCAGAAGGCTGGTAGTTCAACCCCATCAGCTGCTCCGTGGAAGGAAGATGGGACAATCTACTTCTGTAAAAATTTGCCACCTCTGAAACCCAAAAGGGGCCACTATAAGTCAGAAATGACTCGAAGGCAGTGAGTTTGTTTGTTTGTTTGTTATCCACTCCCCTTGGTGGGACACAGGCCCCTAACAGTTGCATAGTCTCACCCAGTCATCTGGTGGGAGTCACAAAAACCATGCCTAGAAGAGCCATATCAAGTAATTCACTTCACCATAGGGTCTAATTGCAATCATGGGGTCTCTTAAAGGAAAACAGGGAGGCAGGCAAGTCAGAGATAGAGGAAATGTGACTATGGAAATGAACCAAGGAATGCAGGTGATCTCTAAGCTGGAAAATGCAAAGAAACAGATTTTTCCCAAGAGTCTCCAGAAAGAACACAGCCTGGCCAACACACTGATTTTAGCCCACAGCCTATTTCAGACTCCTGTCCTCTAGCACAGTAGAGAATAAATCTGTGCTGTTTTAAGACACTGAAAGGAGGCAGTGGTGGGATTCTCATCTTCCATGCAGGAGACCCGAATTCAATATCTGGCCAGTGTACCTCACCCACAGCCACCACCTGTCAGTCAGTAAACACCCGCATGTTGCTAGAATGCTTAACAGGTTTCAGCAGAGCTTCCAGACAAAGACGGACTAGGAAGAACAGTTTAGGGATCTACTTCCAAAATTCAGCCAATGTCAGCAGAGGCTTGCATGATGCTACCAGCTGAACTCAACAGGGAACTGTCAGAAATTCAAGTCAGATGCAGAAGAGGATGTGAAATGAGGGGTATCATTGCTGATGTCAGATGGATCTTGGCTGAAACCAAAGAACACCAGAATGATATTTACCTGTGTTTCATTGACTGTGCAAAAGCATTTGAGTGTGTGGATCATAACAAATTATGGATAACATTGCAAAAAATGGGAATTCCAGAACCATCAATTGTGCTCATGTGAAACCTGTACATAGACCAAGAGGCAGTTATTT
>NW_006921605.1:9481125-9482478 GCF_000298275.1 Orycteropus afer afer | reverse complement strand
AAAGTATTTTTAGTCACCTCATATGCATAAAAAGCAAGACACTGAATAAGGAAGAATGAAGAAGAGCTGATGCCTTTGAATTATGATGTTGGGAAAAAATATTGACTACACGATGGACTTCCAGAAGAACGAAGAAATCTGCCATGGAAGAAGTACAGCCAGAATACTCCTTACAGGGGAGGATGGGGAGACTTTACCTTCTGTACTTTGCACATGCTATCAGGAGGGACTAGGCCCTAGAGAAGGACATCATGTATGGTAAAGCAGTGGGTAAATAAAAAAGGGGAGGCTCCTCAATGAGATGCAATGACACAGTGGCTGCAACAATGGGCTCAAACATAGCACCGATGGTGAGGATGGTACAGGACTGGGCAGTGTTTCATCCTGTTGGCGAGGGCTACTATAAGTCAGAATTGACTCAATGACACCTAACAACAACATCATCAAGCTGAACAGGTTTCAATGGAGCTTACAGACTAAAAGCGACTAGGAAGAGAGGCCTAGCAATCTACTTCTGAAAATCAGCCAGTGTAAACCCCATGGATCACAGTGGTCTGATCCCATTGTGCATGGGGTCATCAGGAGTTGGAGTCCAACTCATGTGGTAGCTAACAACAAGCCACTAAATGTGTGGTAAAATACTACAGTGACAATAGGAAATTAACACACTTTCTTCTGCCTGGAAGCACTTATGACACTGAGATCTTTCTCAGGAGCTGGAGAATCTTAAAATCTGTAGGTCAGGTGGCAGGCTGCTGGCTCATGTCCCAAGAACCAGAGGTTAGAAGATGATGAATCAGAAGCAGGATCAAGAGTGAATGAGCTTTGCCATAACATCCATATGTATTGGATTAGGCCACACTCCCAAGGAAATTCCCTTTACATCAGATCAAACAATGGAGGATAATTACATAATTCTGAGACTCGTGTCCTAGTCAAATTGACACATAACATTCACCATCACAGAGGGGAAGCAGAGATGAGACCAAGAACTAGAGACAAAAGTCCTGGCCTTAGTTGTAAGCTGCATAGATGACTCCAGGGAGGGCAGCAGTGGACAACCCCAAGAGGTGGGAAATAGGTACTGGACACTCTGTCAGGGGGAGCCTGAGATTTGAGAGGAAACATTCCAGTTTCTAGTGGGAATGAGGTAATAGGCAAGGGGAGAAAAAGACAGAAAGAAAGAAACAGGCAGGGCCATCTCAACAATCAGAAACTAGTAGGCCAATGCTTGGGGCCTCCACGCTTTCCAAGGCCTATAAAATGCTTCCCCACCCATCTGTTAGTTTGCTTAACTGTGGCGACTTTTATGTTGCTATGATGCTGGAAGCTACAGCACTGACATTTCAAATG
>NW_006921605.1:9476170-9480787 GCF_000298275.1 Orycteropus afer afer | reverse complement strand
GAAACCACAGAATCAAAATTCATAAATGTTTAATTAAATGTCTATAAAATCTTATTAACTGTTGACTTTGCTGTTCATAAAAATTTAATTACATTCAAAAATAAACTGAAGATTAGCTTTTCTCACTTTAAGAGAATCACTAAGTATGCATGCTGCTGGCCAAGAAATCACAGCCAATTATAAATTAAATAAGTTTAGAGACAAAGACTTTCAAAAGTAAAACTACAGAAATCCTTCCGATTATTTTAGCTGATCACAAACTGCTTTATGTGGAATGTGGGAGTATTTTAACAGGCCTGATGCAATGGAGTGAGACCTCGAAAAGCAGGCATTTTTTAGGGGCCTATAAAGATCCTAAATGCCTAAGTCATTTGACTGCTAACCAGAAGGCTGGAGGTTCAAACCCATCAGCCACTCCTCAGAAGGAAGATTGGGCAATCTACTTCCGTAGCGATACCACCTCAGAAACCCAAGAAGGGGTCACTATGAGTCGGATCTAACTCGACGGCAGTGAGTTTGGTTTTTGTTTCTTTATAAAGATCCCAAAAGGGCCTAATGGATATGGAAGAAACCGAAATTCCAATAAGCTTTCTTCCTCTCTCAGAGTGGGAGCAGACACAAAACTCATTCATGTAGATTAACTGAGGTTCATATGGTGCTGATAAGAGTGAAAGGGGAGGACTAGGTAAGCCTTCCGAGCAAGGACGTGGTCTCCTGCTGTCACTCACCTCCAAGGGGTAGGTCCAGAAAGCAGGTGGGTGCAGAACATGGGATGAAGGGCAGAGGAAGCTAGGGGAAAGTAAAGAAGAACAGTCCCTCAAGTGCAGAGAGGAAGAAGATGGGAAGTGGTTCCTCGGCTGTCTATGGTCAAAGAGAAGAGTGAAACCCCATGGGTCTCCAGACCCATAAGGCCAAGCTGAGTGGGAACAAGATCAGAGTTAGAAATGTGTGGTGGCTATAGAAGATCATCTGAGAAGCTGTGACTCATATCATTTCTACCAAAGGAAGGTGAGAAATGCTACTGCAACTTCTCCAGAAATTCTCCAGGAATTGTTGTTAGTCGTACTGAGTCGGCTCCGCATCACGGCCACCTTATGTATAGTAGAATGAACTGCTGCCCAGTTCTACAGCCACTTCACGGTCACCGGTATGTCTGAGCCCCTTGTTGCAATTATTGTGTCAATCCACCTCACTGAGGGTTTCCCTAGTTTTCGCTGGCCTTTCATTTTACTTAAGAGCCCTGGTGGTGTAATGCCTAAGGCATTTGACTGCTAACCAGAAGGCTGACAGTTCAAACCCACCAGCCACTCCTCGGAAGGAAGACTGGGCAATCTACTTCTGTAGAGATATCGCCTCAGAAACCCAAGGAGGGGTTGCTGTGAGTCAGGATGAACTCGACTGCAGAGAGTCTGGTTTTTTGGTTTTTTCATTTTACTTGGATCCAAAATCAACACCCATGGAAGCAGCAGTCAAGAAGTCAGAAGCTGTATTGCACTGGGCAAATCTGCTGCAAAGGACCTCTTTAAAGTGTTAAAGAGCAAAAATGTCACTTTGAAGACTAAGGTAAACCTAACCCAAGCCATGGTATTTACAGTAGCCTCATATACATGTGGGGAGCTCTGGTAGCATAGTGGCTGAGGCACTTGACTGCTAACCAGAAGGCTGGCGGTTCAAACCCACCAGCCACTCCTTGGAAGGAAGATGGGGCAATCTACTTCCGTAGTGATACTGCCTCAGAAACCCAAGGAGGGGTCACTATGAATCAGATTGGACTCGATGGCACATAACAACAACATATGCATGTGAAAGCTGGACAATGAATAAGGAAGACCAAAGAAGAATTGATGCCTTTGAATAGTGGTGTTGGTGAAGAATACCACATATACCATGGATTGCCAGAAGAACAAATAAATCTGCCCTGGAAGAAGTGTAGCCAGAATGCTCCTTAGAGGCAAGAATGGCCAGATTTTGTCCTCATCTACTCTGGTCGTGTTGTCAGAGGGACTAGTCCCTAGAGAAGGATATCATGCTTGGTAAAGGAGAGGGTCAGCGAAAAAGGGGAAGATTCTCAATGAGGTAGACTGACACTGGCTGCAACGATGGGGACAAGCATCGTGAGGATGGTGCACCATGGACACTGCACAGTGTCTCATTCTGCTGTACATGAGGTCACTATGAGTCAGCATCAACTCAATGGCACCTAACAACAGCAGCAACAAACTACTTTTCTAGCAATTGGTCTTTCCTGATGACGTGTCCAAAGCAAGTCAAGTCGAAGTTTTGTCATCCTCACTTCTAAGGAACATTCTAGTTGTATTTCTTCTAAGACACATTTGCTCATTCTTCTGTAAGTCCACAGTATATTCATTATTCTCCACTAACACCATAGTTTGAATGCATCAATTCTATGTGTTCTTTTTTCATTGTCCAGTTTTCATAGGTACATGAGGCAAATGAAAATACTATATAGCTTGGGCCAGGAGCACTCTAGTCATCAAAATCACATCTTTGCTTTCTAAAACTCCAGGAATTATCCTGAGCAAAATGCTCAGGGACCAGCTCTCATGCCACTGCCGTCATAAGGAAGGGTGCATAGGGAAATGAGCACCTGCATCACTCCACACCAACCCGTGCTCCGTTTTCCTGGATGCCCCGAGACTTCCCCGATGAGGTTACTTCCTAGCGCCCTGCCAGCCTTTCTACCTGCTGACTGGGATTCCTGTCTCCTTCATATTTTACCTTCCACCTCCTCTGAACACTGGAGGAAAATCTAACTCATCGTTAAACAAATTTTCTTAAATTTTTCCCAAAAAACTTCTTTGGAAATTGAATAAACAGTAAAATGCTTCCTAGTCAAAGAGACTTCTCAGACACCAGAGTTGAGAAAGACATTCCTTTGGGTCTGGGTTTGTACATTACAATGCCCATACAGGCATTCAAAACCCATTGCCATAGAGTCAATTCTGATTCATTGTGACCCTATAGGGTTCCCAAGGCTATGAATCTTTACAGAAGCAGACTGCCACATCTTTTCCCGGTACAGTGGCTGGTGCAACCTTTTGGTTGCAGCCAAGTGTTTTAACCACTGAACCACCAGGACTCCTCAGCTGTCTACAGTCAAACAATACAGGCATTGAGGGAGGTATCTGTCACATAAGCCATGTGGCCCTGGACATGAGGACTTGCCAGCTACTTCTCCAGGGCAGCAGCAGTGAAAGAAAATGATAAAAGAGGGAAAATGCAAGCATGTTACAAGGACTCAGGAAAGCGCAGTTTTAGCCCCAATTTTCCAATAACTCACTAGGTGACCATGGCCTAGTGCTTTCCCTCTGTGCACCTGCAAAATGAAATAGATGGACCAGTATCTTGGCTGTCTAGTGCTGCTATAACAGAAATACCACAAGTAGATGGCTTTAATAAACAGGAATTTATTTTCTCACAGTTTAAGGGGCTACAAGTCCAAAGTCTAAATTCATGGCACTAGCTCTAGAGGAAGGCTTTTCTTTCCTTTCAACATCTATGGGCCCAGCATTCCATGTGTGTTGGCATCAATCTTACCCTGGGTCTAGGAGGTTCTCAGCACAGGGACTCCAAGTCCAAAGGATACATTCTGCTCCCAGCTCTTCTTTGTAGTAGTGAGATCCCTCCTTTTCTGCTCACTTCTCTGTTCTTTGATCTCTTGTAAAATAAAAGGTGTGACTCAAGCAAGGGTGTGACTTCAATAAGGGCAGGCCTTGAGTAGGAGTCTGACTTGAGTCATGCCCTCTTGTAAAGCTGAGATTCAAGACACATCCCACAGTGACCCTGGCTCATTCACATATGGAGGTTATGATTTATAACATATCATAAAATGGAGGAGAATTACATCAGATCACAAAACAGAGGACAACCACACACTACGGAGAATCATATTCAAGTTGACATACATTCTGGGGGGACAGCACTCAATCCATGACAGACAGGTAACCTAGGTAACCTCCGAGCTTCTTCCTGTGGTGAATGCTCTGATTCTTGCTATCTCAGTCAAACAGTCACACACTGGAAGAGTACAGCTGTGAAACCCAAACCAAGGCTTTGTTATTGTTCATTGTCACTGAATCTTTTCCAATCCCTGGAGACCCTATGGGCAACGTAACGAAACACTGGCCAGTCTGAGCTGTGGTCATGATCACTGGCATATGTGAGACCATTGCTGTGCCCGTGTGCAGTCCCTTCCAGCATAGGGGCCTCATCTTCCAGCACTGAGTCACTTTTAGTGACTCAGATTGCTCCTTGCATGGTACCCCAGCCATGTCAAGCAACATCACGTACGGTTGTTGTTAGTTGCCTCTAGCTGGCCCCCACTCATGGTGATGTCATGTACAACAGAACAAAGCACTTCCCAGTCCTGCACCATCTTGAAGGTTGTTGGTATGTCTGAACCTGTTGTCGTGGCTACTGGGTAGTGTCTTCCAACCCACGGGGCTCATCTTCCAGCACCATATCAAAGAGCATTCTGTAATGATCCATAGAGGTCTCATTGGCTGCTTTTCAGAAGCAGATCCCCAGGCCTTTCTTCCTAGTCTGTCTCAGTCTGGAAGCTCCACTGAAACCTGTATCCCATGGGTAATCCTGCTG
>NW_006921605.1:9473586-9474095 GCF_000298275.1 Orycteropus afer afer | reverse complement strand
GACCATCTGAGCCTGAGGATCCCACAGACTGTGGACTCCAGCCACCTACCAGAGACCCAGTTCTCCCAGCCATCCCAAATGCTTTCTTCTTGTCCCAGGAAATCATAATCCAGGGCAAAGAGACCAAGCCTAAGGTTTCTCTTCTCCTCCCTCCAGCCCAAAAAAGTAGCAAATATGCAGCTTTAACCCAGAGCCCCTGACACCTACCCAACACCCGCAGGGAGCCACCTGGCAGCTGGTCTTTAGAACGTTGTTGCCTAAGTTATGAAAAGTTCTTAGCCATAATCTAACAACTTCAGGGAATGAGGCGCTAGGCCTTAGGGCTCAGGGCTATAGTCTCAGGGAACATAAAGGTCAGTTGGCATAACACAGTCCACAAAGACAATGTTCTATATCCCACTTTGGTGAGCAGCGAGCGACGTCATAAAAGTTTCCAAGAGACCATCTAAGATGCAACTATTGGTTTCCCACCCAGAGCAAAGAAGAGTGATGAAAATCAAAGACTGAAG
>NW_006921605.1:9464385-9464909 GCF_000298275.1 Orycteropus afer afer | reverse complement strand
CCCTCAATGAGATAGATTGACACAGTGGCTGCAACAATGGGCTCAGGTATAGCAATGATCATGAGGCTGGCACAGGACTGGGCAGTGTTTCATTCTGCAGTACATGAGGTCGCTATGAGTTGGAGACAACTTGATGGCACCTAACAACAATAATCAGGGGAAACCATCCAAAAGTGGTGACAAGTAAATAATGGCTGTTTATTAGCAATTACAGCATCACATTGCACGAAGGCTGCAAGTGGTCACTGGCTGAAGTCCTTCTCTCTCCTCTCTCCATTCTCTTCTCCAGGTCTCAAGAAAGAGAAGGCAACAGTCCAAAACAACATCTTGAATTCAGTGATTGCTTTGCTCAGGCCAGGATTTCTCAACCCCAGCACTGTTGACCTTTGGGGCTGCGTGATTCTCTATGGTGGGGTCTGTCTAATGCATTGTAGGATATTTAACAGCATCCTTGGCCTCTATCCAAGGAGCGCTGGTGGTGCAGTGGTTAAGGCATTTGACAGTTAACCAAAAGGTCAGCAGTT
>NW_006921605.1:9456598-9463290 GCF_000298275.1 Orycteropus afer afer | reverse complement strand
ACTGAAGTCTTGAAACTAGGCTGAGCTGCCCCCAGTAGGCTCCTGGAGAGAACCTGAGGGCTGGGCTGACCCACTCACCCCACCACACCTCCAAGGCCAAGCTTTCCATTGAAGACCCCATCCCAGCTGCCAAGATCTCACACCTTCTGCTGTTAGTTCAACTGCAAAGCCAAGGAAAAAGTCTTTTTCCCTTTTTAGTACTGTCATGCTGAATGACGTTGCAGGCTTTCTAACAGCATTGTCAGGAAAAAAAAAAAAAAAGCCTGGATTGTTTATGATGGAATCACCAGAGCAAACCATCTGGCTCAATCCACAGCTCTTGCCACATTAGGCAAGAGGCCAGTCCAGTCTGGGGTCCTGCAGCCCTGTAGCCCTGCTCCCTGCCATGGGCAGGTGCTGGCTCTTGTCTTGGCAGCCTTGGAAGGCTTGGGGACTGAAAAAGCTCCCATGGCCACCTCCAGGGTGGCCTGGGCCTCACCACCTACTCAAAACCTGTTGCTGTGGAGGTGATTCCAATACACAGCAACCCTCTAGGACAGAGCAAACCTGCCCCAAAGGGTTTCCACGGCTGTAATCTTTACAGAAGCAGACTGCCTCATCTTCCTCCCAAGGAGCAGCTGGTAGGTTCGGTTAGCCGCCCAGCGTTTAACCACTGCACCCCCAGGGCTCTTCTACCACCCACTGTGGGAGTGTAGAAAAGGTTGATGACTGTGTTTTGTTGGCACTAAGATACACTTGCCCCTGAAAGTTCAGCATCTCAGACATCTGCATTTCTCTCACAGTCTGTGGTGCGGTTCCATCAGCCGGGAGGCAGCGGTGGAGGAGTCACACAGCCTGGTCCAGCGCCAACACCAAAAAAATCAAAACACAACCAGCTGCCTTGGGGTCAACTCAGACTCACGGTGAACCTGTGTGGCAGCATAGAAGTGTGCTCCGTGGGGTTTGCAGTGGCTGGTTTTCAGAAGGAGATCGTCCGGCCTTTCTTCCAAGGCTCCTCTGGGTAGCCCCGAACCAGCAACCTTCAGCTTAGCAGCTGAGCACATTATCTGTTTGTACCACCGAGGGACTCCCCAATATCAAAAGCAAAATTCTTGGCATGGTCTTGGAGGTTTGGAAGAAAAAGCAGGAGACACGAAGGGGCACCCTCTCAGCCCCGAGGAGTTAAAGGGCCACAGTGAGTTCCGGTCCCGGCCCTGCCTCTTCTCCATCAGCGCTTCAGCGTCATCATCTGTAACATGGCGGCACCCACAGAGTGGCTGTGATGGAGCAATGGCACCTGGAGAGCACTCAGCACAGAACCTTGGCCCCTTTGCCCATTTAGGTTTGCCCGGAATTTCACGTTATCCATGCAAGTCACATCTCTCTCAACTTCTCCACCCACCAGTTTTACTCAGTTTTCCCTTACATCCTGGTCTCCCACTCAGTTTTCCTGTCCTTCCTGTCTTTGGCCTTCATCATTTTGCTCTTCCAGGCCTTCTTATCCTGGTGACCCCAGTTGGACAGACAGATAGATACCCTTCCCTATGGTGGTGGTGGTGTTTTGTTTTGTTTTGTTTTGTTAAGTAACATTTTATTGTGGTTTGGGTCAAAGTTTACAGAGCACATTAGTTTCCCATTCAACAATTTATACACATTTTGTCTTGTGACATTAGTTGCAATCCCCTTGGTGTGAAGCACTCTTCCCACTTCCAGCTCCAACAGCTTCCCTGGTTTCCCCGTTTCCGTTTGTCCTTCTTTCCAGCCCCTTTCTGCCTTCTGGGCTTTGTTTCGGGGCAAGTGCTGCCCTTTTGGTCTCAAATGGCTGATGGATCAGAGGGGCACATTCCTCACAAGTGGTACTGTTCACTCCATAGGCCTACCTGTTGTTTGGCTGAAAGGTGATCCCCAGGGGTAGATTCAGATCCAGGTTTGAAGGGTGTCCGAGCACCACAGTCTCTGGCATTCCACCAGTCTCAATCAGATCAGTAAGCCTGGTCTTTTTCATGATTTTGAGTTTCATTCTAAATTTTTCTCCCACTCTGTCCAGGACCTTCTGTTATTTTGACCCACACTTCACCAGGATGCTGCCCCTATGGGCAGCTCTCAAACCAATAAGCTTCCTCAAACAGCAGAAGCAAGACACGTGGTGAAGGTCTCATTAAAATCCAGAGGCACTTCGTTCAGGGAGCCTGTGGGTGGTGCAAATCATTACCACACTCAGTTGCTAACTGAAGGGTGGAGGTTCCAGTCTACCTAAAGGTGCCTTGGAAGAAAGACCTGGTGATTTACTTCTGGGAAAAAAACCAATCATCCATTGGAAACCCTATGGAGCACCGTTGTCCATGAGGTCAGCTCAACAGCAGCAGTAGAATACGATGTCCACAGCACACACCACATCCACTCGCTGACTAACCCAATGAGAAACCCAGTGAGATTGCCCAGTGGCTTTCCCTGTAGCCTGCAGGTCTCCCCTCTCAGTGCTCACAAACCATCTGCAGTGCCAGCTGCTATTCTAAGAGCATATCAGGACTAGCAGTGAAATCAACAAGCCTTGGTCTGCAGTGTTTTCTTTCTTCATTATTTGGAAAACATAGAACTTCCCATTCTTTTGCCATAATTTCCTGGCTGTGGTAGTTAAGGTTCTGCGTCAACTTGCCTGGACCATGATTCTGAGTGGCTGAAGCAGCTGTGGTGCTGTCATTCCCACGATGAGATCTGATGTAAGGTAGTCACCTCCACGATGGGATGTGCTAGGAGCAGCCAATCAGCTGAAAGGAAACTTCCTCAGGGGTGTGGCTGCTTCCTAGATGATAGATAGATAGATGCAGACGTCCTGGGAAAATTGGGGAACTTTCTGTTGGATCTGGATCCTGCTGTACTGCCTGCCATTCTTGGGTACATCCATTCCTGCAGCTGCATGAGTCAGGAGAAGCCTCCAGCTTGGCGTCTGACCCATGAACTTGGGACTTGTCAGCCTCTACAACTGTTCTGTGAGCCAACTTAACTGCTGATCTTGGATTGGTCATCCACCGAAGTCAGCAGCCTGCTATACTGTCTGCCTATCTTGGGTTCTTCAGCCCCTACACCTGCCTAAGTCAGGAAATGCCTCCAGCTCAACCTCTGACCAGGAAATTGGGACTTGCCAGCCTCTACAACTGTGTGTCCCATTTCCCTAAGATCAATTTTTCTCTAGATAGATAGATAGATAAAGCTTTACTGGTTTTGCTTCTCTAGAGAAGCTAGCTTAAGACACCTTCCTTGTTAATTTCCCTTCATTTTATGCTTCCAAGCTCCTGCTCAGCAAATCTCCAATTTCACCCACAAGTCTCTAGGCATCAATCATTGAGGGCAGCAGCACAGTTGTTCAGCACTGCTGGCCAGAATTTCCATGGCTGTCTTGGTTCATCTCTGAAAAATGACTTCATCTCCATCTCCAGGCCCCTCCTCCACCCTCACCTATATTTCCACAGATCGAGATTTGCAATGAGATTTGGTCCTGTTGCCATCCAATTGCAAACCTCCATCCCCAAATTCAGAGCCCCAAACCAAAGGCAACACAATTAGCCACATACAGCCAAAAGAATAGGCTCTGCTGGCGAGGACATCGGCGTCTGAATTGAGCAGGATGGAAGCTGCCCTAAGATGCTTTTTCAGCTGGGTGCACTGACCTTTCATTCCATGTTTATTTGGAAATGACCTTTAAGCAGCAATCTGTAAAAATGAAAGGCTTCAAAGGAATAAATTAGATAATGCAGATGTTCCCCAGCGGTCAGTTATGCCCAAGCAATACTGGGGAAAATACAAGCAGCTCTGTCCAGGGGAGGCTTGGCCTAATAAGTGAATACTGAGCTCTCCAACCTCTTGTCAGTCAGATAATCAAGGACCTGGAGCCAAGAGAATCTGGGCAGTAAACATGATTATTCCCAGAACTGAACCTAAACAACCTGCACACTATCTCATTTTGATTCTGTTTCAAACAGAGGTAACTGTGTTACCCAACAAGTGAGTTACGGCTGCAGGCAGAAAAAAATCCCAAAGGTCCAGGCCAGGTGGCAGCTTGGTGAGCCTAGAATGTCCCATCCTAACCCCATGCCAGTGGGATGATGTCATCATTTGTATCAGCTGATTCATTACTAGGCTTCTATACCACACCAGGCTCCAGCTAAGTGGTACCAGTTATCACACAGTCAATTCTGACTCACAGACACCCCATATGTATGACACATATATAGAACTGTGCTCCAGGGGGTTTTCATTGGCTGATTTTTGGGAAGTTGATCACCAGGACTTTCTTCTGAGGTGTCCCTGGGTGGACTTGAACCTCTAACCTTTTGGTTAGCAGCCAAGTACATTAAACGTTTACACCATCCAGGGATACACACACACACACACACACACAGAGCACCAAAGTACTGGAGAGGCTTAAACCCTAGAGAAAACTTAGCCCTCGAGTTCAAAGACAAGAGGAGACGACTGGGCTCCTGGCCCACCACGGGAACAAGCCTCTTGGCCTTCTGCCTCCTCTTCTACTCCATATGCTGCATCCTCCTTTCCCTCCCCACACCCCTTTTTCTCTTTCTTGCCTATATGCAATCCTACCAGTGACGCCATACCAAAGAGGACTCTTGAAGTTTAACCAATCACTCACCCTGAAATAGAATGTATCTGCAAAGAGATCCCCTCAGAATCGTGGACTTTGATCTCCTCCACCAGCTGATCAGAGACTCCTTGACTCTCCTGGATCCCGGGCCCAGGGAAAGTACCTCTTCCCTGCTCTGAAGGATGCACTGGGGACCCAGTAGAGGGGTCCTTGGAGGGAGAGGGGGTGCTTCTCTCCTGGAGAAGGCAGTTCTACAACCTTCCCTGGGCACCTCTACTAGCTCAAGACATCTAAGGCCACCTCCAAAGCCAAGGTGACCTCACAGAAGCCCTAACATGGGCATATGTGACGTCAGAGATCCAATCCTCAGGCTCCATCCCTGTAACTCCCACTTCCATCCCCTGTAGGACCTGCAGGGCAAAGTCAGACCCTCAGGAGGCCTCCAACCCCCAGAGGACTCTGGCTGGAAGCCAGGCAGCCCCCAAGCAACAGGGACTTCAGACCACTAGAATGTCTGGGCAGGTAGATTTCCCTTCTCTTTGGGTGAAGGTGGTTTATGGGGGTTGGGAACTGAGTGAGGAGGGTATGGATTTTTCAAGACCCAAAGCTTCCTTAGAACAAAAGAATGCCTGGATTCAGTCCCTGCTGGGTTCCTGCTCAATCTAAGCCTGGTTGGGACAAAGAGAAATGGAAGAGAAACTGTAATATGTCCAGTCATAGGAACACTGGCCTGGAAATCAAGCCCAAGACTCAGGTTCCACCAAGACCCACAGCAAGTCACCTTCAGCTCTCATCTTACAGTAGGGGTGGGACCCAAGTCATCTCTAGGCTGCAAAAGTCTCCACTACAGCTGTGGGTTTCTGTAGACACACCTGCCTGACCACGGAATGAGTGTTGGAGATTGGGGTCACTCCTTCCATGTCTACCCTGGAAGTCCTGATGTCCTGATGCCACTTGGTTCCCCAAACTCAGCTGTCTGGAAGAGTTACGTGGCTAATCAAACACATTTCCAATTTCTCTGATGAAATTACACGTCTGTTAAGGAGCCCTAGTGGCATGCGGTTAAGCACTTGCTTGCTAACTGAAAGGTCAGCGGTTTGAACCCACCAGCCGCTCTGCAGGAGAAAGATGTGGTGATTTACTTCCATAAAGATGACAGGCTTGGAACCCTATGGGGCAGTTCTACTCTGTCCTATAGGGTCCCTGTGAGATAGAATGGACTCAATGGCAACACCTGATGGTACTGGTTTATTGACTTTCTTCTGAACAAGGTATCATTCCACGAGGGCAGGGGTTTGTCAGTCCAGGGCTGTACCCCAGGGCCTAGCCATGGACAGGCACTCCATAAATATTTTTAAGTGAATGAAGCTATATGTAGGGTCCTGTTTAAGTTTTCTCCCTTTTCTTAATAAAAGCTATAGATAGACACACGTATCGATGAATGTATGATTGTTGCACAGTGGCGCAAAAGGTTTGTGATCAGCTGTTCACCCAAAGGTTGGTGGTTTGAACCCATCCAGAGGCACCTGGGAAGGCAGGCCTGGTGATCTGCTTCCGAAAGGTCACAGCCAAGAAAACTCTGCAGAGCAGTTTTCCTCTGTAACACACGGGGTCGCCATGTGTTGGGGGCTGACTTGACGACAGCTAACAACCACACAGGTGAATGTGTGACTGTTGTTGCTGTTAGTTGCTTCCAATCCCCTCCAACTCAACGTGACCTCATACATGTTGTTGTTGTTGTTTGCCGTCGAGTTGGACCCAACTCATAGCGACCCGAAGTCTTGCCATCCTTGCTTCTAAGAAGCATTCTGGCTGAATTTCTTCTAAGAACGGATTTGTTTGACCTCCTTGTAATCCATGATATATTAGAATTCTTCATCAATACAACATTTCAAATGTGTCAATTCTTCCTCCGCCCTCCTTTTTCATATTCCAGCTTTCACATGCATATGAGAAGATTAAAAAGACCATAGCTTGAGTCAGGCGCAACTTGGCCATCAAAGTGACATCTTTGCTTTTTGTTGTTGTTGTTATGTGCCCTCGAGTCAAACCCGACTCATAGCGACCCCTCCCTGGGTTTCCGAGGCAGTATCACTACGGAAGTAGGATTGCC
>NW_006921605.1:9447070-9456421 GCF_000298275.1 Orycteropus afer afer | reverse complement strand
GGAAGGAAGGTTGGGCAATCCTACTTCCGTAGTGATACTGCCTCGGAAACCCAAGGAGGGGTCGCTATGAGTCAGGGTTGACTCGATGGCACATAACAACAACAACAATGGGCCTGTGAGAGGAAGCTGCCCCCAGGAGAGTCCTGCTGCCTGGTGGTGAGTGGGGACTTCCTGGTGGGGGAGGCTTTGGCACAACATTGCCTTTGAAGAGTGCTGGGCTCCATCCCCTCCCTGTCTCCAGGAACCCATCAACACAGATTGGAAAAGCACAATGTAGCTGGATGGGGTTGCAGGGGGACCATCCAAACAGGCTTATGAAACAAGAGTCGTTAACAAGATAAGTCAGCTAAGGCACGCTTGCCAAGAACAGGGCTAGATGAAGTGTGGCCCAGAAAATGTCAGCATCAACTTACAATCAAAGAGGGTCTCTCCTAGAAGGCAATGAGACTCGTACCACCCAGAAAAACTGAGTGGCAACTATGCTGATGGGGAAGGGGTGTTCACCTGCACTGTTCGCAACTTTCAAAGGAAAGTAGGAAGCAGGAGTGATCTGAGCCCTCAGAAATTTTCATGCAGGAGTCAGCAGACTGCAGCTCACAGGCCAAATCCAGCTGCTACCTGTTTTTGTAAATAAAGTTTTATTGGAATGCAGCCATGGTCATTTGTTTATGTGCTGTCTGTGGCTGCCTTGTTATCACACCACAGTTGAATACTGTCTGGCCCATAAAGCAGAAAATATTTACTCTCTGGTCCTTCACAGAAAATGGTTGCTGAGCATTTAATGAAAGAAAGCAGTGTCCTGCTGTAGGGAAGCGCATAACCTTATGATCCTTACTCAGCACCAAGTCCCCTGTCCCGTCTATGTTTTTCCTGCTGAGCCACATTCTAGTGCAGCCAACTCCTGGTTGTACACACACAGGCAGTGGCACGGAAAACCTCAAGCTGCAGAAAATGCAAAAGCCTTTATGATTGGCTTTAGGTACTAAGAGGAGTTATCCATCTCCTTCGACTCCCCTCTAGCAGATTTACCTTCTTAAGCACACGTGACCAGGGCAGGTGTTAAGATGTAGCTGCACTCCAGAGCAGGGTGGGTTCAAACCACCTCTCCATCCTCTCACCTGCGAAGAGTCAGAGGTGGGAGCAGAAGCAGCCTGAAGGAGGCTGCCTTATCCTGTAAGGAGGCCCAGGCCCCAGCCAAGGCTGAAACGTCCACAGGAGCTGGGGGGGATGTCTCTAGAAAGATCATTCTTAAACTTCCTTACCTACAGACCCCTTGAGAAGCTGTTCTCTCCAGAAAAAAGCAAACCTACAGGAATGAGGGATATCATTGCTGATGTCAGATGGATCTCGGCTCAAAGCAAAGAATACCAGAAAGATGCTTACTTGTGTTTTATTGACTATGCAGAAGCATTCAATTGGATCATAACAAATTATGGATAACATTGAGAAGAATGGGAATTCCAGAACATTGAACTGTGCTTATGAGGAACCTATACATAGACGAGGAGCTCTGGTAGCATAGTGGCTGAGGCACTTGACTGCTAACCAGAGGGCTGGCGATTCAAACCCACCAGCCACTCCTCGGAAGGAAAATGGGGCAATCTACTTCCGTAGTGATACTGCCTCAGAAACCCAAGGAGGGTCGCTAGGAGTCGGATCCGACTCGACGGCACATAACAACAACAACAACAATACATATACGAGGAGGCTGTCGTTTGAATAGAATAAGTGGATATTGTGTGTTTTAAAATCAAGAAGGGTGTGTGTTAGGGTTGTATCTTTTCACCAAACTTATGCAATCTGTATACTGAGCAAATAATCTGAGAAGCTGTACAATATGAAGAAGAATGCACAATCAGGATTGGAGGAAGACTCATTAACAACCTGCATTATGCACACAACACAACTTTGCTCACTGAAAGTGAGGATGACCTGAAGCACTTACTGATGAGGATTAAAGACTACAGTCTGCAGTACGGATTACACCTCAATATAAAGAAAACAAAAATCCTCGCAACTGGTCCAATAAATAGCTTTACAATGGATGGAGAAAAGATTGAAGCTGTCAAGGACTTCATATTACTTGGTTCTACAATCAACACCAATGGAAGCAGCAGTCAAGAAATCAGATGACATATTGCATGGGGCCAATCTGCTGCAAAAGACCCCTTTCAAGTGATGAAGAGTAAAGATGTTTCCTTGAAGACTAAGGTGCGCCTAACCCAAACCATGGTATTTTCAATCACCTCTTATGCATGTGAGAGCTGGACAATGAAAAAGGAAGACTGAAGAAGAGTTGATGCTTTTGAGTTGTGGTGTTGACGAAGAATACTGAAAGTACCATGGACTGCTAAAAGAACTAACAAATCTATCCTGGAAGAAGTACAGACAGGATGCTCCTTGGAAGCGAGAATGGCCAGACTTCATCTCACCTACTTTGGTCATGCTGTCAGAAGGGACCATTCCCTGGAGAAGGATATCATGCCTGGTAAAGTGAAGGGTCAACGAAGAAGGGGAAGGCCCTCAACAAGATGGATTGACACAGTGACTGCAACAATGGGCTCAAGTACAGCAAGGATTGTGAGGCTGGCACAGGACTGGGCAGTATTTTGTCAGAGCCAACTAAATGGCTCCTAACAACAACAACAACAACAAATAGATACATTCCAATTTTGCAAATAAATCCAACGGGTTTCTTAAAATACATAGAGGGTTATTAACCTTTCATCTAGAAGAAATGTTTTAATTTTTCTTTTAATTTAACACAGCAATCCTTCCTTCAAACAAATCTCACAGAGAGGCCCAATATGTAAAGTATTTTAAAGCTTGGCTGCTCTCAACCTCTTCCTCCATCCACCATAGCAGCTCCTGGAGTTCTCTGCAGATCTGTGAGGTCTGCTGAAAGCTCCGGCTGCTTGTCAGATCAGGAAAGGGCTCTGAAGGCCCCACAGGTGATGCATGGAGAGAGGAATGGGAGGGGTTGAAACTCAGTCTTCATCCAAAGACTACGTATCGATGGGGTCTACCTGTCAAATTCAGTAGCACCTTGCAGCTACTGAATAGCAGACTTGTGTACTGTGAGCCAAGAGCCTTGGGATTCAGGGAGTTTACAAGAGATGAGAGATTATAAAACATCAGGTAATAATATAAGAACTAAGAGAGAAAAAGAAAAAGGATTGAATTCTTCCCTTAGAAAATAAATTTATCTGATTTTTATCTCTCTCTTTTTCTTTTCTTTCTTTTTTTTTTAACTGGTTGGGGGTAAGAGGCAAGTAGCTGTCTTCAGGAATCTATCCTCTTCATCCTAGGATAAACCTGGGATACAGACTACATTTCCCAGTATCCTTTGTAGCTAGGCCAGGTCATGTGACTAATCGCCAGTCAGGATATTTTCTTAAAAGGAGGAAGCATGCTGCCCTTCTTCCCTGCTTCCTCTTTCCTGCTGGTGGGGATGCAGATGTAATGGCTGATGCTGTCACAGCCCTCTTGGACCACAAGGGACCTTGAGGTTGAGAGCAACACCCAGCAGAGTAACAAAACAGGAGGGTCCTGGAACACTGACACTGCGGGCCACAATATCGGCCCTGGACTACTTGTAGACTTTTTCCTATCTAATTTAAGCCCTTGCTACCTTGGGTTTTCCATTACTTGGGAGTTGAACTTAATCCTGAGTAATGCATGTCCTCAGCACCTCAACCAGAGGTTAAGGGGAAATTTGTTGAAAGGATGCTTACCGCATAAATGAACAACTCCCTGCATTCTAGACCCTGGCTCCAGAACTCCCTCCCCTCACTAATCTCATGTCAAACTCCAATAAAATGCACGGTCAGAAAATGCACAAAACCCTAATGACTAAGCACATCTGTGCGAGTGCTTTTATACTTTCTTAGGGAAGGGTACGATGGCTAGAACAAGAGTATTTTCTTTGCCTTGGATAGCTCTCAGACCCTGAGCTTTCAACGGTTGTGCAGGCTTATCTACAAGTTATTAATGAAACATTGGACTAAATAGGCTAGAATTGTAGCATGCACAATCAGAAGACTTCATCATGAAACTCCTACTATTATGCAAATGCACCACCACTTGGGAAAATGACTAAGTATAAGATTCCTTATAAGTAATGTTTTCATCCCAACCCGTCATGCCTTTGGAAACTTTCCATCCCCAATTTATTCAGCTGAAAGAAGCAAGGTCCCTCAAGAATACTTTCCAATGACTTCCATCATATGTTAAGCTTAAGTCACTCATAAATTATAAATCATGCAAATACCTTGTATTATTTTTAAAAGCCTCAAATTTCTGAAAAATCCTTTTTATCCTCAATACATTTCCTGGCCTACTTGTTTTGTCATATTCAGAGATTACTGAATTAGAAGTAAACATGGGAAATACATGGTAGCAGGTGGGCATCCATCAGAGCTGTTAGTTAGATGTAATAGAAACAAAGTCTGATTCATTTAAAGGCAAATGAAAGGTAGTAAATAAATGGTTGTTGAGTAGCTCACAGGAGCCTCCTAAGAGACAGAATGACCAGACATAAAGGCCAAACAGGCATAGTCCTAAAACGACACATGGCACTAAGCCAGCGAGGGCAGAGGCTGCCACCTCTGCACACAGACACTGCAACCTGCGCTACCAGCCCCCTGACATTAGATAGGACTTCTGGAACCATTGCTACTGTGCCTTCTGGAACCTGCATGCAGGGCTGCGGCCACCACCCTCACACAATGGGTTCCGTGTGCTCCTGCTCCTTTCAGTCACCAGTTTCTCATCCAAAGCCACACGTGGGTGCATCTGATAAGCATATCCCACGCCTGGGTCTTGGATGCAAAGGAGGATGGGAAGTAAATATCTGGCTTTTCTAGAAGGTGAGGTCTGTCTCATCAGGTGAGAAATTCTCCATACAGAAAAAATTAAACATCCGCTACAATGCAATTTGGTTTGACGTAATTTTGTCAAAACGACAATCTGGTCCAAACTACTGCCCTAAAGCCTCTTTCTCCTCTGGTATTTGTAATTCTGGAACACTCTAGTGATTTTATAGCACTATTTTGTCTATGAATCCTTTTTTTTGTATTTCATGGTGTTTTTTTTCCTCTCCTACTTTGTGTTTTTCACTCCCAACTCATTCCAATCCATTCTTTCTCACTCTGCAGAAGCATAAAGAGTTAGAAACCACCTCAACAGTTTAACCTGAGTGAAACAAATTAAAGCAGATCACAAAATAATATGTATGCCAAGCATAAGCAGTAAACACACACGTGGCTATTGCAACCACATAGCAAATTTTAAAAACTGATGAAAGCATTGTCAAAGGAGCAAAAAAAATAAATGGATGAATAAAACAAAACCCAGAGCCATTGAGTTGATTCTGTCTCATAGAGACCCCCTTGGGTTTGCAAGGCTGTAGATCTTTAGGGAAGCAAATTGCCTCATCTTCCTCCTGCAGAGCAGCTGGTAGATTTGAACTGCTGACCTAATGCTTGCCAGCCAAATGCCTTACCCACTACACCACCAGATCACCTTAAGTGGATGAAAGTAGATTCAAAATCCTTTTATCCAAAATTCAGATTCTTTTATTATTTGATCTGTACTTTTACATATTTTGTTGTTTTTTCCTATCCTAAAGGCAATACATGCATATCGGGGCTGACTTGACAGCAAACAACAACAACAACAAAGGCAATACATGCATAAACAAAAGTAAGAAAATACAGAGAAGACGAATATGAAAAGGCCCACAGTGAGCAGCAGCATTTACTCCAGGAGGGACAGCTGTGGCTTTGAGCACTGGCTCTACGGGTAAGCTCCTGAGCTAAGCTCCTGGCTCCCCAAGACCTTGGGCAAACCCCTTGACCTCAGCTTTCCCATCCCAGGGGGTGTTTGAGTCCTCTCCCTCAGGGGTTGTGTGGATTAAACAAAACAGGACATCCAGACCTCAGGCCACACCTGCTTCACAGTTTCCAGAAGCACTGCCTGACACTTCAGATTCTTGTCCATGCATGTATCTAGTTATTTTTACAAAAACGGGATATCTCCAAAAAAAAAAAAAAAAAAAGGTACATATCAAAAAAAAATAAAAGGAACATATCACTTAGCCTCTATTATGGGATCTCAAGGTGGTCTCCATATTTAACTATTAAAAACAGCACAAAGCAGGAACTATTTGCAAAAAGAAATCAGTCATTTTAAAATAGGGTGGAAGTCATTAGATATAGATATAGATATAGATAGGAGCTCTGGTAGCATAGTGCCTAAGGCACTTGACTGCTAACCAGAAGGCTGGAGATTCAAACCCACCAGCCAATCCTCAGGAGGAAGATGGGGCAATCTACTTCCATAGTGATACTGCCTCGGAAACCCAGGGAGGGGTCACTATGAGTCAGGTCTGACTCGACAGCACATAACAACAACAACAACAAATATACAGACACACACACATATACAAACAACTTTCAAAAACAAAAATCCTTTCTTAAAAGGTATGTAAAATATTACAAAATCACCCCATAGTGCACCGTAACTATCGATTCACCACACATCACATATATCACACACAGTGATCAGAGGAAACAACTGTCCTCTCAACCAAACAGCTTTCAAACCTGTTTTCCGGGACCATTTTAAGGAGGGTGGTTGCAATACCTCTGCTCTGGGAGAAGAAACGCTCCAGCAGCCAGCTGGGCAGAGAGGGGCTTGGCAAAGAGCTGAACCACTGAATAGCACTGTAGCAAACTTGCCCAGTGTTGTACAACAATGGTACTGTCAGGTGGGCTGGCTCTCTGGGCCCTACAATTGCCTGCTGGCTGGATAGCTGCCCTGCTCAGGTGGGTGAGAGGTGATGAGTTGACAATGGGCAGAGGATGGGAAGACAATCATCAACTTCAGCACCAGCAAGCCAATGCATGGCTGGTTTGGAAGCCTCTTGCTAGCTTGCTGTCTGTATCCCATGAAGTCCACAGTAATCTCAGAGTGGGGTGGGAAAAGAAACAAAGAAGTTCTAGACGGATAGACTCTGATAGAATGGGAGAAAATGTGAAGCAGAACCTCAAATTTCTTTAAACACACACACATACACACACACAGACCTACTGGTCTGGTTGAAACTGGAAGACTCCATGAGACTGAGCTATTGCTCTGAGCTATTCTTCAAACCTTGAACTGAAACTAATCCCAAAGATCACCGTGCAGCTAAATAAGAGAATGGCTCCAAAAAAAAAAAAAATGAGCAGCACCCATAAGTACTGTCCTCCTTCAAAAAATCACCCGTATGAGCCCAAATGGTCAACAATTACTTTAAATCAAAGATGAGAGTATAGGGGGCAGGGAGACTAGGAGAATGGAAACAGAACAACCAGAACAGAGATCATGAGGATGTTTACACTTTAAGAAGAACGTAGCTAATGGCACTGAACTGGTGTAAAAATTACTGAATGAGAACCTAAACTTCTGTGTAAACCTTCACTGAAAGCACAATCAATTCTTTTAAAAGTTCTATATTTCTGCATTGCCCTCACATCCTCTGTTTGACTTCCTTCCTAGCCAAGGGCACATTTTCCTAATGACAGCTGGTCAGGAAGGTGAACCTGCAATGGTGCTGGAACCATCTGTTTACCAGCTCCCCACACAGCAATGCTCTCCTCTTCTGGGGTCACACACCACTCCAGAAACACTTCTGACCCTTAGAGCCCTGCTTCCACTCTGCTTCCTGGCCCCTCAGGCCTGCTGCCAGAGAGTGCAAGGCCCTTCCATTAATGACCCTGAAGACAATAAAATTCTCTCTTAGGTCCTGGGATAACCCTGGATTCTTCAGGGACCAAGAAACATGAGTGAGACATGGAAAAAGAGTCTGGGTTTCAGAGTGCAGTGTAGGAAATTACTTAGTGTGGCTTTTCCACCCATAAGTCTTTGTAAACTCCAAGGTGGGATTTGCTATGAGCAACTGAGGAGCTCCTGATTGTAAATGTTATCCACCTAGGTTATTTCTGTTGGACATGGCACAACGCAATGTTATGGGAGGCTCACTCTCAGGTGCTTAGAATTCTGTTGTTAGGATCAGTTGGTTTGGCCACTCTGCCAAGCTCAAAAGGAGGCCTCCTAGAGGCAGAACTCTCTCTGACTGCTGGTTAAGGAAGACATGCTGCTGAAAGAGACATGTGCTCCTGAAAGAGACACGTGCTGCTGGGAAAGAGACGCAAGAGACACGCATGGCTGAGACACCAAGGGACATGCACTACTGCAGGAGAAATTGTGAGAGACTTGGCTGAGAGGCGGTGGGCTGGGAGAGAGACTGAGCATTTTTTCCTGAACTTGAATTGTAGCCTGGTGCTTCCCCAATAAACCCCATAATCTGTGAGTTCTGCGTGGCCACTGCAGCGAATTATCGAACCCAGGAGAGAGATGGTGGGTGCTTTGGGAGGAACGGTCGGTGAAAGGGCTGGAGGGAAGCAGTATGTCTGGCCTTGCAGGAATGGGCCTTGGGTTATTGATGGTGACTCTGTCTTCCTTTTGTGGGATTAGAAGAGGTGGGAATATGTGGCCTCCTTGCCCCTTTTTTCACAGAGTCAAAGTAACTCTTAGCTGTGGTCACTCGGGTATCCAGGAAGACTGCTCCCTGTGCTGTTCTGAGGAGTCGAACGGATTCTGCACCAAAAGTACCATCACTGTGCTGGGACACAGTAGAGATGCAGCAAATACTCACTCACTCACATTCCCTCCTCCCTCCTTCACCCGTCTCTGTGAACCTGATGGTTGAGAATCTGCACAGTACTTACTCTGCCAGCTCTGGTTGCTGTTAGCTGCCATCAGCTTGGCTCCCAACTCATAGCAACCCCATGCAAATGAGACAGAACACTGTGTGCCCCTGTGCATCCCCGTGATCGGTCATAAACTGGACCATCGGAATCCATAAGGTTTCCAGTGGCTGACTTTTGGAAGTAGATTGCCAGGCCTTTCTTCCCAGTCTGTCTTAATCTGGCAGCTTCACTAACACCTGTTCAGCATCGTAGCAACACACAAACCTCCACTGACAGACAGGTGGGGGCTGTGCGTCAGGTGCACTGGCTGGGCATCAAACCAGGTCTTCCGCGTGGAAGGTGAGAATCCTACCACTGAACCACTGCTGCTCCAAATGCCAGTGCCACGAACCACCACTGCCCCCAGTGCCAGTGCCATGAACCACCGCTGCCCCGGTGCCAGTGCCATGAACCACCGCTGCCCCCAGTGCCAGTGCCATGAACCACCGCTGCCCCTGGTACCAGTGCCATGAACCACCGCTGTCCCTGGTGCCAGTGCCATGAACCACCGCTGTCCCTGGTGCCAGTGCCATGAACCACCGCTGTCCCTGGTGCC
>NW_006921605.1:9436968-9445741 GCF_000298275.1 Orycteropus afer afer | reverse complement strand
CTGCCCTGGTGCCAGTGCCATGAACCACCGCTGCCCCCGGTGCCAGTGCCATGAACCACCACTGCCCTGGTGCCAGTGCCATGAACCACCGCTGTCCCTGGTGCCAGTGCCATGAACCACCGCTGCCCCTGGTGCCAGTGCCATGAACCACCACTGCCCTGGTGCCAGTGGTGCCATGCAACGTAGTTCTATATGACTTAGCCTGCAACGTTGAGCCAGCAAAGGGGCTGCTACTCTGCCTTACCCTTTCTGTTGTTGCTGTTAGGTGCCATCAAGTCATTCCGATTCACAGCAACCCTATGTGTAATAGTAGCAAACACAACTAACAGTTGCTACACTTGAGCCCATTGTTGCAGCCACTGTGTCAATCCATCTCGCTGAGGGTTTTCCACTTTTTCGCTGGCTTTACCCAGCAGGATGGTCCCTCCTGATAACATGACCAAAATATATGAGATGAAGTCTCACCAGCCTTGTTTCTAAGGAGCATTCTGGCTGTACTTCTTCCAGGACAGATTTGTTTGTTCTTCCGGCAGTCCATGTAAGTCAGTATTCTTCACCAACACTGCAACTGAAAGGCATTCTTCTTCGGTCTTCCTTATTCATTGTCCAGTTTTTGCTTGCATATGAGACAACTGAAAATGGTACGGCTTGGGTCATGTGCACCTTAGTCCCCAAAGTGACATCTTTGCCTTTTAACACTTTCAAGAGGTCTTCTGCAGCAAATTTTCCATACATACTGCCTTACCTTTTAGACTATTAAAGCACCCTGCTCAACTTCCTGCCCCTGGTCACTTCTTAATTAAACAAAACTGGCCACACAGCCAAATCCTTCAGGGGTGCACTTCTTCAACAGCTGTGGTTGCCTTGATCCCTCCTGGGATTACTTTGAAAAATGTTCTGTCACAGGGAGCAGTTTGCTGGGAAGAGCGGTTCCTGTGCCTCTGCCCTGGCGGGTTTTATTACAAACTACATTTGCATGGAAACTGGATTTGTTCTCGCTTCTGAAGCAGCCCGTGTTTATTACCCCCAAATAAAACCATAGCTCTCCCCAGGCACTATGATCAGATGACACTGGCAGTATCAGAAGGAGGCTGTGGGGGCGGGCACCAGCCTCAGACTTAACCAGAATTGAACTTGGCGTGCCTTTTAACTTCAACTTTGAGCAAACACCTTGGATGGGGAGGAGAGGGACAGATTTAACCCCCTGAAGGGCTGCTTACTTTCCAATTAGTAGAGGGACTGGAGGTCTTTGACCTTTTTCATTTGCTATGCCAGAATTGTAAAAATTAGCATAGTAGAGGCAACATTCTGGTGTTATTAGCTTCCTAAGGCTGCCCTAACAAAGTAAGGTTTAAAGTGATTTAAAACAACAGAAATGTATTGTCACAGTTCTGGAAGCTACAAGTCTGAAGTAAGGTGTTGGTAAGGTTACATCCTTCTGGGACTCGGAGGGAGAATCTGTTTCATGCCGATTCCTAGTTTCCGATGGTCTCCTACAATCCTTGGTGTTCCGTGGGTTGTAGATGCATCACCCCAGTCTCTGGCTCTGCTGTCCCGTGTGTTTCTCTGTCTCCGTGTCTCTCTCCTCTTTGTATAAGGGACACCACTCATATTGGATTAGGGCCACCCTACACCAGTCTGACATCATGTGAACATAAGGATAATACCTGCAAGGATGCCCTTTCCAAACAAGTTCACATCCACAGGTTCCAGGGTTAGCACTTGAACATAACTTCTGGGAAGACACAAATGAACCCGTAACAGCTTGGAAGAACAAGAGGAAGGTGGAATATTAATCTGTCAGGAACACACTTGGAGTGATCAGCTCACAGTGCGTCACCCAAAGATGGGGATTCCTGCGGAGTGAGGGAGCGAGGGAGCAGGCCCACTGGCAGACTATACAGATGGGTCTGGTGTCCCACAAAGCAGGTGGGGCACAAAGGAGAGGCGGGAGAGGCGGGAGAGGTGGGAGAGGCGGGAGAGGCGGGGAAATGGAGCTGCTGACTGAGCTGGAAAGACAATACATTCTATGAAGCTACAGTCACGCGCAGAAAAGACTGGAAGGCCATGGATGGCATTGACAGAGGTCGGGTCTGCGCACGAGGATCACCTGTTTTTGTTTTTCACTTTGTGTTCTTCTGTTACCTTCACTGAGAATGCAATTCTTCTGTTTCAAAGAAAGCTGGCATGTGTGGTTGAAAGAAGAGATGGGTCCTTCAGAGCCTGGTGCTGTTGGGTGTCGTCGGCTCTGACCGATAGCAACCTCACAGGAGTAGAACGGCCCCACGGGGTTTTCTAGGCTGAATCTTTACGGGAGCAGATCGCCAGGTCTTCCTCCGTGGAGCCGCTGGGTGGCTTCAAACTGCCAACCTTTTTGTTAGCAGCCAAGCATTTAACTGTGGATCCACCAGGGCTTCTAGAAAAAAATGGGTATGAGGGGGATGGGCACTGGGAAGGGGGAGGAAAAGTAAGACCTTTTCAAAAATGAACATGAACTTTCATCTGTATATGAAGGACACAAGACTAGTCCTTGCTTCCCTTACGAGTCCCTCCAAAAAAGAGGCCCAAAACAAGTCTCCCAGCGTGCCAAGAGTACGGAAGAAAGGTGAGGGCAGGATGAGGCCTGGATCCTGCCTGCCCAGAGGAAGCGAAACAAGCACAGTGCTCAGCGCCTACTGTGTACCAGGAGCAGGGCTGACCTGGCAGAAGGGGAGCTTGTTAAATTCAGATTCCTGGGCCCACCTCATCCTCTCAATCAGAAAGTCTGGGGTCTGGGCCAGTTTCCCAGGCTAGTCTTGTGTACTTATGTTTGAGGATCAGCAGAGAGGGAGTGGAGCTCTCTGGAACAGTGCTTAAAGCACTTGGCTACTAACCAAAGATCGGTGGTTCGAACCTACCAGCCGTTCCATAGGAAAAAGATGAGGCAGTCTGCTTCCATAAAGATTGACAGCCTTGGAAACCCTAGTAGTTCTACTCTGTCGCCTAGGGTGTCTGTGAGTAGAAATCAACTCGACGACAATGGCTTTGGATTTTTGATTTGAGAATAGGGAACAAAAGACAAAGCAGCAGACAACTGTGGAGGACCTACAAACAAACTGCTCTCGTCATACAAAAAGAAGGGCTGTGTGTCTGTCATGTCTGGGGAGAGGTCAGGAAGGCTTCTCTAAAGACTAGAGCCGGTACAATACTCACAGGCTTTGGGGATAGCAGACCTGGCTCTGTTGCTTACTGTTATGGACCGAGTTGTGTCCTCCAAAAAGTGATACTGAAGTCCTAAGCCTTGTACCTGTATGTATGACCCTGTTTGGTGACAGGAGATTCCTTTTTTCATGTTAATGGGATCAGACTGGAGTTGAATGGGTCCTAACCTTAATCCTTTCTGAGTAGGTCTAAGAAGAGTAGCGTAGACACAGACACATAAGGGGGAAAGATGGCGTCTGAAGACAGAGCAAGCTGCGTCTATAAGCCCCGGGACGCCAAGGCCCACAGCATGTCTAAAAGCTGAAAGGGTCAAAGACCTCCAGAGCTAACACCCTGAATTTAGACTTCTATTCTCCAGAACAGTGAGAAAATACACTTGGGTTCTGTAAAGTCCACTTGTATGGCAGCAGTAGTTAACAAAGACACTTGCTAACCAGGTAACTTTGGGCAAAGCAATAGCTTACCTGAGCCTCCTCAGCTGTCTCATCTATAACCTGATGATTCTAAAACCCACCTCACAGTGAGTGTCTGGGGTTAAATGAACACAATAGCGTGGCATTTCTAACTAGAGCCCAACTGTCAAGGTTCTGAACCCTTGCTGAGTGCAAGGTTCAATCTCCTGCCACAAATATTCTGGAAAAAACTGCAAATGTCCCTTAAGTCCCACCAGGGGTGGGTCCTGAGTAAGGTCACTTTTCCTCCAGGGTTCCTCAATGGTAGAGTGAGTATTGCCTCATATTTAATCAGAGCAGTGTCCCTCTGTTCCTACTGTATCTTCTCCTCCATGATCCTTGTCTCCCTAAAACACCAAAACCAAACCCACTGTCTTCGAGTCAATTCTGACTCATAGCTACCCTACAAGACAGAGTAGAACTGCCCCACAGGGTTTCCAAGCCTATACTCCTTACTGAAGCAGAAAGCCACATTTTTCTCCCATAGAGCAGCTGGTGGGTTTGAACCACTGACCATTTAGCTAGCAGCTGAGTGCTTAACCACTGCACTGCTGGGGCTCCTTCTGGTCCCCTACTCCCCACAAATCACTGCCATGCTGGCTATCATGAATAACACCTCCAGGAACACTGGGTACAAATGTCTGCTTGTGTACCTACTTTCAAGTCCTCTGGGTACATCCCTGCCCCCTTTCTTCTAAAGCAAATCCTGGCATCATATGATCAGATGCATATCATATTTCAGCATACATATTTCTCTAAATATAAGGGCTCTTTTTAAAAACCTAGTCACAGTGCCATTATCACAACAAGAAGCTATTGACAATAACTTCCTAATATCTTCAAATGTCCAGTCCACATTCAGATTTCTACTTGTCTTGGAAATATCATACTTTAAAGGTCTTTTGTAGTCAGCATGAAATAAGGGCCACACATTGCAACCAGCTGCTGTGTCTTTTCAGACATTGGTGATCCACAGGTCTCCCCTTGGTCTGTATGCGGATGCTCTTTGTAGACTGTTTTTTGAAGGAACAGGTTGCTTGCCTTGTAGCTTGATCTTTTTTGGACACCATCCGATGGTGTTACTCTCCCACTCAATCCTACCATGACGCCCGATGAACAGAAACAGTTCTGGGGATTTGGTGAGCAGAGACTCATCTGGGAAGCCTGCCAAAATCCACGCTTTCCAGCCCCTTCTCCAGAGATGCCAGTTCCCTAGGTATGTGCCAGGGGTCAGGAACTAACACTCTTAGGAAGCCCCTGGAGAAACTGAAGCTGGTGGCCCACAGAATATATGCAAGGAAAACTCTGCCTCTTTCCCTGTTAACTCAGAAAGGGTCCTAAGGCCCCGAAGACCTTGATCTTGGCCTTGCCTATCCTGTCTCCCTCCCCCATACCCATTCTATGATCCTTTCATGCTAAATGACCTTCTATGTCCCCCAAAGAACACCGTCTCTAAAACACACCACAGTTGTGGTTGTATTGACTCCAACGCACGTGTGTCAGAACTGGGTTCCACAGGGTGTTCAGGCCTTTCTCCCAAGGCGCCTCTGGGTGCACTCAAACCACTAACCTTGCCATTAACAGATAAGTGTAAGAATTATTTGCACGACCCAGGGACTCCTACCCCGTTGTTAGTTGCCCCCGAGTTGATTCTGACTCACAAGGATCCCGTGTGTGTCACTAGAATTGTGCCCTATGGGTTGTCAAGGCTGCGACCTTCTGGAAACCAACTCCAGGCCTGTCTTCTGAGGCACTCCTGGATAGATATGAACCGCCAACTTTTGGCTAGTAGCCGAACACTTAACCATTCATGCCACCCAGGACTCCCCTCTACTATCTGGGATTTTACATCCTACGGCCCTCCATCCTCCATGCTCCGTCAGAACACTTCTTGGCATACCACACCGAAACCATTCCCATGCCTCTATCAGATGTGTACTACTCAGTGGGAGTGGCATCTTACTTGTCTCTGTAGCCCGTGTGCCTAGCACAGTGCCTAATACGTACGTGTGCCAAGTGAAAATGGGTGGCTATTCTGTACCCCAAAGTGTGCCCTTCTGCCTTTGTCCACTTGGAAAATTCCTCCTCAGCCCTGCAGACCTCAACCCTGGGTGAGGACCGAGTCACCTGGTGAAGGCTTCCAGAGGCAGAATTCCCCCGATGCCACACACTCTTCTGTCCTGTATCTGTCTGCCCTACGACAGTGAACTCTTTGGAGGCTGAGATTGTAGTTTCCATCTCTCCATCCCCAGCAAGAGGAAATACAGTGTCTGGGGCCGAATCAATGATCAGGAACTGTCTGTCACGTGGATGACCTTAAGACTTCTTTTTAAAACACTATCATAATACCATCATCACACAAAAAAACTATTTATAATAATCTCTTAATGTCTTCAAAAGTCTAGTCAGTATTCAATTTATAAATGTCTTATAATTTTTATGTTTTTCCATCCAATGCACCCTACATACCATCCCCATCCCCACGTACCTGCTACTTCCCTCAGGCCCTTCCTTCAGTTTGTAGCAGCTTCTCCAAACACAACACAAAAGAGCCCCACTTCCTCCTCAGGTCCACTTGTTAGCGGGAGATCCTCCTCTGTGTGATCTCTCTCACTGGCGCTCTCTCTCTCTTCCCTCCCCTCTTTTCCTTTCCTTCATACATGTAAAACATTTGCCACCTTAAAATAACTCTCTCCCACCATGTGCTTTCCTCTAACCAGGGCTGTCTCCCTCCTCCTCTCAACCCAGCTGCCGGAAGCTACTCTTGCTATCTCCACCACCTCTTCAAACACGTCGCCTCCCTCCTCAGCACACTGTCATCTGCCTTCTGCCCATACCACCTCCCAAGTCACCAGCAATTTCCCGGGTGTTCAATCCAACATCCCGTCAGTCCTCCTCTTCCTTGACCCCATTCATGTCTCATCCTGTGAGATGCTTCCCCCTCTTCACCTCCATGACCACGACCAGAATGCCCTTCCTGTATCTCTCTCGCGTGCATGCTCTCTCTCTCCCTCTGTCTGTCCTCCTTTTCCCTCTTTCCCAAAGGACTCCCCATTCTCCTACTCATTAGTAGTCCCCATTCTCTTATCTCTTCCTTTCTCATCTTATATTCTCTCTGGGGAACCTCATCTAATCTCTCACTTCTACCTATCACCCTCAGATAATAACTTCCAAATTTAAGTATCTAGCTCGGGAGCTCTGGTAGCATAGTGCCTAAGGCACTTGACTGCTAACCAGAAGGCTGGTGGTTCAAACCCACCAGCCACTCCTCAGAAGGAAGATGGGGCAATCTACTCCCGTAGTGATACTGCCTCGGAAACCCAAGGATGGGTTGCTATGAGTTGGGTCCGACTCGATGGCATATAACAACAACAGCTCAGTTGAGTTTTTTCACACCCCAAGGTCTCTAGACTTATAGATCAAACTACTTACTAGGCACTTCCTCTTAGTTTTGCCACAGGCACCTTGAACTCAGTACAACCACAACTCACTGTACCCAAAATGGAGCTCTCCCTTTTCTGCCCACAATGTGCCTCCTCCTGCACTCCCCCTACACCACCACCCATCCTGTTCCTGAAGCAAGAAATCTGGGAGTCTTCATCTCTCCCCGCTAATCTCACTCCCTTATTTCCTAAATCCAGTAAGACACTAGGTCATCCAGATTTCTTCTTTCTCAAATCTCTCAAATGTATGGCTTTTGTTTTACATTCACTGCTACAATTCAGATCCTAAACAGCTTTCTTCTGGATTGCTCCTTTGAACAGGTCCCTATGCTGAACAGAAGGAACCCTGGTCATGCAGTGGTTAAGAACTCGGCTGCTAACAAAAAGGTCAGCAGTTCGAACCTGCTGGCCACTTCATGGGAGGAAGATGTGGCAGTGTGCTTCCATAAAGATTATAGCCTAGGAAACCCCCTGGTGCAGTTCTGCTCTGGCCGACAGGGCCGCTGTGAGTTGGCATGTACTTGACAGCAGTGGGTTATGCTGAACAGATCTGTGAAGCCTCCAGACTAAGAGCAGGAACAAAGCCTGGCAACGTACTTGCAAAAATCAGTCAATGAATTTATCCCTTTGGGTCACAAAGGGATAACTGAGGGCCAGCTTGATAGTATCACAGCAATGTGCAAGCCTCCAGTGACAGACAGGAGATGACTGCACAGGGGGTACATCGGCCAGGTCTCCCACTTGCAAGGCAAGAAATGTACCACTAAACCACCAACACCCCCTAACCACTGCCTGTCCGATCCACAGCCAATTATGCGGACGGCACAGGACTGAGCATCATTTTGTTTTGCTGTATACCAGGTCGCCACGAGTCCAGGACTGGCTGGTTAGGAACAAATACGCAAGCAAAAACTGAAAATAGTACACTCACACACACACACACAAGAGGAAACAAAGTCAAACAATAAACTCAAGTTCAGATTACCTAAAATATCTAGTTACATATGGCCAATTAAACACATGTAGCTCTCTCCTTTCCAAGGTCCTGTAAAATGACAGTAAGAAATTTTAAAAAGCCAAAATTAGTTTGGAGAAAGAATAAGAATAAGAGAGGAAATGACAGCAAACAAAGAATATATATTAAAAAAAAAAAAAAAAAAGTGAAGTTGGAAAATGATGGGGGAAGAATTGACTATGCAGAACAAAGAAAACGAAGTGTGAGACTGTACGGGTAATGCCAATAAGGAAGCTAATGCAAGCTGCAGAATTCCAGAACGTTCCAGGAACTGGAGGCTCAGGTAAGGCTGGGGGAACCCAGGTGGCACAATGGTTAAGCACCTGTCTGCTAAACGAAAGGTTTGCAGTTCAAACCCACCCAGCAGCCCTGCAGGAGAAAGACCCAGTGATCTGCTTCAGTAAAGATGCCAGCCAGGAAACCCTAGGGACCAGGCCTACTCTGTCACACGGGGTGCTATCAGACCAACTCGGCAGCACCCAACAACAGGGAAGTGTGACAAGAGGAGGATGGCTGAATGACTTTACAAGAAGCAGTCAGATCCTTAGATCCACTCCCTTGCAGGGTGCAGCCTCCCCTACCCCGGTTTTGTCTTGTGTTGTGTTTAATGAGATCTGCTCTCTGCAGCGTTTGAAACTTTGCAGTGTCTGGACTTTGACACA
>NW_006921605.1:9433175-9434773 GCF_000298275.1 Orycteropus afer afer | reverse complement strand
CAAAGACTAGCAATGGAAAGCAGCAAAGAATATCTTCAGGATGGTGCTGAAGGTGAGTCCTGGGGCAAGAGCTGTGTGCAGCACACTTAGTGGACAAGTGGGCCAGGCTGGAGGTGAAGGATAGGCGGATCCAGGAAGGAGGCCTCCAAGCCATAAATGAAACCAATATGCTAAGTAAAGAGATGTTTGACTTTGTCAGAATTTGGGGATGAATTTTTGATAGGCATATAGAAAACCATGTAAATACATACATACATATATATGTGTGTGTATATATATAATACAATATATATGTGCATACATGTATTTAAAATGCAATATATACATATTTTAATATACATATATATATTATATATATATATTAAATACATATATATTTTAAAAGAGGCAATCATTAACTCCAGGACTATATAAGGATATAAAAGGTATAAAAGGCTTATACAAGAAAGGAGAGGCCAGCAGAGAATGCTATTTGGCTCAGTTTTAAATTTTATTAAATATGATTTGTATCATCTTAATAATGTAAACACTGACCACTGATTTGACAAAAAGGAAGATATAAGTACACTGGGAGGGATGGGGTAGGGGCAGTTCACTGTGGAAGTAGTGAGCAGGGGATCTTTCATGGCAACAAGTCAACAGACAGGATCCAGAACAGAAAAATCAAGAACTAGAAGTGCAAGTGTGTTATTTATAAACACAGAGGTAAATAAAGGTAAATAAAGGAGAGAAGGAACAGTAAATGGCATCGAAAGGGGTCCTCCCGAGGGGGAGCCTGGAGCAGAAGACTGCTGCTTTTCCTCGCAAGCCTAGTCCTGCTATTTGACTTTGTAAGCCATGTACACATATAACTAGATAAAGAATTAAATTAAATTAAAAACAGGAGGATTTTACTGGCCAACAGACCCTTCTATCAGCTTGCACTAAAGATTAGCACGTATTATCAGCATATGTTCTACTATCTGGACTCAAATTACAGAAAATAATATCATTTCAGGAGAAATTAACCGAGGAGTAATTCTAGCCCAGTAGGCCATCTCTGTCTGTCAGGGCAATATTGCCCTCTTGCCCTGCGGAAGAAATGCATCAAGTGCTCATTATCTCGAAAAAGCAAAACCAAACCCACTGCTGTCAAGTCAATTCTGACTCACAGTGACCCTAAGGCCAGAGGAGGACTGCACCATGGGATTTCCAAGGCTGTAAATCTTTATGGAAGCAGACTGCCACATTTTTCTCCCATGGAGCGCCTGGTTGAGTCCAAACTGCCGAACTTTCATTTAGTGGCCAAGCGCTTAACCACTGTGCCACCTGAGATCCTTTCATTATCTGAGGGAGCACTAATTGCCTTTTGAGGGACTCCCAGTTTTGTGGCAAGATGCTGAAAAGAGGGACAGCTTTAGACATGACAACCCTTTTTAGCTTCTTCCCTGAAGGAGATATAACTCAAAACCAAACCCACCACCATCAACGTGATTCCAACTCAGAGTGACCCTTAGGACAGATTAGAGCTACCCCATAAGGCTTCCAAGTTCCAAGGCTGTAAATCATTACAGAAGCAGACTGCCTCATCTTACTCCCGTGGAGCAGCTGGTGGTTTT
>NW_006921605.1:9416442-9432600 GCF_000298275.1 Orycteropus afer afer | reverse complement strand
TTTTTTTTTTTTTTAATTTTTAGATCTAATTTTTCAGTCTGATATTTAGAACCATCAGTATTCCAGTCAGTTGGTTAAAAATTGTATAGGCTGTGTATACATAGAAAATTTATATATATAAAAAAAGTAAAGTTCTGTTTAAATGAACTATTCTCTCAAGAACCCTGAAATGAATCTTTCTACAGAGCCACTGGAGTCCCTGGGTGCGCAAACGGTTAAGATGCTCAACTACTAACCAGAAGGTTGGACATCTGAGTCCATCCAGAGGTACCCTGGAAGAAAGGCCTGCTGACCTACTTCTGAAAAATCAGCCCTTGAAATCCCTGTGGAGCACAGTTCTACTCTGACACACACGTTATCACCACTATTTAGAGCTGATTTGAGGGCAATTGGT
The DNA here is from genome assembly GCF_000298275.1 of Orycteropus afer afer. Classification (NCBI taxonomy): domain Eukaryota; kingdom Metazoa; phylum Chordata; class Mammalia; order Tubulidentata; family Orycteropodidae; genus Orycteropus; species Orycteropus afer. Next base: position 9,432,206 of record NW_006921605.1, on the reverse strand, counting down.
AAAACTAGTACAACGTCACCAGCGGGAAGGAGAACCTGGATCTCCCAGGTCACCCACTCTGTCTGGTCTGAGTAGGACCCCACAACTTTGTTCCCCACCTCTGCTGGGAGCAACCACACCCCCAAGCCTGGTCTGCAATTATTCAGAAGAGTTCACTGTTCCAAGAAGCTGGAAACAAAGCCCAGGGATTGTCACGCATCACAACCCCAAACAAAAGGGTCTTGCCAGAGAGAAAGATTGAGTGTCTGGAGGCGCACAGAGAAATCAGCTGTTGGCGGCAGCCAGGAGGACAATCTGTCAGAGAAGGGTGCTGGCTCCAGAAGAAGACTGAGGGGGGACAGGGAGGAGCAGCAGCAGTTGGAGACTGGGGGTGGGGGGGCTCTCCTGCCCTTCGTGGTGCAGCCATCTGCTCTGAGGCCTCAGGCACCGCAAGGCTCTGGGACAGGCAGCTGACCAGCAAACAAAGCAAACAGGCCAGCTCCCCCAGGGGAGAAAGCAGAACTCTAACATTTGGGAAGCGCCCAAGTCCCATCACCAGGGTCTCACCTGGCTCAATGAAGCCCCTTCCTGGCTCTGCAACTGAAACCTTAAAAAAAATTAAACAAAAAAACAAGTTGCTGTTGACTTGACTCGAGTCCTGGGGACCCCGTGTGTGTGACAGCAGAGCTGCTGCATAGGGTTTCCAATGGCTGATTTATTGGAAGTAGGTCACCAGACCTTTCTTCAGCGGTACCTTAGGGTGGATGTGAACCTCCGGGCTTTTGTTAGCAGCACAGTGTGTTCACCATTTGGCCCACCCGTGAATCAATGCCCATCAGGGCTCCCTGGAGCTGCCTCCGATGTAGAAATAGGAAATGCTGTCCGTTTTGCCTCCTGAAGGTCTCTGGGTGATACAGATGGTTTGTGCTCGACTGCTAACTTGAAGAAGCCGCCCAGTGGCTTCACAGAAGAAAGGCCTGTGATCTGCTTCTGCAAAGATGACAGCCAAGAGAAGCCTACGGAGCACAAATTCTGGTCTGTAACTCCAGGGCCACCATGAGTCAGAATAGACTGCACCGCAGTGGGTTGTTTTAGTTTTGCCTGGCTGAAATTTTTGCAGCACTCAGTGAAAGCCACAATTAAAAGCCTTTAGCCCTCAGCCAAAGAACAAGCTCTAAACACCCAGTGACAGGTTTTTGAGACCCCTTTCCACATCCATTTGGCTATAACTGCCTTTGCTGAGTCTGCATCTGCCCTCAAGGCCTGCTCGCCTCCGCCTGTAGCAATCTCACGGGCAAAAGGCCAGGCTGCCAGAACCCACCGGCAGCCTCATTCCCTAACCAGAGCCAGGGAGAGAGGAAATGATTGTCAGTAATACCAGAGGGGATGTAACCACGGGAAGAGGAGACAGGGAGAGGTCACTCCTTTCAGAAACCTGCAGAATCTGCTGCAAACCACTGGGTTCCGAGGCACTGCTGCCACTCTGATTCCATCAGGGCTGCATCTCCTCCCAGGAGTGGTGGGAGCACCCGGAGGGCCTTGGAGCAGGGGTGAGGGCCTCCTGCTGAAAGGCTGGTCCCGAGCTCCCAGAGGCCAGACAGAGGGAGTTCTGTGTGCTTACCCCACCCTGAGGCCGGCCTAGGAACTGCAGCCTCTCAGGCCGCCAAGAGCATTTAAAACTGCAGTCATCAGATTAACGCCTGCATTTCGCTTCTTGGGGGATGGAAGCCCTTCAGCAACAGAAACACCTGACTCTGAGAGAGAGTGGAAGAGCTACACGCTCTGCCATGAGTGAGTAGACGCCTTTCAGTGTGAAGAGCCCCTCATCTGCAGGTCTCTGTCTCCACTTGGAGACCCTCTCGGGTGACTGGTGCGTCCCCAAAGCCACATAAAATATAGTCTCTGTGCCATTAAGGAAGAGCTATTATTTTAGCCACTAGTGCAGAAAAAAAAAACCATAAAGATAAGGAGAAAGTCCGGAGCAAGACAGAACTATCTGAGAGAGAGGGTCTGGTGGCATCCTCACGGAGGTCCCCGGCCACACAGATTCTGGGATGGAACATTCCAGAAAGGAGAAGGAAGTCCAGCGTAGTGATGAAATCTGGCTCTGCTCTTCCTTGCTCTGAATACCAGGGAAGCCCCTGAGACCAGTCACTGGTTCTGGCCCATTTGTGAAACTTGCTGTGAGGCACCCATTCCTCCAAGACACAGCACATCTGCAATGTCCCCGGGTGGCATAAAGGCTCCACCACTGGCTGAAAGGTTGGTGGTTTGAACCCACCCAGAACTGCCTCTCAAGATGGGCCTGGCCATCTGCTTCTGAAACCCTCTGGAGCAGCCCCACTCTGTATACACGGGGCCGCCATGAGTCAGAATCAAATCAAGGGCCATGAACAACAACCCCATCTCACCCCGATATCCAGCTTTGAGATGAGGGTTGCTTGTCCTTATGAGAGGGGAAACTCTAGTTCCACCTTCCAGTCTAACAGAGGTCTCAGTCCCCACCCCTGCACAAGTCCTGCTCTGCGCTCCCTCTGCCTGGGTAACAGGACCCTGGGCTTATGGAACGTGGTGCAAGTCCATTGCGGCCTGAAGTTGTTTGTGGCATGACTCCACACACGTCTTCTCTCCCTGCTCCACAGTTCCTCTATTTCTAAAAGAAGAAGGTTTAACTAGGAGTGGTTCTCAGCCCTAACTCATTATAATTACCCGGGAAGCTTTAAATAAAAAAAGGCTACTAGCCCCCATCCCAGGTCTGTCGAATCAGAATTGCCAAGGCTGGAGCTAGGGCATCCTTAGATTTGAAAACTCCCCAGGTGATTCTAACATGCAGCCTGGTTGCAACCTCTTGAACAAGGTGCTGCTCTCTGAGGGCTGTTCAGCTTCTGTGAATCTATAAATTCAACCCTAGAAGCAGCTCCCCTTTCTCGGGGAGAGGCCTGCCCTGGTGCAGGCTGATTGGCCAATTCGGCATGGAAGGTGGGCCAGACAGCAGGTGTGAGCCATGCACTCTTAGTTACCTGGCTCCATATGGACGGAGGACAAGGCAACAGTTATCAGGGCCTCAGAGAACCTGGAAAGAACCCAAAACACATCAACAAAAATAGCCTGAGGTTGGGGACGAAACTGCAAGGAGAAGAGCTTAAAACAAGAAGACTATTCATCAGGGAAGGGAGGAGTCGCATTTCCACGGCCTGGGTTCCACTCCGGGCTAGCCGGAGGGAGCCTCATTCTCCGACAGCTGCTCTACATCACTCTGCTTCTGCTTCAGGCATTCATAGCTGGGCGGGCACAAGGCTTGAGAAGGTGGACTGCAGACCTTCACACCCTAGCTCTGCCACTCAGTAGCTGTGTGGCCTTGGATAGAGTACTTAACCTCTCTGTGTCTCAGTTGCTTTATTCACAAATAGGAATAGTAATAAAAATAATAACAATAACCTACTTCATAAGGTTACCACCAGCTGCCATCAAATTCATTCCAACTTGTTTGTCAGAGTAGAATGTGCTCAATAGTGGTTCAGCGGCTGGTTTTTCAGAAGTAAGTCACCAGGCCTTCCTTCCAAGGCACCTCTGGGTGGACTCACACCCCAGACCTTTCAGTGAGCAGCCGACCGTGTTACCCCTCTGCACTACCCATCAAGTGCAGTGCCTGGCACACAGTGAACACACGTTAAAAGATCATCCACAGGGAAGGTTTCCATGTGCAAATAAACAAGGGGTTTAAGTTACAAGGGCTTCTTTACTGCAAAACTTCTCAAAATAACAGTAACGACGGTGGTGGTGGTGCACGCCTCCAAGACAGAGAGGACGGACTTCTCAAAATAACAGTAACGACGATGGTGGTGCACCTCCAAGATGGAGGGGACGGCATGGGACAATGGCGTGGGAAGCACTCAGGGCCCCATGCACGCACAGGATACTGCGGACTTTACCGAGGAGCTCTGGTGGTGCAGTGGCTAAGGTTGCTCACCAAAAGGTGGGCAGTTGGAACCCACAAGCTGCTCCGCAGGAGAAAGATGAGGCAGCCTGCTTTCCGAAATGAAACCCTACGGTGCAGTTCTACCTTGTCTTACAGTGTTGCTGTGCATTGACTAGATGGCCGTGGGTTCTGGGCTTGGGCTTGGGTGCCTGTTTCTGATGAGCGTTGTGAGTGTGTAAGGGAGTGAGCCGAGGTGCAGCACTTCCCAGCCTTGTTTGGGGCTTTTTCTACAGAGCAACTTGCAAAATCAGAGGTCCAGGAAGCCCGCTCTGGGAAAAGCCAGGGAGGGGGGTAGCCACATCCATTCCAACTCCTCTGTCAAGGGACTGGAGAAGAGAACTTGGCCAGGGTGCGACGGCAGGGGTTTCGTTATCAGGAGGGCTGCACTGGGGGAAGATGAGTGCTGGGACAGACGCGGGGAGAGCTGGGAACGCCTCTACTCCAGTTTGCAAGCACGATGTGGGCCGAGGGGCTGTGGGAGGGGCACGTGTCTGTGATTCAGGAGAGCTGATCTGACGCTTGACTTTACTACTTCCTGTGGGGTGACTTTGGGCCAATCACCTAACTGCTCCAAGCGTGGCAGCATTACCTGTATAGAATTTATGTCTATGTGCATTTTTTGCCAAAACAGGGAGGAAAGAGGAAGAGTAATGTCTAGATCGTAATGCCTTTTAACCATAACATTGGATTCTAGAATTATTTGGTGTTATTTCCTAAGAGGTTACAATTCCCACTTACCCAGTTAGCTAATGTATTCCCTGTAGCATGAGGATGCTAATTTGCAGGTGGCAGCAAAATCAAACAGCTCTTTTGAGGCAAAGGGGAGAGGAGAGAAAAGAGATACAGATTATCAGGACAAAATCAACAATTGTTCCAGATTACACATTTTCTGCTACCAAGGTCAATGTTGTTCAGATCCCATTCACCCAATCCAAGCCAAACTCATACCTGAGCAGGTGTCAGGTAGAGAAAAGGGAAGAAAGGACCAGGAAACTCATAAATTGCCCAATTAAAGCAGTGCTATGGTGGCCATGGTCTTGGAAGAAGCAGAGCCAGAACACTCCTTAGAGGCGAGGGTGGCAAGACCTCCTCCCGCGTATACGTTGGTCATGCTGTCAGGGAGAACAGTCCCCGGAGAAGGACGCCATGCTTGGTAAAGGGGCGCATCAGCAAGAAGAAGGAGGAGCCTCAACAAGAGGGGCTGACATGGTGCTTCAACCATAGGCTCAAACACACCACAACCGTGAGGACGGAGCAGGCCAGGCAGCGTTTCATTCTGCGCTACACAGGGTCGCTACGAGTCGGAACCGACCCAATGGTACCTAACAACATCATGGTCATGTTCCATATTTCCTAAACTAAAAAACAGGGCCTGTCACGCCAGGAAAGATTTTCGTGCCAACAGGTACAGGATGAACACTTAGAAACAGAATGTGGAAGCTGGCATCTCGATTTGGGCAAAATGCAGATGGCTTATGGGGAACGATGGGTGAAAGAGCTGACAATGGGAGTGCCCCAGGAAGCCCAGGGACATGATCATCATGCTACAGCCATCACTACGAGTACCTTCTCTTCCTTACACATCTGAATGTCCCCAACAGGAAACTGCAAGGAGCTCTGGTAGCGTAGTGCTAACCAGAAGGCTGGTGGTTCAAACCCACCAGCCACTCCTCGGAAGAAAGGTTGGGCAATCTACTTCCGTACTGATACTGCCTCGGAAACCCAAGGAGGGGTCACTATGAGTCGGGTCCGACTTGACGACACATAACAACAACAGGAATGGCAAGCCTCATCCTTGGCATTCCCATGGAGACAATGAAAACCACACTGGATGTTACAATGGGACACCATCAACCATTCCTCACCGGGTTAGCCCTCCTCTCAGAGCTCTCGCTTTCCTCTGGGCTTACTTGCAATACTACTTCTACTAAATTGATTGTACAGAACAATTTCCCCCATTTAACGTAGTAAAGCCACTAGGAGACATCATGACCTACTTGGAAGTTCGGTGTCATCGTGTCATCACTTATAGGCTGTGAACTTCTCACCGCAGACTGACCCTGAACAGCATCTCACCATGGCAGAGGCTGAGCACAGGCCAGGCCCTTTGTCCTGTGCCTGGTCTTAATTTCCTGCTGTCTATTGTCTCTTTGATAAGTGCTCAAAGAGGGAGGGTTTTCTTCCATAGCTTGGGAGACATCAAACAAGCCAGTGCTGAGGTTATCTGCTCCCCAACCCCTCTCTTTCTCTGGCTCAAGGTTTTGTTACTTGGTTACTAACCGAGCTGCAGGGAAAGCAGAGGCAGCCCTGCGTGTCACAGTGCCACCTTCGTTCGGCAGATGGAGGGGGAAGTCAAAAGAATGGCCATTAGGAGGAATCACACAGGGACCAGGAACTTGAGAGGGGCTGCTGAGCACAGGTGGCAGCAAAGTCAAACAGCTCTTTCGAGTAATTCAAAGGGGAAAAGGAGGAGGGGAAGCACAGATTATCTGAACAAAATCAACAATTACTCTAGAGGAGCCATTTTCTGTTGTCAAGGTCAAGGTTGTTCAGAGCCCACTCACCTAGCTCTACATTAACGACAGCTGTGCCCAGGGCCACAGGGCCAGTCAGTTCATTTTCCAAGCTGAGCTGGCCAACCTGACTTACCAGGTAGAGAAAATGTCACAAGGAAAGTTCAACTGGAGAGGAGCACTTCAGAGTGTTTGCCCACCAGGGATGAAGAACACACAGAGAGGAATCAGCTGATCACCCCAGCTGCCTTGGAGAGAGATGGTTATTCAGCTCATCGGCTAGGAGCAGTCTCTGTTTCTGCTAGAAGCACAATCAAGTGCTCAACTAATTACCGAAAGGTTGGTGGTTCAAACCCACTCAGAGGTCCCTCAAAAGAAAGGTCTGGCAATTTGCTTCTGGAAGATCACAGCCTTGAACCCCATGGTTCTCTGTTCTGCATACGGAGTCACCATGAGTCGGAACTGACTCCACAGCAACTGGTTTTGTTTTGTTTATTTGGTTTTTGGTTTTACTCAGTCTTATAAGAAATACGGGAGCTCTGATGGTGTAGTGCCTAAGGCATTTGACTGCTAACCAGAAGCCTGGCGGTTCAAACCCATCAGCCACTCCTCAGAAGGAAGACTGGGGGATCTACTTCCATAGAGATACCACCTCAGAAACCCAAGGAGGGGTCGCTATGAGTTGGATCCGACTTGACAGCAGTGAGTTTGGTTGTTTTGTTTGTTTGTTTACAAGAAATACAACCAGAATGTCCCTTACAAGCTAGGATGGTGAGACTTCAACTCACTTGATTTGTACACATCATCAGGAAAGACCAATCACTAGAAAAGAACATCATATTTGGTAAAACAGAACCAAACCAAACACACTACCGTCGAGTTGGCCCCGACTCATAGCGACCCCTCCTTGGGTTTCTGAGGCAGTATCACCACGGAAGTAGATTGCCCAACCTTCCTTCTGAGGAGTGGCTGGTGGGTTTGAACCGTCAGCCTTCTAGTTAGCAGTCAAATGCTTTAGGCACTACGCCACCAGAGCTCCTTGATGAAATAGAGCACCTACTAAAATGAAGGAAATTCTCAAGGAGATGGATTGATATAATAGCCACAACAATGGATTCAAACACAGCAATGATCATGAAGGGGACAGAGAACAGAGCAACATGTCATTCTGTTACACACGATATTACCACAAGTCAGAGCCCACTGGACGACAACTAACAACCACACTGAAACTAAACAAACAAGCAAGTGCTCTGCACCACCGGGTCCTTGGGGAGGAGGAGGGGGATAATCACGGGTGGTTCATTTCTTTTATGGATTAGAACACTATGGTTGTTTTTTAAAAAATGATATACAAGTTAGGCATCAACAATTCAAGAACTTCTAAAAGGTACCATGGTACCAGGGAAAGGAATTTGAGGGCAAGCAGGAATCTGCTGGACCTTCTTTTCTTCCTCTTTCCTGGAAACCAGTCCAGGTCATTGGTTTTAAACTAGATAGTGGCAACACATGCTGCCGTAGCAACTATGACCCCAGAGGGTACAGAGTTCTGCGGAGCGCTGTTCCACTGTCACATTACTCCACCTCCTCAAGCTAGGGGTGAGCAGAGGCACACCCCTCTTCTACTGAGCCACCCCCAGCCCCTCCACCCTGCACACTGCAGAGCAGACTGGCTGGGAGGCACGGTGGTCACCGTGTCAATTTCCCTCTAGCCCACCAAGCTTCAGGCTGCTGGTTTTCAAGCCCCATCAAGATCATCTCAGAAAGAGATGAATTCAATGGAAAGCCCCAATTTCTACCTGTCCTGTTGGTAACTCAAGATGCTATTTGGCCCAGACAGAAACTGGCAGCTCTTGCCCATCTGTAAGGCTCACCTCACCTGCTAACAGCTTCTGGACTCCTCTGTTTTGCTGTTGAACTTGAAATCAGGTACTGTGACTGTGGACAGACCAGGGCAACTCAGCCCCCAGAGAAGCCTGGAGTTAGAGTTTGCTTTGTGTTTTCCCACCCTCTGAAACTGTACTCAGGATGGTGGGTGAGTGTGTGCATGTGTGAGTGTGGTGTGTAGCTGGAGGAGGGTGAGGAAGGGGAGACTGCAGGATTGATAATGACAAACGATGGCAACAGAAGCTGAATCATCACAGTTGAAAAAATAAAGAGCTGCAGCTGAAGTGGCACAGCTCCCACTTCTTGCAGGCTCCCCTTTGCTCCCTCATGGCTCGGAGGAGGAGGGTCTGGGCTGGGCACATGAGCAGACGCTGGCTGACACGGTTAAAGCCAGGGGACAGGTGCACTGCCACTCTGCCTCCAAGCTGTGGGAAGCTAAGGGTCCGGAGGAGTCGACCCCTGCGGGGCCTCTGACAGTTCCTGGTACGGAACCTGGAAACCCAAATACAGGCTCACACGTAGCGCGGACGTTCAGCTACTGCACTGCAAAGGGCTTTTGCCTGCGTCCTTTCCCGCGCCGCGCCTCCAGCCACCCCACCACGCTATTCGCAGCTTTGCAAACTAGTCTGGCGAAAAAGATCATAGAGGTCCGAAGCGACTCTTGGTCACACCTGCGTCCACTCCAGCTGCCCGGAATCTGCTGGGTGAGACTGAAGCCATTCTGTGAAATCGGGGAAAAGCAGCGCGTGTCCTCGCCGCGAATCTTGGCGAGGCCCGAATCGCTTAAGCCCTCACGCCCTCGCACGCGGCTTCTTCCTGCCACCCCGGTGCCTGCCAGCTTCGCCCGCAGTCCCTGCTAGATTCTCCACGGGGGCTCACCCTTGTCCTCCTTCAGGACCGAGAGGGCGGGGCGAAGCTTCCGTGACGTCACGAGGGGGCGTGGGGAACTGTGCCGGGGGCCCCAGGCCCGGCTGGGCCAGTCGAAGCGGCGCAGCCACCCGCGCGCAAGCGCTCGCACGGCCACCCGCGCCGGGATCCCCAGTCCGCGGCTCGGTGCCGGGGTCTGCGGGGCAGGTGGGCAGCTGCTGGCACCCGGGGGCCGCGGAGCTGTTAGCCTGGGACGCCGAGCACCGGCGCGGGCCAAGCTGCTGCGCGCCCCAGCGCCAGGCTGGGTAGGGAGCAGCCACTGAGTGCTGGCGAGCCGGGCTAGAAGATTGCAACGGAAAAGCAAAGGTGAGGCGTGTGTGCGCGCGTGCCAGTGTGCCTGCGTGTGTGTGTGCGCGAGCGAGCGAGCGAGTGGAGGGAGCGGGACACGCACTTGGGCACCTGTGTACATCTGCGCTGCACGGTGGCGCGTCCATTGGTGTGCCAGAGTGTGTCATACGTGCGTGTGGGTCGAGTGCGAATGTGCGTGGCTCTCCGCCCTTGTGCTTTTTCGGGGAGGTTTTGATGGGCGTGAACGACAGCAGGTGTTCTGGCGTTAGTAGGGGGCTGTGGGTTCCATGCACTGGAACGGACGTGTCTGCACCGCCGCATGTCCCTGTGCTTGTCTGTGCCCTGGTCCCGTCCTCGTCCCCCAGCCTGGAATCCAGATGGTAGCTGCAATGGGGACAACTCTCCCCTCTACTTGCAAAGAGCCCTGATATGCAGACAGCCAGCGAGGGCGCGGGGGAACATGGCAGGAGCCACCCCCGGGCTCCTGCGGACTAGCACCTGGAGACCCAAGCCTGTGAGGGGCCGCTGGCTGGCACCAGACAGAGGAGAGGGGCGTCTCCTCTGTCTTCCTCGCGGCTGGGAAGGGGGCCGCGAACAGTGTAGGGTCCGGTTCGCCTCCCAGTTTCCAGGCGAAGACAACACATTGCCTGGGTTTGGAACCTCTGAGTGGCGGGGCACCCGTGTCCTGGAGCGGTGGTTCAAGTCCCCAGGCGGCTTTTGCTCACTCCTAGCCACCCCTGGAGCCTCGGCCGGCTCTGGCCTTAGAGACTGGGCATGCTGGCCCCAAGGTCTTCTCTCCCCTCGTTCTGGAAGTGGCCAGGTCTGAGGGGACAGAGAGGTGGCCAGCGAGGGGAGCATTTTCCCTAGCAGCCCAGGGTACCGACTGGACTGTCCGTAGATACCCCGGCTTCAGCCAGCACCGCCTCTGCTGTTACTGAGAGCTCCAGCACTGTGCTGCCATGGACAGCGAGGGGCTGTTGTCTCCCAGCCCTTGGGGAGGACTCACAGCCCAGGCCCCAGGGCAGGCAGGGGTGTGGGTCATGTGGTGGAAAGACGCTGGAGACAAGGGATAAGCTGAGGCTGAACAGGACGACAGACCACCACTGAGGCCGGGTCCCCCTCCCCACACCCCTATCTTATAGGCTGGTAACCACAGCCCCCCTGGGAAGGGGAAGAGGGTGCATGAGACCATCTTCATCCTTCTTGCAACAGAGCTGGCCTCAGTCTCAAAGGAAACCAGCCACCAGCCATTTCCAGCCTCTAACAATTCTCAGGCACAAAAACAAAGGAAGCAGAGAGGCAAAGTTCCTTGCATATTTCACTGAATCACAATTCAGCAAGTCTAGGCTCCCAGGGCTGGCCCCCACCCCCTGTGGGCACAAGAGAAGCCCGAGTCACCAGAAAACCTTAAGGTTAAAGAAGTCAGCCTCACCAGGACTTCATTCATTCCTTGAAGGAGCCTTCCCACTGTCTGGCTCCCCACCCTACCACTGCCTGCACCTCCACCTTCACCGGGACCCTGTCTGTTGCTGCCTCTCTCAAGAGGGGATATGTGCTGCTTGTCGGTCTGTTTCAGAAAAATATGCACACACACACTGTGCCATTGCCTGAGTGATACGGGCTGATCAGGCAACATTCCACGATTCCAGCCTCCCTCCTACCCTCTGCCCCATAATCCTTCCTATCCCAAAAGCCCAGAGAACTCTACAGCCTAATGGTCTTACCCAGTCTCTAGGATGTGACCATTCATGTTGCACAGACTGGACCCCGGCCATGCCAGCAATCAGCGTACCTTCCCATGCAGGCAGCTTCAAATGCACCCTGGCTCTGCAGACTTCAAGTCACTGGCAAGGGGATTAGAAAGAATAGTGGAAATGACCTAAATTAATCCAGGGCTACGAAAACTGCTTCTTTACAGCTTCTGTATGAAGAGCTGCCCGTGTGTGCTTTACTATCCAAAGCAGACCTGAAACCCCAGCTCCCCAGAGTATGTGCAGAAAGGTCCGATGCAAAGCCCAGACCGCACGTTACCGGTGTGTAGTGGGGAAATCAGCACAGAAGGGCTAAGCAACGCCCTGGACAAGCAGAAAAACACACAGGCAACGGTCCTCAAGCACTTGTTGCCACTAGGTCTCCTTTAACTCCTGGGCAGGATCTCCAAGCAAAAGGGAGTAATCTCTGCTTACACGCAGGCATCAGAGAAACCTCCAGTAGCCGGGGGAATTGTTCCCACGATGCACTGGACATGCCACACTCTTTACCACTGTCTCTTCCTAGAATGGCCTCCTTGCTTTCCCTTCATGTATCAAAAATTCCCCTTTTATCGTCCTCTGGATCTCTATAAAAATAAGGCATTCTTAAATCCTTTGTTCCTATCTCCAGATGCTTCACACCTAGTATTATGTGATCGCCTGTCTCCCCTATGAAATCGTCACCCCCTAGAGGACACTGGGAGGAGCAGTGGTGGTTCAGTGGCAGAATTCTCGCCTTCCACGTGGGAGCCCTGGCTTCATTCTCGGCCAGCACACCACCTCATGCCTAGCCACCATCCATCCATCAGTGGAGGCTTGTGGGCGTCTCGGGTGCTGACAGGCTTCAGCAGAGCTTCCAGACTGAGGTGGACTAGGAGGAAAGGCCTGGCAACTTACTTCTGAAAATGAGCCACTGAAAAACTCTGGAGCACAACAGTCCGATCCTGTTGCACATGGCGTGACCATGAGTCCAGGTTGACTCCATGGCGGCTAACACTAGCCAGCTCTTGTTCATTGCTGTGTGCCCGCAACCCAGCACAAAGAAGTCCCACAGTGAGGCTTTTCGAGTGACTGTAGATAAATCATGTAATTATGTAATGAGCTCTTGTTTTACACCATAAGCCAAGGCAACGGCGTTATTTTCTCAGCACTGGGGTGGCATAGGCGTCAGATGCTTCAAACCAAAGCCCTGTCATCAGTCGCTAGTTTTCCAGTCCATTTTCCAGACATGATGCTGTGAAAACGTAGAGGATGTAGGGTCAGGTGTTCAAATCCCAGCTCTACCAATTATGTATGTATGAGTGACTGGGAGCAAGTTACTTAAACTCTAAGCCTCAGTTGGCTCATGTGTAAAAGGGGAATGATTATCCCCCCTTCCCAGGCTAGTTGAGCAGAGCCAGGGGTCAGTGCGTGTGGGTGAACTACATTTAACCTGCCCACGTCTATGAATGAGCCAGCTTCTCTCAAGCTCAGCTTCTCCGGTATTTGTCCTTCCTTGAGCCCTCTGGGGCAGCATCCCACTCAGGGAATTTAGAAAAGGGCTCGTCATGGCAAAGGAGGACAAGCACTCAGCATTCCAGAAACAAAGACAAAAGAAACAAAAAATAAACCTAAGCTTTAATTTTGAAAAATGAAAGCAATCCAGAATTCTTTTTTAACTCCTAAGGCTATAAATTAAGGGGCTCTGGTGGCACTGTGGTTAAGGCATTTGGCTGCTAACCAAAAGATCAGTGGTTTGAACCCACCAGCTGATCCATGAGAGAAAGATGAGGCAGTCTGCTTCTGTAAAGATGTACAGTCTTGGAAACGCCATGGAGGTCACTCTGAGTCGGAATTGACTCAACGGCAGTGGGTTTTCTGTGTGGGTAAGACTATTTAGTTCACTATGGAGGCAGATTTCAATACACTAGAAAGAACGAGATGTAGAGGAAAAGGAAAAAAATAATATGCATCGTGTTCCACCCATGAGGCCAGCACCACCTTGGGTGTTTCCATATACACTCCATCGCTTAAGCTCCGTGACATCCTTTGTAACCAGTGAGGGTCAGAGTGGTGCAGTGCCCACCCAGCACAAGGTCACAAAGGCTCAGTGGTGGAATCCAACTTTGTCTCACCTCCAAGGTACAGGGTTTTTTCCACTCTGGGGTTTTCAGAATGGAAAGGCTCCAGAGCAGTCAGCATAGATTTCCTCACGGGGAAAAGGCCAAGAATGCTAGTGTCCGACCTCCAAGCGACCAGGGGCTGGACCTCTCCAAACTCCACCTCTTTCCAGTTCAGACCAGTCAACTTCTTAAAGATCAAAGTACTTTTTTTTTCTTTTGTAGCCACAGGCATCCCCCAATGTGCGTCACCAAAGATGACAAGATAAACAGTGATGGCTTAACCCAAGCCCTTCCCCACTAGTGGAAAAACAACTCAGAAGTCCACATACTGATAAGAATGGGCTGGTAGCCCTAAGACTGACAGGAAAGAGAACATACTTGTCAATTTAGGGGTACGTCTGGGGGGTAAGCGCGAAGTGTGGAAAGCTGGGAGAGCACGAGTAGTCCATGACTGATGAGCCAATCTTCCTTTTTTCCTTTCAGATGTCACAGTGGGTCCTTTGCCTCCAGGGCCCATGAAGGTGAGAACAGGATCTTTGGGTTGCTGAAGCTAGCCTAAGACAGTAAAGCAGCCATGGATATGGCATACGAGCTACTCAATGGGAGCCAAGCATGGCTCTCCTCTTCTTTTGATCTCAATGGCCCAATGGTGGCAGCCAATGGCTCCAACCAAACAGAGCCATACTATGACCTGACCAGCAATGCAGTCCTCACATTCATATATTTTGTGGTCTGCATCATTGGGTTGTGTGGCAATACACTTGTCATCTATGTCATCCTCCGCTATGCCAAGATGAAGACCATCACTAACATTTACATCCTCAACCTGGCCATTGCTGATGAGCTCTTCATGCTGGGCCTACCCTTCTTGGCCATGCAGGTGGCTCTGGTCCACTGGCCCTTTGGCAAGGCCATTTGCCGGGTGGTCATGACTGTGGACGGCATCAATCAGTTCACCAGCATCTTCTGCTTGACAGTCATGAGCATCGATCGCTACCTGGCAGTGGTCCACCCCATCAAGTCGGCCAAGTGGAGGAGACCCCGGACAGCCAAAATGATCAACATGGCTGTGTGGGGAGTGTCTCTGCTAGTCATCTTGCCTATCATGATATACGCTGGGCTTCGAAGCAACCAGTCGGGGAGAAGCAGCTGTACCATCAACTGGCCAGGTGAATCTGGGGCATGGTACACAGGGTTCATTATCTACACCTTCATCTTGGGGTTCCTGGTACCCCTTACCATCATCTGTCTTTGCTACCTGTTCATTATCATCAAGGTCAAATCCTCTGGAATCCGAGTGGGTTCCTCCAAGAGGAAAAAGTCAGAGAAGAAGGTCACCCGAATGGTGTCCATAGTGGTGGCTGTCTTCATTTTCTGCTGGCTGCCCTTTTACATCTTCAATGTCTCATCGGTCTCTGTGGCCATCAGTCCCACTCCAGCCCTCAAAGGCATGTTTGACTTTGTGGTGGTCCTCACCTATGCTAATAGCTGTGCCAACCCCATCCTATATGCCTTCTTATCCGACAACTTCAAGAAGAGCTTCCAGAATGTCCTCTGCTTGGTCAAGGTGAGTGGCACGGATGACGGGGAACGGAGTGACAGTAAGCAGGACAAATCCCGGCTGAATGAGACCACGGAGACCCAGAGGACCCTCCTCAATGGAGACCTCCAGACCAGTATCTGAACTGCCTGAAAAACAAAAATGCCAAGCTCTGCCTACTGGCAGTGTGCTCCCTCCTCCTGCCTGCTTCCTTCCTCCCACCCATCACACCTGGCTTCTAGAACAGGGAATTGCTCAGCATGAGGCCAATTCAGAAAACCATGTTTGAGTCGGCTTGTCTGAGTGAATGATGGTGTATTGAATTGATTACCTCCGCCTGAAAGTGAACACTGAAATGCAGGCAGACAATTCAAGGTCTGGAGGAGAAGAGATCAAGCCTGGGTGTGACTTTTGGAAATGTGTAGGCTCAACTAAATAGCAAATGTATCTGTGCTGTGTCTGTGTGTGTTTAATGTCCAGTATGCAATCTTGTGTTCTTACATCGAGACTTGTAGACTACTATTCGGACCCTGTACAGGCATCACCTACATATCCCGTGTTCATGTGCATAAGTAGCAAGTTCAAGTGTGCAATTCATAGGTGGACATTCCTACAATATGGCACCTGCCCAAATGGACTTACCATGGAGCCACTAAGGTGGAAGCTTCAGAGCTCCCTCTTAAATAGCCCTGTCCAAGGCCTGGGAGGAACCCTGGTGGTATGTTCACATGGTCATGTGTTTCTATAAACACATGTTCAAGTGGTCATATGCTTTTGTAAAAAAAAAAAAAAAAAAAA
>NW_006921605.1:9387772-9416342 GCF_000298275.1 Orycteropus afer afer | reverse complement strand
AAAAAAAAAAAAAAAAAAGGTAAAGTCAGGTCTTTTTATTCTTTTACTAAAAGAGGGCCCCCTAAATCCTTAACTTTAAGCCTCACAAAACCTAGCTCTGCTCCTGGGTATTGGCTTCATTTACTTCTGACAAGTTCGTTCACAGTATAAAGGGAGAGGGGAGAACTGTTTGAAGACCCAGACATGAATTTGTGTGTTTCTTCTTTTCAGAGATAATCAAACAGCGACTTATTTACCCAAAAGGACTTAAACGGTCATGGTCATCGATCATTGCATTTATCCAGACAAAGCCTGCTTTGTTACAAGATTGCACTGTTCCATCTCGGGTTGCTTTAGTTTGTCTTAGGGACCCATAGGGAAAAAATTACTAATGTGGAAGGCAAAACCACGGACGGTGACGCTTGTGAGGAAACAATCTTACTCTCCCTACCATGGAAATAAATGAATCCGAATGAAACAAAATCACACCTTTATAAGAAACCATGAAGTTATTATTATTATTATAATACCGGACATGGCTTCCCAATTAAAGGAAATGGGAATGTAACTCAATAATCCCTCAAAGGGTTTTTTTTTTTATTTATTTTTTTTTAAAGCACTTCATACAAAGCTGGGCATTAAAAATGCAAATTGTAGACTCAGGCACATGGTTCATCAAAGGTAAGTGCCAGCATCAGCAAGCATGGGGGGTGTGTATGTGAGACTGGAGCCCCATTCCTCAGGGGTATTACTGCACCACCTCCCTCAACCACTGTACACATCGTATCATACCTCTCATGCCACCAGCTCCCTGGGCTTTTTCCTTCAAGGATGATCCAGGCAGGCACTTCCCACCATCAGTGGCATTTCTTGCCCCATGCAAGGGTCACAGGGCTCATCTACAAGCAATAAAAGAAGAGATGATGCCCATTTTACTGACTGACTAGTTTCCAGGGTATTAAACATATGCTCAAGTGTTAGTACAGTTGCCATCATCTCTGCTTTTTATAGGAAAGCATCATTCTTGGTGTCCACATACAGATTTTCCCATATTTTAAAATAAGTACTCCTCTTCCAGCTCCCTAAGCAAGGGCTGTTTGACGGTCAGAATGACCAAGAGCCCTACTTGTGGGATCACAATGCAGATGCTGCCTTTGCTCTGTCTTTTTAATTTCACTCCATCTCATTCCCAAATGGATGTACAGTGGCTGAGAAAAATATGTCCAATAAGATTTATGATAGCTAAGTCAATCCATGCAAAAAGATAACAAGGTATAAGAGGAGACCACTGGGGAAGTTGTTACACAAGAATGCATGAGTCAAGCCCCACACCGTTACAAAGGTCAGCTACAAGTTCAGTGCTTCCTAGCAGCCACCACTAATGGAGAGCGAGGTCTCCTCCAACTCCTCCCTCCCCTTCTCCCCCCTTCTCTTTTCTCTTTCAGAGAAAAACAAGCAAAGATTTGGACAGAAATGTTTCAAACCCAATTTTACCATTATTATCATATGAGATATTCCAGGGCCTTGAATAAACGATTTTTATTTAGGGAAGTGATTCTAAGGGACTAAGAATTGGTGGAAATGATTCCAAGGCAGACAGACTAATTCCATGGCACTCATGTCCCTGCAGCCAGAGAAAGTGCCTCTGAGCAGACGGGTCCCAAGCAGACATCCAGAGCCTCCAAATGAAATCCTTAGCCAGGTACGAGGTGTGTTCTCACCAGCAGGATGATATCCTAAGCCTGAGAGACGGGGTCTTTCAGATCAACGCCATCATTCCCTCTAAAATAAGCCATCGCTGTCTCCTTCAGAGCAATAGGGACTCTCCACATTTTAAAATATCTATTTCAGGGAGAAAGGGTCCTGGATGGTGCAAATGGTTAACGTGCTTACTACTAACTGAAAGGTTGGAGGTTCAAGTTCACCCAGAGGCATCACGAAAGAAAGTCGTCACCATCTACTTCTAAAAAATCAGGCACTGAAAACCCTATGTCAGTTCAGCTCTGACACATACGGGATTGCCTTGAGTCAGAGTCAACTGGATGGCAACAGGCTGGATTTTTTGTTTGTTTGTTTTCATTTTTAGAGATGACTTACTCTGTTTTGTTTTTAACCCAGAAGAAAACCAAAAAAAAAAAAAAAACCAAACTCACTGCCATCAAATTGGATCCTGAAAATTTAAGTGTTAGCAAATTTTAATTCAAAAATTTAATATTAGACTCAATTCAACAAGTAATTAGGAAGGTAAACCCACTCGATGCCAGAAGGGAACAAACAGTGATGCACTCCACTGGTTTTAGGGTATCTGATCATTTGGACAATGCAAACTACTCCTTAACTTCCATGAACACGGGTAGTTAAGAGGTGATGGGTTGGTGAGGAAGGTATGGGGAGAAACAGTATCACAGCGTAGCCTGTTTAAATGATGTTAGCCTGTGTTTCAGGAACACAGAGATGGGTAATACTGGACACAGACTTGAAACTTTGGTGGGGTTCATGGTGTGGCTTGGAGCAGTATAAGGAGATACACTGGATAGTGAAATCGTATGCAGAGAGATAATGTGGGCTAGTGAGTGGGGCTTCCAGAGATGGCAATGAGCTAGAGCCTACTTGGTTACACATACTTAATCTCCTCTCCAGGATGGAATGGCACCCTGGACACTCAGCTGCTAACTAAAAGGTCAGTGGTTCAAACCCACCAGCCATTCTGCAGGAAAAAGATATGGCAGACTGCTTCCATAAAAACCCTATGGGGCAATTCTACTCTGTCCTTTAAGGTCACTATGAGTTGAAATCAACTCAACAGCAATGGGTTTTGGAGTTTAGTTTCCATGATGGAATAGAATTGTTGGCTGCTAGAGCTGTCAGTCCCAGCCGCCCTAGACCAGGGAGGACATGTTAGAAAAGAAGACTTTCTGGCCCTTGAGTTGAAGAAGGTAGGAAATGAACAGCTGTCTAGATACATGTTCCTAATCGGCTCCAAGCATGATGATTCAATCATAAGAGTACAGGGAAGGCAAAAGTGAACTCTGGTCTTGAAGAAAGAAGGCAAGAGAATCCTTGAAGGTTCCATGTGTGCTGCGAAGGGCCTGATTCAGGTTTCCCAACCTCGTCTCAGTAAGAATCCCCACAGCTGGCGAACCACACATTTGAACTAACATGTCTTGGCTTAGAATTAACCACTCTTTTTTTTTTTTTGCCAGATTCAGAAACACTGAATTTCCTATCAAAGGTTCTAGGAGAGTAATCCTTTGAGATAGACCTTCACCTAAGTGGTTTTCTTGCTTCTACAATGTGAATTTCTGGGTAAATTCCCACAGGGAGAGTCTCAAATTTCTTTCTAGAGTTCATCTGGGAAGCAGGCACTTGGGCGGATCTTCTACTTGCAGCTGAAAAGCTTTGTAGCTGCTGTTCCCTGACTCTGCAGACCAAGGGGTTGAGAATAACATCTGAGGGATGAGCTTTCACACCTCCCACCCCCATGCCACTTTCAGATTGTCCCTCCCCTCACTCAGCAGCATCTGAACACAGGCGGAGCTTCTCTTTTTCCCCATCCATGTCTCTAGTTCCATGTATCTGACTACATTTAAAAACAGAGCTAAATATTAATTAAGAAGTAACTGCGCTGAACATGAAACATCACTGATTCTCCTAAGACAGAAGTGGGGGGGGGGTATAGCATTAAACCGAATTACAGTGGCTTGAACACTGTGCTCAGTGAGCACCCTCCTGCTGCTGGACAAAGGTTTTAAGCAGGAGAGAGGTGACACAATGACACAACTTCAGGTGAGTGGACAGGGAGTTTGTATGGAGACAGGGAGGAGAAGGGAAGGGGCAAAGGTTTGTCATCCTCACTGCTTTTCTACCATTAGTGAAGCGACAGGCCCCTGTGTTTGGATGGAGGTGTCTGGTTGGGAGAAGCAGCTTACTTCTGTTCCCCTGACTGCTAGGACGGTGCAGAAATGCAACACGCTGTTGACAGGTCAAACTGCCTATTCTAGACAAGCCTGTCAAGGACTATGGTACAAGGCCCACTCAAAAGGAAATCTGAAATGGCATCCCATAGATCGGCCCATTCCAATGATTCAATGATGTATGTCTCCAGTGGCTTACGTAATAAAGAACGTCCTTCCGTAGAGAGAAAGGGAGCCCAGTGAGAACCTGCCTTCAGGGCTGCTACGTGTCTTAGCCTTGGACACAGAAGGAAACACAGTTATCCCAAGTCCCAACAGAAATTACAGGGCCCTGAAGGGAAACTGCTTGTCTCAGGAGAGGAAGAGCCACTCTCAGCTCTTCTACCTGATGAAGTGACAGAGTAGCAATGCCACTCCTGGGCAAGTTGCCTCCACCTCACAGATTCCTGGATATCCGTTTCTGTAAGGGTTCCTATCCCCAAGGGAGGAAATATGGTAGCTTTGGAGTGAGCTGATCTTTTGTTCTTTTTAAACTACAAACCTAAATGGTTCTCATAAAAAATAACCAAGACTTAGTTAGTTGTTTCCTTAGGAGCCCTAGTCCAATGGCTAAGTGCTTGGCTGCTAACTAAAAGGTTGGCAGTTTGAACCCTCCCACAGCTCCGCAGAAGAAAACCGCTACTGATCTGCTCCTACAAAATTACAGCCAAGAACACCTTCAGGGGCAGTTCTGCTCTGTCACATGAGGTCCCGACGCGTTGGAATTGACTCGACGGCATCCAGTGTAACAGCAACAGTTGTTGTCTTAACATTAACCCCCATCCCACTTCTCAGGAGGGACGGGCTGTCTTCTAAAGCTCTCACATTCAACTCAGCCTGTACTTTCTCTACAGTGTATGCTCCAGGGCACAAATGTGACATAGTTGCACACATGGAATGTGCAGTGTGGCACATGCACATGTGTGACACCAGGCACATGTGACACAGAGCACATGTGACATGCATGTGGTACACTGTGCATTGTGACATGTGCATGTCATACATAAGACATTTGCTCTTGTGAGGTGCACGTGACATGCACATGTGGGGCATACATGTGGCACATGCACACATGCATGCACATGCATGCATTATATATCTCTTAGGCTAAACCTCCAGTGCAGATTCTGCAGGGCTTTCAATGGGGGAGGTACTACAATTACACTAAATAATTTGAAGTCCAAGGATATGAAGTCATTTTTTTTCTAGACTGATGCTGCAATGAGTCAGAGACACTGTGCACATGCTCACTTCTTTACCCAGAGGATTCCATGCCAGATCACAGACTGTACCCCTAAGTACCCCCAGTTGTCCCTGAAATAACAAGCCACCACGATTAAAAACAGACGGAGCTGGCCAGAGTATGAATGGTTATCATGCCCACTACTAAATTCTGTGAACAGCAGCATTTGTGCATAAGATACAACACAGTTTCTTTGCAGAACAATCCCTGAAAATAACACTTAAACTGATTGCCATCAAGGGCAGCATTCTGATGGACATTTCTTCTCCTCGTGGCTATTCATGCAAATCTAAGGTGGAAAATTCTTCTGGAGCTGTGATTCTTGGCCACCAAGAAAATGAACTGCGGTTCTCTTCCTCACCTGGGAGGCCATCTCCACGGCAGAATCTCTTACACATAAAAGAAGCCCTTCCTGGTCCACTGTCGTGCACCAGCCTGTGTTCACAGCTCGGCTATCTGTATCGGCTCATCCCATCTCCTTTCTAAGGGCCTGCCAGTGTGTGATGGGGAAGCAAGTGGCATTGGGTGCTTTGATGAACAGAAGTCTGGCCTCCAGGGTTCATTCAAGATTAATTACACTTTTGCTCAGTCCCAGCTGCGCTGCCAACCTGGCGTGCTAGACGCTTCACAGTGCGGGCTTGGACTGGATGAAGGCTTATTTTGTTCGGCTTCAGTTTAAATGCTTTTTGGCAGCTTCAGAGAGTCTCCTGCATACCTCTTCCCAGCTCCCGGGGCGATGGGTGCTGCATTATTTATGGTGGGCTTGCTGGGGAGACAATGGACCACAGCAGCCTCACCTTTCTCCTCCACACCTTCACGCAGCCACCTTTCACTCTGTCCTAGCTCCAAGGTCTTGACCATCAGGTGGCAGAGTACGCGGGCTGGGTCACACTGTGGACGGCCCCTGCTCGGGGCACTGTCTGCATAGCCACAGAAACCCATTTCTTATGCTGAATAGTTGTAATCCAACTGACCGGGGAAAACCCAGTCTGCTTTCAGCAATGTGGTTCTCCGCTACTGGGACTACTGGGCTGACGTGGAAATGGGTTTTCAGGGGCTTTGGGTTTTCCAGGGCTTTCTGCCTCCAGGACCAAGGAAATCCTAACTGTCAGAGAAGAAGGAGAGCAAGGCCTGGAGTGGCAGGGTGAGTCAGCAGCAAAGCCTGTTCCCTGAGCTGGGCCCCACCTTAGGGGCTGCGATCAGAGGAAGCTTCCGCACGGGACTGCACAGCGGCAGCCTGTGAGGAGAGCGGTTCACGTGTCTTAAATGAATCACATTAGAGTTCCTTTCCTTTAACAATACCCTCCACCATCTTTTTAAACTGTATTCTTTAATATTTATATTTCAAATTAAATTTTAAAATGCTTTCTCTTTCTGAGAATTTTATAATACCCTTTTAAGCTACTGAGTATGACAGCCACTTGGTTTTCATGAAATGAAGGTGAGAACAGATTTCAAGGTGTTAAACTCTGTGCACGTGGGGACGTGGGTGGTTCAATGGTAGGATTCTGGCCTCTCATGCAGGAGACCTGGGTTCGATTCCGGCCAGTGCACCTCATGCACAGGCCCCACCCACCTGTCAGTGGAGGCCTGCATATTGCTGTGATGCTGAACGGGTTTCAGTGGAGCTTCCAGACTAAGACTAGGAAGAAAGACCTGGCCAGCTGCTTCTGAAAATCAGCCATGGAAAACCCTGCAGACACACTGGTGCGATCTGCAACCAATCACAGAGGTGGTGCAGGACTGGGCAGCGTTTCATTCCCTTGTGCGTAGGTCAGCACAACTTGGGGGCCAACTCAACAGCAGTGGCAACAATCTTCTGGGTAGATGATCCGCAACGGCATCCCATTCCTTCTTCCTTCTCTCCCTTTTGGCCAGTGAAGGTCCTCTGAGGGAGTAGGAGAAAAAGGTTCCTCACTAGAACAGCCAGCTAATGAAGGGCTGGCTGACAGTTTCTCCAACTTGGAGGAAGAAAACCAAAACAGATAGATAAGGAGCTGCCAAGAGCCCTGTTGATTGTGGGCAAAAGTGACATCAGACAAACCTGGAGCCGGGATGATCTGAAAGTCTTTTCCCAGGGGAAGTCTCCACTTTAATCTCTGACTCCTTGAGAACCGTCTCAGCCATCAAGAACACAGCGTGGCATGTATGACACTGACTTTTAGAATTGGCTGAGAGATGGTTTAACATGTGCTGTGCTTTCTCCCTAAAGCCTGCTTCCTCCTTATTTCACCATTGAATGTGTCCATCATTCTCTGGCTGCCAGTCACCAATAAACAACACTGGAGTCTGACAAACAGTACATCAATCATTATCAAAGAAGACTGAAAACTTTTTACACACATGCTCTCCACAGCATCTTGCTCCTCTCTGTTCTGAGTGGTGCTGACATTGTTATAAGGAGCCCTGGTGGCACGGTGGTTAGGCACTCAGCTGCTCACCAAAAAGTTGGTAGTTCAAACCCACCAGCCACTCCACGGGAGGAAAATGTGGCAACCTGCTCCCATGAAGATTGTACCCTATGGGGCAGTTCTACTCTGTCCTCTAGGGTCACTGTGAGTCGGAATCGAATCATCAGCAACAGACTTGGGTTTGTTTTTTCTTTTTTTGACACCGCTGTTGTTGTTATGCTTTTGTTCCAAAGGTGGTGAAGATAATGGAATTGAGCCTTTGGGCTTCTTTCTGCCCTTATGTTTGAAGACCTGACGGAATTTTCTTTCTCCTTCCATGTACCATGGATATAAGGTCTGGAACAGCCAGAAAAAGGCCTTCAGCAGCCCCAACTGCAAAAACAGTTTTAATTGTGTGATGATTGATGGTTTTAATATGTCAAGAGGAGGGGTACACGTGGTCCACAGCTGGATGTGTGCATGCCTGGATGCCCACGGTGATCTGTCCAGGATTATTCCTGCTAATGTGTCACCTGCATGCTTGGTATCGACATGATTAGCTAACACTGCTCTTGCTCTAAAACACTGCCACTGCCTCTGTGATTTTCTGTTTCTCTGCTAGGTCAATTTACTTCCTATTTGCTGTTTTAATTGATTACACAGATCTCAGACTACAAAGCAAAAAGTTTGTTTCTTTCAGTGACTTTATTTTTTACATCTGTAAGTGTACTATTTTATAACTACCTTGCTGTGAAATCATATTCTCCACCAAACAGACTCAGCCTGAAATGTGTTCACTCGCCAAGGTGTGTGAAATCTCTTCTGTCCCCACCAATCTCTGAAAAGATGCCACGTGCTCCAGAAAAGGACACAGAGGCCTAGGTGACAAAGCCCACACTTTGCAGGTTTCCCAAAACACACAACTGGAAATGGGCTTTAGAATTTTACAATTTGTTATAAAACCTCTAAGTTCAATTAAAAGCCTACAAAATGTTTTCTAGCTGTCTCCCAGGTCTAAAAGAGCCCTGGTGACACAGTGGTTAAGCACTTAGCCACTAAATGGAAGGTAGGCAGTTTGAACTAGCCACACTGCAGGAAAAAGATGTGGCAGTTTGCTTCTGTAAAGATGACAGCCTTGGAAACCCTGTGGGGCAGTTCTCTGTCCTCTAGGAGCGTTTGTCCTAGGGGCGTTGTGAGTTGGAATCAACTCGACAGCAGTGGGTTTGGTTTGGGCTTTGCTTCAGTAAAGATTACAGCCTTGGAAACCCTCTGGGGCAGTTCCATTCTGTCCTACAGTCGCTGTGAGTTGGCAATGGATTTTTTCATTTACCAGTGCCTAAGGCACTTCACTGCTAACCAGAAGGCTGGCAGTTCAAACCCACCAGCCACTCCTCGGAAGGAAGATGGGGCAATCTACTTCCATAGTGATACTGCCTCGGAAACCCAAGGAGGGGTCGCTATGAGTCAGGTCCGACTCGACGGCACATAACAACAAGGTCTTAGCAATCATTTATCTGGTAGAAAAAAAAAAGTGTGAAAAAAATTACTAATGAGTCATATGTTGTCCACAAACTGACTTTTGTGGCCCTATCTGATTTCTTCCACATTTTATAGCCTCGTTTAAATAGCAGATATCAATCACGGGAGAGCTGATGACAAAGGGAAGCTCTAAAAATGCTACAAAAACATGACAGTTATTGGTCACAGCAAAACCGTATCTACAGAATTCAAAAACTAGGTCAGAGAAAACAACTTTTTATTATTGTCTAATCTTCACTCAAAATCAAAGCATAATAAATTTCCAACTGTTTATAACAGCCTTAACGATAAATCAGACTGGTAAATCAGAACATACATTAGTTACTATCTGGAGTGCTCATTCTGTACCAAGCCCTACCTGATATCCACCAAAAAAAAAAAACAAAACAAAACACTGCCATCAAGTCGATTCTGACTCATGGCAACCCCAACTGGGCTTCGAAAGCTGTAAATATTTACAGAAGTAGATTGCCGCATCTTCCTCCTACAGAGCATCTGTGGTTTGAACCACAAGCCTCCTGGTTAGCAGCCACATCCCTTACCCAGCACGCCATCAGAGCTAGTAGAGCATTATATAATCCTCATTTCATTCAACAAGAATGAAAGAAGGGTCCTATGAAGTAGGTTCTGTTGTAACCCCATTCTACAGATGGGGAAACTGTGACAAAGAGTACTTGCATCACTTGCCCAGAACCTGTGCTCTTAACTTCGTCACACTGCTCCTCCACCAACGGAATGTGTGACCTTGGGCAAGTACCTGACATTCCAGAACCCCTATTACCTCATCAGCAAAAAAAGGTAACACCTCGTAGAAGTACCCCATAGGGCTTTCAAGGCTGCAATCTTTACGGAAGCAGACTGCCTCATCTCTGTTCCCAAGGAGCAACTGGTGGGTTCAAACCACTGACCTTTTGGTTAGCAGCCCAAATGCTTTAACCACAATGCTACCAGAAGCACATAGAAGTGTCCATTAAAGATTCGGGTCTCCTAACTTTTACTTGGAGTAAAAGAAGATCAGAATATTTTGACTGTGAAACAACTGACCATTTTCCAAACTGGCTGCAATTAGACCATGGCTTCTGACGGCCCGGAGCGGAAAGCTAAGCTGGCACTGAGAAGACGACACGTGATGTAGGATGAAAGCAAGTCTGGGTGCTCCAGGCTCTCCAGCCACACACAGAGTAATCCTGTCTGGCCAGAGCCCTTTACTTTCTGCTAAGCCTAACTAAACTTTGGTGTCCACCAGAATGGAACAGAGATAACCTCTTACCTCCCTAGACAGAGCCTATATATCTCAAAGCATTCTAGAAACTTGGCAGTTCACAGCATGTTACAAATTGCCGAGTTCTTTCCCGATCTCCCTCCAGGGTGAAACCATGGCTGGCCAGGGGCCTGGTGCTAACCAGGGGGAGAAGCTCATGCCATTAATCCTGGGTATACAGCCATCTGTATCACTCACGGGCAGCTGGAAGCAGATGGCACACTCAAAGGGGCTTCACTGAAACCATTGTGATGGAGGGCCTATATGCAGAAGTGTGGGCAGGCTGGAGAAAATGAATGAGAGCTGGATGAGGTGTGAGACTAGGTAACGGTTTTTAGTCCAGTGGAAGCCTTTACCAGCCCTGAGCTGAAGGGGCAGAGGAGGGTTTTGCAAAGCCCAGTAAGATCTGAAGCCATGGGGAAGGTAAGACTTGGCAGGAGCTATGGCCGTAAAGTAATTCAGCCACTGCCAGGATCACAGTGGTTTGCTTCATCTCGTTTCATGACTGAACTCAACCACAGCCAGAGGACAAGACAGGCAATGGAGGCAGCCCACAGAGGTCAGCATCTTGGGCACAGAAAGGGTGGGGTGCCAGAGAGGAGGCAACTGGAGAACAACCAGAACCCCCCTGCATGGTGTATCCTCCCATCCCAGAAGTCCAGCACTCTCAAGCTACCAATGACCCATGGGGACAGCTGAAACAAGTTCATTAAAACTTCCGCCGGGGCGCAGACACAAGGGAGGGGCCCTTCAGGGCTTTGCAGTATTAAAAGTACTCTAAATCTCAAGAAAAATCATCACAGGGCTACTTGGGAGCTACAATACGGATTTAGGGGAGGGAGATTTTCAGCCATTTACACAGTATTCTGGGTGTTCAACACTCAAAGAATCAACTCTTCCATGGGTGTTGATATTACAGAAGGCAAAGCCGTGCTCTCCCACTGCAATGTCCCTTAGCAAGACATCAGCACCACAACAGAATACAATGCTGTCCAACACGATGCTGGAAGATGGTGCAGTGGGCTATGTTTCATTCTGTTATATGAAAGATCGCCATGACTGGAGTCCACAGGACAGCAACTTACAACACAACAAAGCAAGATATAGACCTATCAGCACAATTTCTCAAATTTAAAGATGTAGTAATATACTTTCCTACTATCCCCACCTGTACCAAAACATCAAAAAAAGACTCCTCAGAAGGAAGATGGGGCAATCTACTTACATAGTGACACCACCTCGGAAACCCAAGGAGGGGTTGCTATGAGTCAAATTGACTTGACAGCAGTGAATTTGGTGGGTTTTTTTTTTTTTTTTTGTAATACAAGTAAGTGGTTGCATTTTCAAAAAAAAAAAAAAACAAACCTTTTGCAGTGGCTAAAAGTTTTCCCCTAATATGCAGTGGCAAATATAATATATTTGCAAAAGACCCAAAATGCAAATTTTCACAGGTCTAAGGATTCAAAAGGGGCCCTGTGATGCAGAAGTTAAAGCTCTTGGCTGCTAATCAAAAAGTTGGCAGCGAACCCATCAGCTGCTCTGCATGAGAAAGATGTGGCAATCTGCTTCCATGAAGATTTAGTGTCTTGGAAACCCTACAGGACAGCTGTACTCTGCCCTATAGGGTCACTATGAGTCAGAATTGACTCAATGGCAATGGGTTTGGTTTTTGGTTTAAGGACCCAGAAACAAACCCTGTGGTTAAGGGCTCGGCTGCTAACCAAAAGGTGAGTGGTTTGAACCCAACCGCCACTCCACAGAAGGAAGATGTGGCAGTCTGTTTCTGTACAGATTACAACCTTGGAAATCCTACGGAGCAGTTCTACCCTGTCCTACGGGGGGCTTATGAGTTGGAATAGAATCAACAGCAGTGGTTTTTCTAAAAGTTTTTATTGTGATTTGGGTGAAAGTTTACAGAGCCAATTCATTTTCCATACAGTAGTTCATACACACTTTCGTTTCATGACATTGACTGCAACCCCCACAATGTAACAGCTAGCTCTCTTCTCACTTCCTCCCTATAGTTACCTCTTCCCTGTGTCCTTTCTTATGCATTCCTGCCTCCTGAGCTATCTCCCTGTTCTCTCATGATTGATGTTTCAACCTGGTGTAAATGTTCACCCCATACGTTTGTCTACTGTTTGGCTAGAAGCCATGGGAGTAAGTTCAGTTCCAGACCTGAAGGATAACTAAGGGCCATAGTCTTAGGGGTCTCACCAAGCTCTATGAGACCAGTAATTCTGGTCTTTTTTATAATTTTGAGTTTAGTTCCACATCAGCAACAGGTTTTTAAGGATTCAGATTTATCATCCAGCCTGGGCCAAGCAGGAAGGATGATTCTGATTAACCTGACAGAGCTTACACAAAACAAATTAAAACAAGCTTCACAATCTGATCCCAAACAGAGCCAAGCTCCGTGCAAACAACTCCACCTAAAGTCCTGCAGTCTCCTCAGTAAACTGAGCCCATCTGACTGAGTCTTGGAACTTTCAATGTTCTAAGTTGTGCTGGAACACGATCCCGCCAATGGCTCATCCTCAGGCAACGGAGACCTGAAGACTGTTTCCTCGGAACTACCTTCCCAGTGATGCTGGATCCAGGAGCAAATAACCCACCAAAATTTATCATCACATTCTCAGGTTGGCCACTGTGGGATGTTCGGAGGCAAGTCTACTTGTCTAGGGTAGGTGGGGGCAGCATCTCTGTAACAAAACGGCAGCTTCTCTTCTAAATCTCTGTCCTCAAGCTGAAGTGGCCACTTCTCCTTGAACTTATGCTTACTCTCAGTATTGCTGCCTTAGAATCTAACCACATGTGCACAAATTCACACACGACCCAGAAGCTGCAAGCTAAGGGAGTAAGAAGGTTAAGATAGAGATGAGTCTCTTCTAATTTCATAAGTAACATTTGAAATTGCAAAGAATTCACATAATTTGGGGGTAAGATGAAGGCTGATGTTAGATCAGAACACTAATAAATTCAACATTTCTGAAGTTAGAGTAAATTAATCTGGTCGTTCTATTTCTTTCACAAAGGAATGGCAGGGTAAGATATATTTACAGATTTGTTGGCATACCAACAAATATATGTTAGTTATCATTGCCACATTAGATAACATATCAAATATATGTTAGATATCATCGACTTGGATCTGATTCATAGTGACTCTACAAAAGAATGAAACACTATGTGGTCTGTGCCTTCCTCACAATCATTGCTATGTTTGAGCCCATTGTTACGGCCACTGTGTCAGTCCCTCTGTACCAATAAATTAATGTATTACAAAGTTGAATTATTATTCATGCACTCAACATAGAAGTTCTGGTGGCATAGTGCCTAAGGCATTTCACTGCTAACCAGAAGGCTAGTAGTTCAAACCCCCCAGCCACTCCTTGGAAGGAAGACTGGGCAATCTACTTCTGTAGAGATACTGCCTCGGAAACCCAAGGAGGGGTCGCTATGAGAGTCGGGACTCAGTTGATGGCAGTAACTCTGCTCTCTGCTCTGAACTCAACAAATACTCATGTCTACTATGTGTGGGACCCTGTTCTAGGAGCTGGGAACTCGGTGAGACAAAAGACACACCAGGCCTCTGCTTCTTGTTGTGGGAGAAACACTGAATAAAAAAATACACAAATAAGGGAATATGTCATTTCAATATAGTGACAAATACTATGACGAAAATACACAGACAGTAAAGAAGGGTGATTAAGGCCATGGGCTCCTTAGCCTCAACTCTGCCACATCCTCAATGATTTGGGGCACATTACATAATCTTTCTCTGGTCCCCAATATGTTCCTCAGTGAGGGGAGGTAAGAGCAGAATCTGGGAAATGTGTCTTTAAGTCTTTTACCTCCATCTCTCCTTTTGCTTTTCCCCTGCTTCCAGGGAGCAGCCCTTCCTCTTCTACTTCCTTCTGCTCTCTGGTCCTGTCAAAACCAGGAATGTGGGCAAAGAGCCAGGCTCCAACAGCTGGACCAGGGACTGCACTGGGGCAGAAGTACAGAGCTGAGAAACTACAGTCTTTTTTCTCAAGGTCTTAGGAGGTAACTGAGGAAGAGGGGCACCTCTAAATGTTATGGCTATAGTTTTGGTTTGGGGTGACTGGGTGTGTGTGTTGTGTAACAACAACTGGTGTCAAGCTTTTTTCATTTTTACCTTACATTTTTAAGAGCTCTGGTGGCGTAGTGCTAACCAGAAGGCTGGCAGTTCAAACCCACCGGCCACTGCTCAGAAGGAAGATTGGGCAATCTACTTCGTAGAGATACCACCTTGGAAACCCAAGGAGGGGTCTCTATGAGTCAAATCAACTTAATGGCAGTGAGTTTGGTGTTTGGTTTTACATCTTTAGGGCAGGATTATTTTATTGTGGAAAATATGTGTGTAACAAAACATTCTCATTTCAATAGTCTTCACACATACAGTTCACTGACATTGATTATGTTCACCATAGTGTTCAACCATCACCCTTAACAGAAGCTCAGTGTTCCCTAAGCATTGAGTCCTCCTTTCTTTGTTGTTGTTGTTAGGTGTCATCAAGTCTGTTTTGGCTCACAGTAACTCTATGGACAACAGAACAAAACACTGCCCAGTCCTACACCATCCTCACAGTTGTTGCCATGGTTGAACCCGTTGTTGCGGCCACTGTGTCAGTCCATCTCACTGAGGGTCGTCCCCTTTTCTGCTGACTTTCTACTTTACCAAGCATGATGGCCTTCTCCAGGGACTGGTCCCTCCTTATAACATGCCCAAAACACGTGAGATGAGATCTCATCAACCTTGCTTCCAAGGAACATTTTGGTTGCACTTCCTCCAAGATAGATTTGTCTGTTCTTCTGGCAGTTCACAGTACGTTCAATATTGTTCACCAATGTCATAATTCAAATACATCAATTCTTCTTCAGTCTTCCTTATTCATAGCCCAGCTTTCACATGCATATGTGGTGATTAAAAATACCATTGCTTGGGTCAGATTCACCTCAGTCCTCAAGTGACATCTTAGCTTTTAACACTTCGAAGAGATCTTTAGCAACAGATCTGCCCAGTGCAAATTTCTGTTGTTTGATTTCTTGATGGCTGCTTCCATGGACACTGATGGTGGCTCCAAGTAAAATTAAATCCTTGACAACTTCAACCTTTTCTTCATTTATAATGCTGCTTATTGATCCTGTTGTGAAGATTTTTGTTTTCTTTTTGTTGAGATGTAATCCTTACTAAAGGCTATAGTCTTCTATCTTCATTATTAAGTGCTTCAAATCCTCTTCACTTTCAGCAAGTGAAGTTGTGTCATTTGCATATCACAGGTCTTTCTCCAATCCTGATGCTATGTTTTCTTCAGAGTCCAGCTTCTCAAATTATTTGTTCAACATACAGATTAAATATGTATAATGAAAGGATACAACCCTGACGCACAACTTTCCTGATTTTAAACCATGCAATATCCCCTCGTTCTGTTCAAACGACTGCCTCTTGGTCTATGTATAGGTTCCACATAAGCATAATTAAGTGTTCTGGAATTCCTATTTTTTGCAATGTTATCCATAATTTGTTATAATCCACACAGCTGTTTGTCTTTCCATAGTCAATAAAACACAAGTAAACATCTTCCTAGTACTCTTTGCTTTCAGCCAAGATCCATCTGACATCACCAATATCCCTTGTTCTATGTCCTCTTCTGAATCCTTGCTTGAATTTCTGGCAGGTCCCTGTCTATGTACTGTTAACAACCATTTTCTAATTATCTTCAGGTAAACTTTACTTGTGTGTGATATTAGTGATATTGTTCGATAATTTCTGCATTCTGTTGCATAAACTTTCTTTGGAATGGGCACAAATATGAATCTTTTTGAGTCAGTTGTCCAGGTCTTCCAAATTTCTTGCTATAGATGAGGAAGTGCTTCCAGGATTGCATCTGTTGGTTGAAATATCTCAATTGGTATCCAGTCAATTCCTGAAGCCTTGTTTTTCACCAGTGCCTTCAGTGCAACTTGGACTTCTTCCTTCAATACCATTGATTGTTGATCATATGCAACGTCCTGAAATGGCTAAAGGTCGCCGATTCTTTTCGGTGCTGTGTGTCTGTGTATTCCTTCCATCTTCCCTTCCTGCTTCCTGTGTCACTCAATATTTTGCCCACAGACTCCTTCAATATTGCGACTCAAAGCTTGAATTTTTTTTTTTTTTTTTTTTTGCAATTCTTTCAGCTTGAGAAACATCAAGTGTGTTCTTCCTTGATAGACTAAAACATAGTGTAAACATAACTTTTATATGCACCGAGAAACCAAAAACTTCACATGACTTGCTTTATTGTGATATTCCCTTCACTGCAGTGGTCTGGAACCCCACCCACAATCCCTCTGAGGTATGCCTGAACAACAAACTGACAGACGAATGGTAGCTCCTTTCTTTAGAGTAGAATTTGAAACACTGAATGTTTCAGTTCAAGAGATTGTGTATAAACCACCGTGGGCCACTGAAATCAAGCCTAGGCATTCTGCCTATAACAACAGCTTTAATTGTGGGCAACATGCAGGTACTTTGCATGTATTACCTAATTCTAGGTCTTTGCACATTTCATTATAGTATTTTACATTGTCTTCTCAATTTGCCCTTTGAAATCTGTTCAGCTCTTTTACTTCATCAGTTCTTCCATTCACTTTAGTTAGTTTCCATTCAAGAGTAAGTTTCAATCTCTTCTGACATCGATTTTGGTCATTTTCTTTCTTCCCTGTCTTTTTTTCCACAACCTTTTGCTTTCTTTATTTATGATGTCCTTGATGCCATCCCACAACTCATCTGGCCTTCAGTCATTAGTGCTCAATGCATCAAATCTATTCTTTAGATGATCTCTAAATTCAGGAGGGATATATTCAAGATCATACTTTTGCTTTTGTGGACTTGTTTTAATTTTCTACAGCTTCAACTTGAACCTGCATATGAGCAATTGATGGTCTTCCATAGTGAGCCCCTGGCCTTGTTCTGACTGATGATACTGAGTTTCTCTATCTCTTCCCAAAGATATAGTGGACTTGATTCCTGTGTATTCAATCAGGTGAGGTCCATGTGTATAGTCACCCCTTATACTGCTGAAAAAAGTTATTTGCAATGAATAAGTCATTAGTCTCACAGAACTCTATCACGCAATCTCCGGCATCATTTCTATGACCAAGGCCATATTTTTCAACCACCATCCTTCTTCTCTGTTTCCAATTATTATATTCCAATAACCAGTAATTATCAATGCATGTTGATTCCATGTTTGATCAATTTCAGACTTCAGAAGTTAGTAAAAATCTTTAATTTCTTCATCTTTGGCATCAGTGGATGGTGTATAAATTTGAGTAATAGTCATATTAACTGGTCTTCCTTGTGGGCATATAGATATTATCCTATCACTGACAGCACTGTAGTTCAGGATAGATCTTAAAATGTTCTTTTGGCAATGAATGTGATAATATTCCTCTTCAATTTGTCATTCCCAGCGTAGTAGGCCATACGATTGTCCAATTCAAAATGACCAATACCCGTCCATTTCTGCTCATGAATGCCTAGGATATCGATCTCTATGAGTTCATTTTTTCCAATTTTCCTAGACTCATACTTTACACATTCCATGTTCAGATTGCTAATGGATGTGTGGAACTATTTCTTCTCATTTTGAGTCATGCCCCATCAGCAAACAAAGGTCCTAACAGCTTTACTCCATCCACGTCATTAAGGCCGACCCTACTGTGAGGAGGCAGCTCTTCCCCAGAGTTTGAGTGCCTCGCACCTGAGGGGCTCGTCTTCCAGCCCCATATCAATGTTCTGCTGCTTGCAGAAGGTGATCACTGGCCACTGATTTTTCAGAAGTAGATTGTCAGGTCCTTCTTCCTACCGTGTCCTCCTCTGGGAGCTCTGCTGAGACCTGCCCACCGGGGGACCCAGTCTGTACTTGAAACACTGGCGGCAAGGCTTCCAGCATCACAGCAACTCGCAAACCACCCCCGGCAGGCACACCTTCCCTTAGTGTGCTTCACTTACTGCCTTTCAGATGCTGCAGTGTTACAAATTGAAGGTCTGCAGCAACCCTGCATCAAGCAAGGCTACTGGCACCATTTTTCCAACAGTGTGTGCTCATATCATGTCTCTGTGTCACATTTTGGTAGTTCTCACAATATTTCCAATTTTTCATAATGCTATGCAATATCATTATGAAAACTTTCTGGTTTTGGTTTTTTATTGCATACTTAATAGACTACAACATAGTGTAAACATAACTTTTATATGCACTGAGAAACTAAAAACTTCATGTGACTTGCTTTATTGTGACATTCACTTCACTGCAGTGATCTGGAACTCCACCCACAATCTCTCTGAGGTATGCCTGTACGACAGAGAGTGGTGACTCCTTTCTTTAAGGGTAGAATTTTAAACATTGAATGTTTCAGTTCAAGAGAGTGTGTGTAAACCACCGTGGGCCACTGAAATCAAGCCTAGGCATTCTGCCCATAACAACAGCTTTAATTGCGAGCAACATGCAGGTACTTTGCATGTATTACCATTAATTCTCACAATCACCCTATGGCATAGGTGCTATTATGCTTGTTTTATAGGTAAACATGAGGCTCAGCAAGGAACTTGCCTCACCAAGGAACTTGCCTGATGTCACAGAGATTGGCAATGGCTGACCAGGTCAGTCTGACTCTAGAGTCCTTGATCTTTCTACTCTGTCGCATTATTAGTTTCCAAGAAAATTTCAGAACACAAAGAGACAGATGGGCCAAGCAATTTTAAGCAATATTCAGATGGTGGCCATACTGTCCCTGCCCCCTGACTAAGGTGGGTCTCTTCACTTGTACAGGCAGTTGGGGACTCAAGCCGAGTGGCCCTCCAGTGACCTAGGAGCAGACGGGCCAGCCATGCCTGGTAACCAAGTGTCTACACACTGGAAGACTATTTCAGAACAGGGGACATGTTTTGGCATGTTCACTTTCTCTGAGCCCATCATCATTCCCTTACGACATTCGGAACACCGAAGAGACAGGGTTCTTCCCACTTCCTAACAGAGACACAGGAAACAAGTCAGCATGATGCCTAAAATACAAGAGTTTTAAACAGAATTCTGCAGACACTATTTTCTCCTTCGTTTTTGCAATATGTGATCTTGCACTGTGGGAAAGGGTGCACAGGATTCAGTTCCTGGACTTCCATGGAGCAAATTGTCAATACTTGCAGAATGGTACCATGCATGTATGTCACAAAAGCATAGAGTATCTCCTCAGAGACTGCATTGGAAAAAGCAAAACTGCCTGAGAGCTGAAATAATTGCAGTAAGGCAATTCTCACAATAAGCAGTAAGACAAATCACACCCACTTACAGCCCCTCGCTCCAATACTTCTTTCACGCGAGGTGACTGTGTTTAGGGAATGTCAGTGTAGCTGAAGAGTGGACCTGTCATAACCCTGATGATATTGGAGGGAAGGGGTGTTCGCTGATAGGTTAGAGTATAATTGAATGGGGGAACGGGCACACCTGGGGCAGTGATAATCAATGGAAGACACACAATTACCTGGGAAAACGACTATAAGAAAACTGACGAAGCTAGGAGGAGTCTCTGGGGAGCACAAAGGGTTAATGCACTGGGCTGCTAACTGAAAGGCTGGAGGCTGAAGTCCAGAGGTGCCTTGGAAGAAAGGTCTGATGATCCATTTCCAAAAAATCGGCCACTCAAAGCCTTAGGAAGCCCAGATCTACTCTGACACACATAGCGTCACCATGAGCTGGAACCAACTCCACAGCAATCGGTTTCACTGGGTTAAGCCAGGAGAAATAGAAGAAGAAAAAGCAAGAAGGAAACAGAAAGGACAGAATCTGATCAATAAATTAAGAAAGAGGAATTGGATCTGGTAAGGGACAGACTGCCAATAAAAGTAATGTCAGGGCCCGGACAGAAGGTTGAATCCCCACTGCGGCCTGGTGGGATTCAGACACTTGGTGTTTACACTTGGCTGAGATGTCAGTGGGATAAACAGACCTAACACGGTCATCTTGACATTTCACCTTTATGGCAGTGTCTCTCAGCCTGTGTCCAATGGAGTGACATTTGTGGTAGAAGGAGTGGTTATGTGACTTCACCGTTTGGAGACACCTGAGACCCTGCCTTCAACAAACAGCCAGGCAGGCATTACACTTGATGAAGGGAGCTGGGACAGATAGGCTACTCACATCCTCAGCACCTTGACTGACAGGTGACAGCAAAAGTCATGCTCAAAACTTCGTGTCCTTGTTGTTGTTGTTATGTGCCATCGAGTCGGCCCCGACTCATAGCGACTCCTCCTTGGGTTTCCGAGGTAGTATCACTACGGAAGAAGGATTGCCCAACCTCCCTTCCGAGGAGTGGCTAGTGGGTTTGAACCGCCAGCCTTCTGGTTAGCAGTCAAGTGCGTTAGCCACTATGCTACCAGAGCTCCTTTTGTGTCCTTAACTAGTATGTATTTGAGTGCTTGCTGTGTTCGGTGCTAGATGCTGTGGGCAATACCAAACATATTTGATTCAAATGTAATGATTCTGGAACAAGCTCTTATTCCTTTTCAAACGTCCTACATTGCTTTCTCCTCTTTCCCACCACTCCACCTCAGCTAATGAGCTTTTCTTATAAGTATTGAGAAAATAATCAGACAGGAATACCATCATATTCTCTCCATTAAATCCACCAGCCTATAGAATCTATACTCACACCTTCTACCTTCTGTTTCTCCTTTCTTCGGTCAGCCCCTCCACTTGACCTCCGGATCTCACCGTTTCCACCTTCTCGACAACCTCACTTCCTTCTCTGCCTTGCATCATACTCCCCCCCACCAGCTGGATCATGCCATTATCTTAAAACTATTCCCTGGTGCTTCTCATCTTTAACAATTACTCCTTTGTCCAGTTGTCTCCTTCCAACTACTGCCCACGTCTCCTCTGTCATCACAATGACACATCTTGGCTTTTGTGTAATTTCTGTCTCCACAATCACTTCCAGTAAGACAGCTTCCTCACCTGCATCTGTTAGGGCTGCTTGTATTACCACTCTGTCCAGGAAAAGGCCTCCCTCTTGCTAATTTCAGTACTAACCTCTCAGTTACAGGACCGTTCAGCGCATTCAGTATGGCTGACCTGTCTCTTCCCCACACACTCTTTCCTCTTGATTTCTGACATGCTCCACTGGCTTTCTTCCCACTTCATTAGGCACATCTTCTTCATCGTCTCTGCTGGCTCTTCTTTTGCTTGACTTCTCGATCCTGGACAGCTGCAGGCTCGGGCCCAAACTCTGGTCGCATCTGGGTCTCTGGTCGCATCTGGGTCTACACTCCCTGACTAAGTGATCTATTCCTGCCCCACAGCCTTCAGGGCTGGGGGTCATTAAAGTGGTTTAGGTGGCATTTTCATTATGATGACAATCGAAATGGAGACAAATGAACAGATGTTTCCAGGTGAGCATACATTATGACTTTAGCCCTGAGCTCCTGGTTTGCACACACAGCCACCTGGAGATGCTGACACTTCCAAATTCCTAATGCTTCCTGACACCCATTTTATACTCCCTTCTCAAGTCATCTGTGTCTCGGGCAACGGCTCTACCCAATTATTCATGGCTGGAGCCCAGAGTAATCTGCAAGCCCTTTTTCTCTGGCCCCCCACAACTAATGCAGTTGCAAATCTTCCATGGAGGAGGGGCCAATCCTCTAAAACAGCCTATCCTCTAAAAGAGTTAACAAACCTTCTCTGTAAAGATTCGAGAGTAAATGTGGATTTTTGTGTGTTGTATTTTGTGTTGACTTTTTATTGTAATTTAGGTGAGAGTTTACAGAGCAGGTTAGTTTTCCATTCAACAATTCATACACATTTTGTTTTGTGACAGTAGTTGAAATACCCTCACCATAACAGCACTCTTTCCATTTCCTCCCTGATAGTAAATTTTCCAGGCTTTGCTGGCCCTATGGTCTCTGTTGAGGTATTCAACTCTGCCATCCTAGCACCAAGGCAGCCAAACCAAAAACAAACCCACTACTGTGGAGTCGATTCTGACTCACAGCAACCCTACAGGACAGAGTAGAACTGCCCCACAGGGTTTCCCAGGCTGTCATCTTCAGGGAAGCAAAGCCCAAACCAAACCCACTGCTGTGGAGTCAATTCTGACTCACAGCGCCCCTGGAGGACAGAGTAGAACTGCCCCAGAGGGTGTCTAAGGCTGTCATCTTTACAGAAGCAGGCTCCCACGTTTCACCCACAGAGTAGCTGGTGGGTTCAAGCCAGGGCTCCTCGGGTAGAGGCAACAGAAGTCAAATACTGTACGTGTGAAGAATACTAAATGTTGTCACATATATATTAACCAGAATTCAAAAAAATAAAAAATTCTACCCCTAAAAATGTACGGTGGAAGGAAAAAAGTTTGACAACAGTAGTTGTCACACAATATACAGCCTGGATGAAACCAACGCTAAACCAGAGCTGTAGAACTAGTAAGTGGCCCTCTTACTCACTGACCTCCTAATGCCTTGAGAAGAAAGAGTGTAGTTTCTCTTCCCCACACCTCTGCCCCAGTGCAGTCCCTGCTCCAGCTGCTGGAGCTGGGCTCTTGGCCCATATCCCAGTGTTGATAGGACCAGGGAGGAGAAGGAAGCAGAAGAGGGAGGGCTGCTCCCTGCGAGCAAGGTGAGCGCGGAAATAGAGACAGAGAGTAAAGACCCAGAGACACACTCCTCCAGGTCCCCCATACCCTTCAAAGCCAGGCTGGGAAGAGAGGTCCCCCACAGCCTCCTCCACTGACGCTCAGCTCTGCAGACAGAGGCGCAACAGTGACCTCTTCAGGGCACTCAGATGAACTTGGCCAGTGTTATAGATTGAACTGTGTCCCCAGAACATGTACTGTAAATAAAAAAAAAAAAACCTCACTGCCCTTGAGTTGATTCTGACTCATAGCAACCTCTCTTTGGGTTTCCGAGGTGGCCTCTCTACAGAAGTAGATTCTCCCAATCTTCCTTCCCACGAGTGGCTGGTGGGTTTGGTTAGCAGTCAAATGCCTTAGGCACTATGCCACCAGAGCTCGCAATACTGTATTGTAAATAGTAACCCTTATATCCTCAGTTAAGGAGCCCTAGTGGTGCAGTGGTTAAAGCTTTCACAAAAGGTTGGTAGTTTGAACCCACCAGCCATTCTGCAGGAAAAAAAATGAGGCAGTCTGCTTCTGCAATGATTTACAGCCTTGGAAACCCTATGGGGCACTTCTACTCTGTCCTATAGGGTTGCTATGAGTCAGAATCAACTCGATGGCAGTAGGTTTGGTTTTTTTTTTTTTTTAATATCTGTGGTTATAATCCAGTTTGGGAATGTGTTGTCTTTGCTATGTTAATGAGGCAATACTATTAAAGCAGGAACTCTGGTGGCATAGTGCCTAAGGCACTTGACTGCTAACCAGAAGGCTGGCGGTTCAAACCCACCAGCCACTCCTCAGAAGGAAGGTTGGGCAATCTACTTCCGTAGTGATACTGCCTCGGAAACCCAAGGAGGGGGTCGCTGTATGTTGATTTGACTTGCAGCAGTGAGTTTGTTGCTTTTTTTTGTTTTGTTTTGTTTTTTACTATTAAAGCAGGGTATCTTACATCAATCTCTTTTGAGACAAAGAGCACAATTAAGCACAAGCAGGCAGAGATGGGGAAAACAGATGCCATGCCACATGCCACATGCCAAGGACCCAAGGAAGAGAAGCTGAAAAAGAAACAGGGAGCTCCCTCAAGAGCTGACAGAGACAGCAAGCGTTCCTTCCCCTCGAGATGGCTCCCTGAATTCAGACTTCTAGCTCCTAAACTGAGAGACCACCACTCGTCTGTCAGTTTGTCGTACTGTGGCAGCTTGCAAGTTACTGTAAGGCTGGAGGCTATGCCACCAGTATTTCAAACACCAGCAGAGTCACCCATGGTGGACAGGTTTCAGTGGAGCTTCCAGACTAAGACAGACTCAGAAAACAGAAGGGGCCAACCACTTGTCAAAGTATTAGCCATGAAAACCTTATGAATAGCAGTGATGGGATGTTGTAAAACCAATGACTTATTCATTGCAAATACCATTTTCCAGCAACAGAAATGGCAGCTATACACATGGATCTCACCAGATGGAATACACAGGAATCAGATTGACTAAATCTGTGGAAAGAGGTGATGAAGAAGCTCAATATCTTCAGCCAAAATAATGCCAGGAGCTGACGGTGGAACAGACCATCAATTGCTCATATACAAGTTCAAGTTGAAGCTCAAGACAATTAAAATAATTCCATGAGGGCCAAAATATGACCTTGATTATATCTCACCTGAATTTACAGACCATCTGAAGAACAGATTTGATGCATTGAACATCAGTGACTGAAAACCAGATGAGTTGTGGGATGACATCAAAAATATCATACATGAAGAAAGCAAAAGGTCATTAAAAAGACAAGAAAGGAAGACAAGATCAAAATGGATGTCAGAAGAGACTCTGAAACCTGCTCTTGAATGGAGAATAACTAAAGCAAATGGAAGAAATGGCAAGATAAAAAAGCTAAACAGAAGATTTCAAACAGCTGTTAGAGAACACAAAGTCAATTATTATAATGAAATGTGCAAAGACCTGGAGTTAGAACACCAAAAGGGAAGAACACACACAGCATTTCTCAAGCTGAAAGACATGAAGAAAAAATTCAAGCCTCAAGTTGCAAAACTGAAAGATTCTATGGACAAAATATTGAAGGATGCAGGAAACATCAAAAGAAGAAGGAAGGAATATACAGAGTCACTGCACCAAAAAGAACTGGTCAATATTCACATATTTCAGGAGGTGGCATATGGTCAAGAACCAATGATACTGAAGGAAGAAGTCGAAGCTACACTGAAACAATTACCAAAGAACAAGTCTCCAGAAATGGAAGCAATACCCACTGAGATGTTTCAAGAAAAGGATGTCGCATCGGCGACATTTACTCATCTATGCTAAAAAATTTGGAAGACACATTGAGTAAGAAGACATAGAGAGGTACATAGGAGGTACAGACAACAAAGATGAATCCTTTTGCATGTACAGTACAGTGTTGTCAGTGATAGCAAGCATTGATCTACAAGTGGATAAATGGGTGGACAGGCTGAACAATAAGGTATGTCTAGGCAGGGAGTAGTGTGCCCATGACCATGTACAGGGTTAGCAGACAATGTTTCTACATGCATATTTGTATGTGCTATAAGAATATCCAGGTGAATAGTAGAGCTGACAAGGGACAAGGTTGTGGTGGGCTCAGGACCATAGTCGCAGGGGACATCAAGCTCAATTAGCATAAAATACTACACAAAAACACTGTTCCACATCTTACTTTGGTTAGTCATAGCTGGGATCTTAAAAGCTTGCAAGCAGCCGTCTAGATGCAATGATGAGTCTCTCCTTGTCCAAAGCAAAGAAGAATGAAGAAAACCAAAGATGCATGGAAACAATCAGTCCAAGGCACTAGCAGACCATGTGATCCTCAGCCTATATGACTAGGAGACCAAGGGACTAGATGGTGCCTGGCTGCCACTGTCAACCACTCGAAGGGGGAACAGTGCAAGAGATCCTGGATAGAGTGGGAGAAAAATACGGAACAAAACTCAAAATCATTTAAAAAAAAAAAAAAAAAACAGGTTTGCTGATCTGATAGAGCCTGGTGAGACCCCTGAGACTATGGCCCCTACTAACCCTTCAGGTCTGGAACTGAACTCACTTCTGTGGCTTCCAGCCAAACAATAGATAGGCATACGGGCTGAACATTTACATCAGGGAGATACACTCTTTGGAGCGATCGATTATGGGAGAACAGAAGAGCAATGTTTGCATAGGGAGATAGCTCAGTGGGTGGCCGTGCACGGAAGGAAAGGACATGGGGAAGAGGTAACTATGGGAAGGAAGTGAGAAGAGAGCTGTTACATTGTGGTGACTTGCAGTCAATGTCATGAGACAAAATGTGCATGAACTACTGTATGGAAAATGAATTTGCTCTGTAAACTTTCACCCAAATCACAATAAACATTTTAAAAATTAAAAAAAAAAAAGACATTTGGAAGA
Source organism: Orycteropus afer afer (assembly GCF_000298275.1). Taxonomy (NCBI): domain Eukaryota; kingdom Metazoa; phylum Chordata; class Mammalia; order Tubulidentata; family Orycteropodidae; genus Orycteropus; species Orycteropus afer. The sequence goes on along the minus strand of NW_006921605.1, from coordinate 9,389,889 downwards.
CCTGGCCAACTGACTGGAAGAGAACCTTATTTGTACCCATTCCAAAGAAAGGTGATTCACCAGAATGTGGAAATTATCAAACAATATCATTAATATCACATGTAAGTAAAATCCTGCTGATGATAATTCAAAAACGGCTGCAGCAGTATACTGACAAGGAACTTCCAGAAATGCAAGCTGGATTCAGAAGAGGATGTAGAACAAAGGATATCATTGCTTATGTCAGATGGATCTTGGCTGAAAGCAAAGAATACCAGAGAGATGTTTGTGTTTTATTGACTATGCAAGAGCATTCAATTGTGTGGGTCATAATAAATTATGGCTAACGTTGAGAAGAATGGGAATTCCAGAACATTTAATCATGCTCATCAGGAACCTGTACACAGAGGCTGTCATTTGAACAGAACAAGGGGATACCGCATACTTTAAAATCAGGAAAAGAGTATGTCAGGGTTGTATTCTTCCACCATACTTATTCAATCTGTACACTGAGCAAATAATCCAAGAAGCTGGACTATATGAAGAACAATGTGGCATCAGGATTGGAGGAAGATTCATTAATAACCTGTGATATGCGGACAACACAACCTTGCTTGCTGGAAGTGAAGATGACTTGCACTTAATGATAAAGATGAAAGACTACAGTCTGCGGTATAGATTACACCTCAACATAAAGGAAATGAAAATCCTCAGAACTGGACCAATAATCAGCATTACAATAAATGGAGAAAAGATTGAAGTTGTCAAAGATTTCATACTACTTGGTTATACCAGCAACACCAATGGAAGTAACAGTCGAGAAATCAGATGATGTATTACACTGAGCAAAGCAAGACCTCTTTAAAGTGCTGAAGAGCAACGATGTCTCTTTGAAGACTAACGTGCACCTAACGGAAACCATGGTATTTTCAATAGCCTCATGTGCATGTGAAAGTTGGACAATGAATAAGGAAGAGCAAAGAAGAGTTGATGCTTTTAAGTTGTGGGGTTGGTGGAGAATGTTGAAAGTCCCATGGACTGCCAGAAGAACAACAAATCTGTCCTGGGCGAAGTACAGCAGGAATGCTCCTTGAAAATGAGAATGGCCAGACGTCGTCTCTCGTACTTTGGTCATGTTGTCAGAAGGGACCATTCCCTGGAGAAGGATATCATGCTTGGTAAAGGGGAGGGTCAGCAAAAAAGGGGAAGGCCCTCAATGAGATGGACTGACACAGTGGCTGCAACAATGGGCTCGGGTACAGCAAGGATAGTGAGGCTGGCGCGAGACTGGGCAGTGTCTGGTTCTGTTGTCCACAGGGTCAGAGCAGATTCCACAGCACCTAACAACAACAACAACAAACTGTGAGCAAACAAATTTCTGTATCTATATTTCAATATACGTTATTCACATTTCTGTTACAGCAGCACTAGAGAACTGGGGCAGCCCAGAAGCAGAACTACAAAGCAGTCAAAGTGTGGAAGGACCAGGGGAGACTTTTCTCTAAAGAACTGCAGAAATGTAACCAACTAAGGGCCATGGTTAGAGCAGATACTAACCACAATGACTAACTCCATTTTTTCTTTCATCCCTACTTCCCTCTACATAAATAGAATAGTTGCTTTAGGTTGTTCTTCTCCTCACATGTTCCTTTGGGCATCTCGTTGAAACCCACTGCCCGTTTGCAGCTGATAATTGCAGTTTATGGAATGAGATGACCCTAAGAAAGGAGCAGGGAGCAGCCAAGATAAAGATAAAGGAGAAACAGAGACATCGCTGGGGGACCAGAGGCCTGAGGGTGCCCACTCCCACACTCTTCCCACTTTGTAGAGTTAACCTTTCTAGGCAGGTGTGAAGAACTTGAAGGACACTCTCTCCTGACCAAGAACAGCTTTTTATCACTGACCAGAAGAAGAGCAGAGAGGTCCCAAGGCAACAACAACTCATCCCCAAAACAAGAAGAACGCATCATCAGCATTCGTCAAACCCTCCTACCCCTTAGCCCAATGCCCTTTAAAAACCTGCAAAAAGGGCAAGGAGGCCACATGTTATGACCTCCTGTAATCCCACAAGAGGAAGGCAGAATCACCATCAATAGCACAAGGCCTATTACTGCAAGGCCAGACATGCTGCCTCCCTC
>NW_006921605.1:9379711-9387297 GCF_000298275.1 Orycteropus afer afer | reverse complement strand
TGGATAACATTTACAATCAGGAGCTCCTCAGTTGCTCATTCCACCACTGAGTTTACAATGACTTATGGGTAGAAAAGCCATACTAAGTAATTTACTACACTGCAAAACCCTAACCATTCCCCAGCTCTGGGAGACAGACTTTCTTGAGAAGCGATTCTGTCTGTCTTCTTGGGTAGTGATACTCAATAAATTCTTCTGCTCTCCCACTTCAACCTGTTATGATAATTGGCTCTGCACGACATGGGGTAAGAACCATGTTGTTCCTACAACCAAAGCACAGATTTCAGAACACGCTCTGGCAGAGTCGTCAGCCAGTTGCCCAGCTGGCTTTCCTCCCCCTGAAATTACAGGTGTTGGGCAGAAGTGCAAGCCACCTCACATCAGTCCCCAGAGCCCACATGAATGTGCTGACGTTTCTCCCCCACCGTTGGAAAGGCTTCCACCCAACTGTCACGGGGCCAGAAACTCTAGGAGTGTTATCAGTAAGGGTGTCTAGGTGAGAACCTAACTACCTTGGATTTAAAAAGAAATGAAATTCATCAAGACATGGGACAGCTCTCTGGGAAAGCTGGAGAACCAGGGTCAAGGACAGGCAGGGAAAGAGGGTAGGTAGATATTCAGAACCCAGGCAAAGCATGCCACAGAGTAAGTGTGGTGAGGCCATCATGTGGACACCACAGCTGCCACAGCACCAGTGTCTGTACCGCCCTGCTCTCCCTGGAATCTCCACTCTCTTGGCTTCTTAACATCAAAGTTCAAGTCTCAAAATAATGGCGGATGGGAGAGGAAGCAGGTGGGGATACAGACTAGCTGGAACCTGGCTGGTGGGCACATAGGGCTCAGGATACCCATTCTCTCTATGGTAGTATGATTCTCTATGGTAGCATGGTGCGTCTGATTGGCCAAGTCCAGGCCACAGGCTTGCATCGTAGCTGTAACAGGTCCCAGGAAAGGACCCTGGCCTACAGAGGTGGCTTCCCAAATACAGCAAAGAGAGCCTGCAGAGGCTGGGCAGGCCAGAACAGACCAGTGTCCGCTACAGAAATGGATCACAGAATCAGCACATTGCAGACCCGCCCCCAGGGAGCGTCCTGAGTTTGTGGGATGTTGTATGACAAAGTAGAAAGGGAAAAATCTTGGTCCAGTGCAGACTCTGTCACCTATTAGCTGTGTGCTTTGGGCAGGTGAATAAGCTTCTTGGGGCTTCTGTCATGCACTGAAGAGGAATGTTACTGTGGTCCACCTTGCAGGCTGGCATGTACATCAAATCCGATCCTTTTGTGCACAGACTTTGAAAATCGTATCATTAATGAGTAAATCCGTTCGCCTCTCTGGACTCCAGGTTACTCATCTACAGAATGAGAACAATATTCCCTACATTGTAGGGCTATCGCTGAGGTAAACTAGAATATTATAATAGACAGTTTCTTTACAGAGTGAAATTATCTGATGCCTGGGATTTGTCTCAAAATAATGGCGGGTGGGAGAGGAAGCAGGTGGGGATACAGACTAGCTGGAACCTAGCTGGTGGGCACATGGGGATCATCCTACCTGAGTCAGCATAAGCAACCTCCCCCTACCTCCTCAGCTGTGTTCCCTCAGGCATAAGTCACTTCCTCTTTGTCCATGACCCTCCTCAGACTGAGTGTCCAGGTGACTATTAGGGACTGAGTCTTTAGTGGTTAAAACCCTGAAACCAAACCCACTGCCATAGAGTTGATTCTGACTCATGTTGTTGTTGTTGCTATTATATGCCCTCGAGTCGGACCCAACTCATAGTGACCCTTCCTTGGGTTTCTAAGGAGGTATCACTACGGAAGTAGATTGCCCACCCTTCCTTCTGAGAAGAGGCTGGTGGGTTTGAACCGTCAGCCTTCTGGTTAGCAGTAAAGTGCCTTAGGCACTACGCTACTAGACCTCCCATTCTGACTCATAGTAACCCTATAAAACAAAGTAGAACTGCCCCCACAGGGTTTCCAAGGCTGTAATCCTGGGAAGGAAGATCGAGCAATCTACCGTAGAGATACTGTCTCCGAAACCCAAGGAGGGGTCGCTATGAGTTGGATCCAACTCCACGGCAGTGAGGGGTTTTTTTTTTTTCAATCTTTACAGAAGCAGACTGCTTCATTTTTCTCCCACGGGGCAGCCAATGGGTTCAAACTGCCAACATTTTGGTTAGCAGCCCAATGCTTTAACCACCAGGGCTCCTTCTTAGTGGTTAAACGATAGTTTAAAACAAAAAAAGTCCAAAGAACTAATCAACAACAACAACAACCCCACAGAGCAAAAGAACACATGTGGTTAGGTGCACTTGAACTCTTAGTGACCCCAAGTGACTGACACAGTAGAACTACCTCACAGGGTTTCCTAGGCCATAAGCTTTATGGAAGCAGATGGCCAGGTCTTTCTCCCACAGAGCTGCTGGGTAGATCCCAACCAGCAGCCTTTAGGTTAGCAGTGGGCACTTAACTGTTGCACCACCAGAGCTCCTTACATAATACATACCTAAAAACTCACTGCCCTTTGAGCGGATCTGGACTTGTAGTGACCTCATACAACAAGGCAGAACTACCCCCACAGGGTTTTCAAGGGTGTAAATCTTTACAGAAGCAGACTGCCTCATCTTTCTCCTGTGGAGTGGCTGGTGGGTAAGAGCTGCCAATCTTTTGGTTTGCAGCTGATTGCTTTAACCATTGTGCCTCTGGGGGGCCTAAACTCATCTCTCTAAGAGCTCTGCGCTCTGTTCAGATTCAGGGCAACCGCAAAGTAACTTTCTTATCAACACAAACACTAACCAGGGCTTGTCTATTTCTAAAATTGCACTCTATGTTTGACCATAAAAAAGAACAGGGCATGCCCCGTTGAGGCGGCCTCCCAAGGAGCCAGCAGTCAGTGGAGGGAATACAGGGTTCGAGTCCTACCAACCCACCTGAAGTTGCAGCCACTGTGCGTGCACTGAATAGTAACGCTGACAAGTCTCATTGCAGACCGGCCACCAGGGAGCGTATTGAGTTTGCGGAAATTTGTGTGACAACGTAGAAAGGGCATGAACCAGGACTTCCAAAATCAGTCCAAGAAGAACAATGTCCGCAGGGGAAACGCCACTGTCCTAGGGTTGCGATGGGGCAAGCGTCCCGAGGTGGCATTGCAGTCCCAGCTGAAGACTGTCCCCTTGGCAGAGCCCAGCCAACCGTGGGTACTTAATTAATATCATTAATTCGGCTGGACGCTTGCCCTGGCTCCCAAAGTCAGGAAAGCTTCCACTTGCGCTAGACGGAGTTTCAGATCACGGTAAGGCTTCGGCCGACTGACAAAGGGTCACTCTATGCGAACTAACTACAAAAAATTGTCGCGAGGCCACGCTGCCCATCGAAAGCCCCACCCTTTCGCCGCGGGGGAAACCGCCCCAAACAAACATGGCGCCCACAGGGGCGGAAGCGCACCTGCCCACAACTGAGATGGCCACGGGGCGGGTCAGCTGGCGGAAGTGGCCCGTGTGGCAGCTGACGGATCCGCCATGGCTGCCACGACCGCCTCCCCGACGCTGAAGCGGCTGGACCTACGTGACCCCGCGGCTCTCTTCGAGACTCATGGAGCGGAGGAGATCCGCGGCCTGGAGCGCCAGGTTCGGGCCGAGATCGAACACAAGAAGGAGGAGCTGCGGCAGATGGTGGGTGAGCGGTACCGCGACTTGATCGAGGCGGCCGACACTATCGGCCAGATGCGCCGCTGCGCCGAGGGGCTGGTGGACGCCGTGAGGGCTACCGACCAGTACTGCGCCCGCCTCCGCCAGGCCGACCCGGCCGCGGCCTGGCCGCAGCAGAGCCCCGAGGTCAGTCCCGCCCTCGGACCCCGCGGGCTTGCACATCCAAGCGGGCCCTCCCTTCGCCTCACCGCTCCGACCTCTTCGAGTCGGTCTCTGCCCCCGCGGGTCCTCACCTGCCTTCGATAAGAACCTGCCCCCCATTCTTTGGGCTCCCCTCCTGAGGGGAGAACGGGGAGCACGCCCGCCATCCTTTCAAGGGGAGGTCATTCTGCAGCTTCTTCAGGAGCTTCTCCCGACTTCCGGGCCTTGAGTCCCCCACCTCGCTGTCGGACTCGCAGGGCTACCCCTTCCGGATGTGCATGAAAACGCCAGGGGCCTGTCTCCCTAGTTTGTGCAGTCCTGGTACCATCAAGTCATTCCGATTGATAGTGACCCTATAGGGCAGGGTAGAACTGCCCGCCAGGCTGGGTAATCTTTAAGGAAGCCGACTGCCACATCGTTCTCCCACAGGGTGCCCAGTGGGTTCCAACTGCAGACCTTTCCGTTAGCAACCTAGAGCGAAGTCTGTTACCAGGTCTCCTTATACTAGTCAGTGTAACAGCCTGGCATTGTTCGTCTTAGAGCAGGTTTCTCCCTTATGTTGATACCATTCCCCCAAATCACTCATCCTTCCCCCTAAACCATTCATCTCTGCCCACCAAAGATAATTTGCACGCTCCCAAATAGCTACTCTGCTATTTGGAAGTTGTTGGAGGGTATTGCCAGCCATTAAACCCTTGCTTTTTGGTAGCAGAATATTTTCATTTTAGGCAGCCAAGGTTCTTCTGATTAAGAATATCATAAATGATCTTCCCCCAAACACTAATGATTTGACCCCACGTTGAGGATGTGGTCTTAAACATATCCTAGTATCAGAGTAGGAATCCCTGGGTGGTGCAGTTGGTAATCGCAAGACAGAAAAGGTTGGTAGTTCCAACCCACCCAGAGGCCCCTCAGAAGAAAGGCCTGGCAATCATGTCTTGTCAGACTTGAAAACCCTATGGTGCGCAGTTCTACTCTGCACAAGTGGGGTTGCCATGAGTCAGAACAGACTCCATGGACAATTTTTCTCAATTTTTTTTTTTTTTCCTTTTAATACTGGAGCAAAATCTTGTTTTCCTGAACAGTGTTGACTTGGGGATGGATAAGTGAAAGGGCATAGAGGGTGAGAAAGATAACCTTATTGCAACATGGAGGGAGGAATGAGGAAAGTAAAATCTAGTGCAAGTCTGGAACATTATGGCATAGTGCCTAAGGCATTTGACTGCTAACCAGAAGTTTGGCAGTTCAAATCCATCAGCCACTCCTCGTCTGCTTCTATAAAGATTTACTGCCACGGAAACCCAGTGGGAGTTGCTTTGAGTCTGAATCGACTTGATGGCAGTGAGTTTGGTTTGGTTTTTGGTTTAAGTTTTAGAAGAATCCAGGTCATTATTAGAACTTCTCATATTAGAATCATAGAAGGTTTATACTTGTTCGATCTGTATGCTTAGCAAATAATCCAAGAAGCTGGACTATGAAGAACACGGCATCAAGGCTGGAGGAAGATGCATTAACAGCCTGCAATACGCTGATGACACAACCTTATTTGCTGAAAGCAAAGAAGACTTGAAGCAATTACTGATGAAGATCAAAGATTGCAGCCTAAAGTGTGGATCACACCTCAACATAAAGAAAAGGAAAATCCTTACAACTGGACCAATAAGCTACATCATGATAAATGGAAGAAAGATTGAAGTTGTCAGGGATTTCATTTTACTTGGATCCACAGTTAAGATCCATGGAAACAGCAGTCAAGAAATCAGACATCATATTGCTCTGGGCGAAAGACCTCTTGAAATTGTTACAAAGCAAAGATATCCCTTTGAAGATTAAAGTGTACCTAACCAAGGCCATTTTCAGTCACCTGATATGCATGTGAAAGCTGGACAGTGAATAAAGAAAACCAAAGAAGAGTTAATGCCTTGAATTATGGTGTTGGCAAGAATACCGAAAATACCATAGACTGTCAGAAAAATGAACAGATCTGTCCTGGAAGAAATGCAGCTAGAATTCTCCTTGGAAGCGAGAATGGCTAGATTTCATCTCACCCACTTTAGTCATGTTGTCAGAAGAAACCATTCCCTGGAGAAGGATATCAAGTGGATATCCTTGATAAAGTGGAGAGTAAGCAAAAAGGGGGAAGACCCTCAACAAGATGGACTGACACAATGGCTGCAACAGTGGGCTTAAGCATGGCAGGGATTGTGAGGATGGCTCAGGACCGGGCCGTGTTCGTTCTGTTGTCCACGGGGCCGCTATGAGTCGGAGCCAGCTCAGTGGCACCTAACAACAACAGGATGCTGCAGATCCTTCAGTGATATTTTAATGAGGCCTCATCCCTCCCCCACTGAGTCATGGTTCAAAGTTTATTAAAAAGCTAACTCATACTATACCTAAGTTTAGAAAAGTATGGATTTTCCTAATTGTCATAGCATTCTTTCTCAATGAAACCTACAAAAATTTGAGTGCCTCTTCTGTTCCAGGCATAAAGAAACTAGCCTCCCAGTTTCCTACTCCGAAGGAGTTTACAGTCTAGTTGAAAGCATGGAAAACTGACAAATACATATATGTAAATAATGTAGAATGACAGAAAAAAAAAAAAAAATGATGAGTGATTAATTATAAAAACATTTGAGCATAAGAGTTCTGAAGGAAGCCTTATCCACTCAGGTCCTTCTCAGTAAGGAAGGGCCTTAAGGACAGATGGGATTTGGCAGTGTGGGTCAGAGTATATAAGGATACATGAAAACAGTAAATAACATGATTACAACATAGTTTCTCAACTTGTGCATTCTTGGCAGTTTAGGGCAGGTCATTCTTTATGGTGGGGGTTGTGCTGTGCATTGTAGGATGTCTAGTGCCCTCTCCCCACTAGATAACCAGTAGGAAAGAAGGGTATCATTACTGATGTCAGATGGATCTTGACTGAAAGCAGAGAGTACCAGAAAGATACTTACCTGGGTTTCATTGACGACACCAAGGCATTTGACTATGTGGATCATAACAAATTACCCATAACTTTATAAAGAATGAGAACTCCAGAACACGTAATTGTGCTCATGAGGAACTGTTACACAGACTAAGAGGTAGTCATTCAAACAGAACAAGGATACACTGCATGGTTTAAAATCAGGAATGGTATGCATCCAGATAGTATCATTTCACCATACTTAATCTGTATGCTAAGCAAATAATCCAAGGAGCTGGACTATATGAAAAACAAAACAAACAAACAAACAAAAAAAAAACACAGCATCAGGATTACAGAAAGACTAACAACCTGTGATATGCAGATAGCATAAGCTTGCTTGCTGAAAGGGAAGAGGATTTGAAGCACTTACTGATGAAGACCAAAGATTACAGTCTTCAGAATGGAGTATACTTCAACATAAAGAAAACATAAATTCACACAACTGGACCAATAAGCAACATCGTGATAAACAGAGAAAAGATGGAAGTTTTCATTTTACTTGGATCCACAATTAACATGGAAGTAGCAGCCAAGAAATCAAATGACATATTGCACTGGGCAAATCTGCTGCAAAAAGACTTCTTTCAAGTGTTAAAAAGCAAAGATAGCACTATGAGGACTAAGGGGCACCTGACCAAGCCATGATATTTTCTGCTACCTCATATGCATGTAAAAGCTGGACAAAGAATAAAGAAAACTGAAAATGAATTGATGCCTTTGAATTACGGTGATGGCATAGAAAACTGAAGGTACCATGAACTGCCAGAA
>NW_006921605.1:9365175-9377866 GCF_000298275.1 Orycteropus afer afer | reverse complement strand
CTTCTCTTCCCCACTGAGTGATGCTGAATCAGGCTTAAAGAAAGATTGGTGCCCTGAAATTGCCCTACATTTCTCCACACGTCTGAGAACGTTGACCTGCTCTTTGTTTGTTCTGACTTAGTTTTTTGCCCTTCCACGCAGCCACAGCAGCCATCTCTGGAGAAGTTCTATACCATGGCTGCCCAGATCAAGCTGCTGCTAGAAATCCCAGAAAAAATGTGGAGCTCGGTGGAGGCCTCTCAGTATCTCCATGCCACACAGTTTTACCTGCTCTGCTGCCACCTTCACAGACTGCTCCATCTGGATTCTTCTAGTTCCCCATATAGCCCCGTCCTCTCCCGATTCCCCATCCTCATCCGGCAGGTGGCAGCAGCCAGCCACTTCCGGTAAGTGGATCCACCTTAAAGACCTCTGGTTATGGTCACTCTACCACTGCAGTTTTTTGGAGTATGTCTTCTTTCCTGATGTATCAAGGTTTTTCTCCCAAGATGGAAAAAATTCTCTCTTGACCTTTTGTCATTACTTCTCCAGGTCAACCATCCTGCATGAAAGCAAGATGCTGCTCAAATGCCAAGCTGTGTCTGACCAAGCTGCCGCCGAGGCCCTGTGCTCTGTGATGCTCTTAGAAGAGAGTTCTCCTCGCCAGGCACTAGCCGACTTCCTGTTGGCCAGAAAGGCAGCAATCCAGAAACTTCTCAACCAGCCACACCAGGGTGGGTGAAGCATCTCTGCGGAATTTGCTCCTTAACTGTGGGCTGGGGAAGAGTGAAGCATCATCTGTCTTTAACTTCACTAAAGGACACAGTTTAAAGGAGGGTGATTTCTTCTCGTAGGTGTTGGTGCCAAGGCTCAGATTTGCTCATTAGTGGAGTTGCTGGCCACCACTTTGAACCAGGCACATGCACTTTTCTACACTTTACCAGAAGGTCAGCTGCCAGATCCCTCACTGCCATGTGGCTTGCTCTTTTCCACTCTGGAGACCATCACAGGCCAGCATCCTACTGGTGAGCTCTTAATCAATCTTTTTTTTTTTTTTTTCCTGGTTCATTCAACTGGTATTTACTGAGTATCTACTTGTGTTGTGCTAGCTACTGTGCTAGACTGAGGATACACAGTGAACTAGACAGGTATCAACCCCCCACCTACATGAAGTCACAGTCTAGTGGTGGAGTTGTTGTCATTAGGCACCTTCAAGTTGATTTTGACTCACAGTGTCCCCATGTCACAGAGCAGACCTCCTCTGCAGAGTTTCCTAGACTGTTGTCTTTAAGGGAGCAGATTGCCAGGTCTTTTCTCCTGCAGAGCTGCTCGTGGGTTTGAACCACCGACCTTTCAGTTAACAGCCGAGCATTTAATCATTGTGCCACCAGGGCTCCAGATATTAAGCTTGTGAATATGCAATATTTAATATCAATATTGTTCCTTGCTATAAGGCAGAATACAAGTAGCCTTGGGAGCAGTAAACAGAGGGACATCACCACAGTCAGAGAAGGCTTCCTTGAGGAAATGTTACTTAACTAAAACCTGAAGTTTGAATGAGAGTTAGCCAGGTGAAGAGGGCAAGGAAGACTCAAGAGGCACGTTAGTATATTTGAGGGACTGGAAGACAGCTGGCAAGGCTGAGGGGCATTGGGGGAAGGGAAGAGTAGTATGAATAGAGACTGGAGGAGACATGGCCAAAGGAGTAGAGGACTGAGGGCCATGCTAGGGAGCTTGGACTTTATTGTGCACAATGGATAGCCTCCTGTACCTTCCAGGCTTAGCACAGCCCTTCTGTTGTATGCCCACATGCATCCTTTACTTTTATTTGGCGGTGGTGGTGTTCTTAGGTGCAGTCAGATCACTTCCAACTGATAGCAACACTGTGTACAACAGAACAAAATACTGCCCAGTCCTGCTCCATCCTCATAATCACAGTTATGTTTGAGTCCATCGTTGCAACCAGTATGCCAATCCATCTCATTGAGTCTTCCTCTTTTTCACTGACCCTCTACTTTACCAAGCATGATAGCCTTCTTCAGGGACTGGGCTCTTCTGATAACACGTTGCAAGTGTGTGAGATGAAGGCTCACCATCCTTGCTTGTAAGGAGCATTCTGGCTTTACTTCTTCCAAGACCGATTGGTTCCTTCTTCTTACAGTCCACGATATATTCCGTATTCTTACCAACACCATAAATCAAATACATCAGTTCTTCTTAAGTACTTCTTCATTACCCAGCTTTCTCATGCATATGACAAAACCCAAAAATACCATGACTTGGGTCAGATAACTTTAGTCCTCATAGTGACATCTTTCCTTTTTACCACTTTAGAGAGGTCTTTGGCAGCAGATTTGCCCAGTGTAGTATGTCATTCCATTTCTTGACTGCTGCTTTCATGGGCATTGATTATGGATCCAAGCAAAATGAAATCCTTGACAACTTCAAGTTGAAGTTGAAGAAGTTGGCCACATTTAAGTAGCCAGACAGAGCAATTGTCATGTGTTTATCATGATGTTGCTTCCTGGTCTAGTTATAAGGATTTTTGTTTTCTTCATGTTGAGGTATCATCCATACTTTGATCTTCATCAGTAAGTGCTTTAAGTCCTCTTCACTTTCAGCAAGCAGGGTTGTGTCATCTGCACATGGCAGGTTGTTATTGAATCTCCCTCCAATTCTGTTGCCATGTTCTTCTTCCCGTTGTCCAGCTCTTCAGATTATTTGCTCACATACAGATTGAATAAGTATGGTGATGGGATACTACCTGGATGCACACCTTTCCTGATTTTAAACCATGCATTATGTCCATGTTCTGTCTGAATGACTGCCTCTCGGTTCTTCATGAGCACAATGAAGTGTTCTGGAATTCCCATTCTTTGCAATGCTATCCATAATTTGTTATGACCCACACAGGCGAATGCCTTTGCATAGTTACTGTTATTTGGTAGTGCTGACCTTAACTGGAATTAAATGAATGCAGTTGGCTTTTACGTGACAGGGCATCCTTGTGGGGCTAGAGTTGATGCTGAGAGTTCCCTCGGGAGAGCTGTCACTGTAACCCAGGGGATGACGAGGGCTGCTCACTGGGATTTCTCTCTAGGAAAAGGCATCAGTGTTCTGCAAGAGGAGATGAAGCTCTGCAGCTGGTTCAAACACCTACCAGCCTCCATTGTTGAGTTCCAGCCAGCTCTTCGAACCCTTGCACATCCCATCAGCCAGGAATACCTGAAGGACACACTGCAGAAATGGATCCACATGTAAGTAGCCAGACAGAGCTTTCCAGAGGCTGGCAGGAAGCAGCTCTGCAACCTTGTGTACGGCCATGGAGGTGTCATGAGGGATGAACTTGAGCTTGAGCTTGTGGATGCTGCTCCACGTGGTAGTGCAGTCAGGTGTGCCAGTCGCTCAGTGGTCCATCACTCCTGCGTGGCAGTGCAGCACCTGCTGCGGGAGACGCAAAGGAATTTTTCAAAATACTCTGGAGAGGGCTGTAAGGTCTCTTTATGCAAGACTTCTGCAACTCCTGAGTTTTATTCAGGGGGTGGATTTTGAAGCCATTCCATTGGGCTCTAGAGGTCCTGGCAGGTACCTCAGGACAGCAAGGGTAGGCCCATGGAAAGGGCTACAGGCTCCACGCCCCCATCCAACCAGAGGGTCTCTGCACTGCTACATTCTGGGTAGGAAGGACCAGGTAAGAAGTTTTGAAGTGGGATCCTGCTGTCTTTCTTAATAAAGGTGCACAATCCACAAAACTAAAGGAGCTCAAGAAAAACAATTTTGTTGTAGGTGTAATGAAGACATTAAAAATGGGCTCACCAGCCTGCTCATGTGTGTAAAGAACATGAAAGGCCTTGCTGGGATCCGTGATGCCATATGGGAATTACTTGCCAATGAGTCCACCAGTCACAGCTGGGATGTGACATGCCAGAGGCTTCTGGAGAAGCCACTCTTGTTCTGGGAAGACTTGATGCAGCAGCTGTTCCTTGGCCGAGTACAGGTGAGCTGGGCCATCTGAGGTGCAGCCGCTCACCACCAGTCCTGGTCATGCACTCAGCCATTGGTCTCTCCTCGTCTTGGGCTCTTGCCACTTAATTGTATTCTTTCCCTAATTACTTTCCCCTGGTTGTTCTTCTAGAGAAATGAATTATGGACATTAATAGAGATCCAGGCTCTGGAGTAGAAAAGGAGACCAGGACTCTCAGTTGGTCAGGAACATGGCCTTGTCCATTAGTAATGGCTTCCTTGTTCTCTGCCACCACCCCGTCATCTTTCAGAACATGGTGGAGAACACTGTGAATGCGAGGATTAACTGCTGCTGCTTGGTACTCTTGCCTTGCAGTTACCTTTAAGTGATTAGAACTCTCCTCTCCTTCTCTTTCAGACTTTGATGAAGGAAGGCTTCGATTCCATCTCCAGTAGCTCCACAGAGCTCCTGCGCTCAGCTTTGCAAGAGCTCACATCCAGCACTCACAGCTCCACTCCAAACAAGCACATCCACTTTGAGCACAACATGTCTCTTTTCCTCTGGACAGAGAGTCCGAATGACTTGCCTCCCGATGCTGCCTGGGTCAGTGTGGCAAACCGTGCTCAATTCGCCAACAGTGGCCTCTCCATGAAAGCTCACGCCATTAGCCCTTGCGTGCAGAGCTTCTGCTCTGCCCTCGATTCTAAACTGAAGGTTCAACTGGACGACCTCCTGGCTTACCTGCCCTCTGATGATGCATCACTGCCCAAGGACATCTCCCCCAAGAACTCCGCCTTTGACCGCTATGCGGATGCCGGGACCGTGCAGGAGATGCTGCAGACACACTCCGTGGCCTGCATCCAGCACATCGCAGCCTGCATCCGGGCTGAGCTGCGGAGTGTTGAAGAGGTCATACATGGGCAGCAGGAGGTCCTCACCAGTGTCACACTGTATGCAGTCCTCTTCATGGCCAGGCTCTGCCAGTCCCTGGGAGAATTGTGTCCCCACCTGAAGCAGTGCATCTCGGGAAAATCAGGGAGCTCCGAGAAACCAGCCCAGGAGGCAAGGGCTCTGAAGAAACAGGCAAAGGGGAGAGCTCAGGAAGTAATGCCTTTGCAGACAAAGTGGCAGGAAGTCAGAGAGCTCCTGCTGCAGCAGAGCGTGGTGGCTTACCGCATCTGGAGCTCGGCCGTCGTAAGAGTGAGTGACAGAGCAGTTAAGAGATCCAGTCCCTCTGTTAAGTGGGCTGCTGTCATTCCCTCCTTGGTCTGAGAGGACCAGCTCCCTGAGCTGGCAGGTGGCCCTGTGCTTTCCCTGTTTCCTTCTGCTTATTCTTGCCAAGCTCACCAGGTGTCCCCTTCCTCTCACCTTGCCCGTGTCCCAGCCTCGCCGACCTCAGTAATGCCCTTTAACAGAAAGGGAGTAACAGTTCCTGTTCCATATGATTGCTGTCGCTTTATCTCTGCACAGATTAAAAAGTCTCTTCATACTCAGCCTAGATTTTATAGACAAAAAATCCTCGATTTTTTTCCCCTTCAAAGGAAAGGAAAGACTTTCTCTTTGGGCAAGGGTCTGTTACTCTCTGCTCTTCAGGGTCAACGTCCTGTTCCCACTAGTCCCCACTGGTCCCTTACAAGGACAGTTAGCAATAGGATTCCCATCACTTACACCAGTAATGAGCCAAAAGAAGACTCATGTCAGCCGCTCGCTACCCAACACGGGCCCCGAGTCGCAGATGCTGTTCTGTTCCATTGATTTCAAGCACACACTATGAAGGACCTAAATTGGCTTCTAAGGATATTTGCCTTTTGTTACCAGGTTTTGGTTCATGGATTCACCCAGTCATTACTATTAGATGAGGCTGGTTCAGTTCTGGCCACGGCCACCAGCTGGGATGAACTAGAAATTCAGGAGGAGACAGAGTCTGGCAGCAGCGTCACCTCCAAGATCCGACTCCCTGTACAGGTAACAGGTGCCACAGTGCGAGAGACCGTGGGCTGGAAAACAAACCTGCTTTGTGGGAGGGGGAAGGTTTTACGAAGTCAGTCCAAGCATAGCATCTGAGGAGTAGTGGAAGTCGTGTCTGGAACTCTCCCCTTGGGGGCAGAGCAGCCAGCCCACTGGGAAATACAGCAAACCGTTCTCAGAGGATACCCCTGAATATGTCTTTCCTTCCGTAGCACAGGCTCAGTGTTCACTACAGAAGCACCTGAAACAGCAGCCTGGTGGTGCACTGGTTAAGCACTTGGCTGTAAACCAAAAGGTTGGCAGCCCCAACCCAACAGCCACTCTGCAGGAGAAAGATGTAGCAATCTGCTTCTGTAAAGATTATAGCCTGGAATACCCTACAAGGCAGTTCTTCTCTGTCCTGTAGGGTCGCTATGAGTCAGAATCAACTTCTTGGCAGTGGCTTTCGTTTTTTGGTTTTAGTATCCCTGAAATGAGAACAGCAGGAAAGCACAGTGCCACCAGCCAGGTTAGGGGTTGGTCCCCCCTCAAAGGAGGAAATGACAGCACATGTCACTTAAACTGAAGGATTTGCATCTGTTAACCGATCTGCCTGTCGAGACTGATTTGAGAGGTCAAGATACTGGCATATAAGCCTTGTGAGGTTAAACGGATCCCCTTGTAACATGTCTCGTTTAATTGGAACAAGTTGGCAACCTGACATTCCTTTGTGCTTTCAGCCTTCCTGGTACGTACAGTCCTTCCTGTTTAGCTTATGCCAGGAAATTAATCGGGTAGGCGGCCAGGCGCTGCCAAAGGTGACGTTGCAGGAGATGCTGAAAAGCTGTATGGATCAGATAGTGGCGGCCTATGAGAAACTCCCCGAAGAAAAACAGACTAAAGTAGGTGTTAAGAATTTTTTCCCATTTTTCCCCATAGTTAGCAGTGACTTCCAGCTCTGAGTTTAATGACACCCACTCGCCGGGGTCGAAGAGGTCTTCACTGGAAAGGCTGCTCGGGACGAGTGGAGAGAACACATGTGCCTGGCTCAGTGCAGGCCCTGGGCAGATCATGGCCTGCTTCCGCGGGCTCAAACATGCCCTCAAAAACCGCTTGGCCTGGCTTCCTCTCTGGAGGAACCACCTGGGGTAATGAGTGGAGGAGGTCCTCATAGTAGGGCCCTCCCATCCCTCCACTCCCATCTCACCTGCTGAGAAGCATTCTGCCCATGGCTTATAATCCATTAGTGACAGCTAAGACAAGGAGAAGCTTATCCCATGATTAAACTTGGCTCCCCTTCTTCAAAGTCTTGATCGGGGGAACAATCCCAAGAAGTGTTCTCTTTCATGCAGGAAGCGTTTTTCTTATCAATTGAGTTCAAATTGTCATCTCAAGCACCTGCAGCCTTTCCCTAAGGGCTGGCTCTGTGCCTGGCTGTTAGGTTTGGGTTCTGTTTACGACCATTTATCTAGCATAACCTGTTTAGTGTTTGTTGTGCGCCTCAACTGGCCATGACTATAAAAAACATCTGCTTCTGAAACAGCAGGTTGTAACATGACCAGAACTGAAGCTGTTATGCTGTTATGCCCATATAACCAGCCACCTCCTAATGGGTGGGGTCGGGAATTCATTTGCAGAAGGAAGGTGCGCTTCCAGTAACCCAGAATCAGGCACTGCAGCTCCTTTACGACCTGCGTTACCTCAGCATCGTTCTGACAGTCAGGAGCGAGGAGGTGAAGAGTGGCCGTGGCAAACAGGACTCCAGGTGCCGTATCTCCCTCCCCATAGGGGCTCCCAAGGTAGTAGGCTCTCTAGGAAGCCACTGGAGAGGTCGGCTTCGGCTTCTCTGCTCATGTGTTTGACACAGGAAGTGCTCCTATTACCAGCAAGTTAAATAGCAGCCAACTCCTGGACCAGGTGCAGTAGATCTCATTCTACTTCTGAGTCAGTCTAGCAACTGGTGGGTATAATTTGAGCCCTCAGTCCCTTCCCTAAAAGCGAAAACATGGGACAGGAGTGTCTTTTAGACAGTGAAACCTGAGAGAGCCGGAACTCATGGGTCTTGCAAGTTCTCTGCCTCTGACAAGGTACACTCTATGACTCTTCTACCACTTGTTTTTAGTGGGAAAGATTTGCATTTTCCTTCTCTGATAGGTTCCGCCTTTCACAGGTCTTGCTGTATCTCATGTCAGGGTAAAATGCTCAAGGATTACTCAAGCACACTGGTACTAAGCTGGCCATTAAGTAGAATAAGTCCACTTCTAGGCTTTTCTATGGCATGAAAATACCATCAGATTGCCTGTCCTAGAAAAAGTTTGGAGACTAATTCTACACATCCTTCCAGAACCGAGAAAGTCACCGACTACTTGGAGGGACTCATTGACCCTTTTGACCTGGATGTGTTCACGCCACACCTCAACAGCAACCTTCATCGCCTGGTGCAGCGCACGTCTGTAAGTGACATCAAACACATGCTTCATGTGAGTGAAGTGCCACCAGCTCCCATGGCAGAGTAAACCTGCCACAGCACTGACCACCCAGGAGGCAGTGCTGGGAGGGCAGGGACAAACAGCGGAGCGTAGTTAGAAGGCTAAGGGCAGCATGAGGAAATACCTCACGGGCTGTGGCAACCTTGACCTGACTTCTTTGGCTGTAGGTAGGGATGATTAAAGTTTTACCTAACACAGAGCTGCCGACTATGGGCAGTGGGAGTCATTTTGAAGCATGAGCACACTCAGAAGAGCCTTCCCAAAACGACGGCTAGAGGCTAGAGGCTAGAGGCAGGGCAGCTATTGACCAGTAAGACAAGGAAGTCTCTCCTGACTGGACAGTAGAAGCCCAGCTTCTACGTTGTGCTCCATTTCTCATCTGCCAGGTTCTATTTGGACTGGTTACTGGTACAGAGAATCAGTTCACCGCAAGGAGCAGTACATTCAACTCCCAAGAACCCCACAACATCCTGCCACTGGCCACTAGTCAGATCAGGTGAGTTTATGAGGCTTTGGCTGAGCCACGTAATTTCTGTTCATGCTGCTTAAGTTCCTTCATCCTGTCCCGAGGTTTGGGCTGCTTCCACTGAGCATGACAAGCAGTCGAAAGGCCAGGCTGACCAACAGAAATGCCGAAACAAAAGCCCAGGTGAGTGCAAAAAATAAGTCTTCCCTCTCCATCCTGGCTGTTTCCCACCAAACCACCCCATCATCAGTCTCCACGTTAAATAACAGATACAGAACTGAATGACAAAATGCACTAATGCTGCTTTTAATGGCGGCGCGATAGAGAAGTACAAGGTCTTACTAGGTTGAGCTGTTAGACATTTTAAAAGATGCCCACTTACACTATCAAGCAGCCTCCTCATGGAATGCATTTCAGGCTGCCACAGGGCTGCAGAAAGTCCCGAAGACAGGATGGTGATTATTTCTTGTATTAAAAGGGTAAATCAGTGAATGGCCAACCCCGTATAATGACTGTATTTATTTGGAAGAAAAAAATGTTTATTTTGGACTGGTAAGATGTTCCACCCCACATAAAACTTTTAGTTGGGTGGGAAATAAAAGAAATTTGCTCTCTTAAGTTTTGACTTGTTCTTAATATCGTTTTGTTTCAGTAGGATGGCATCCATTAAGCCTGCAGGAGTCCTTCTGGGTATTTCTGAATTGTGTGTGTCCACGTGTGTTTGAGAGCTCAAACAGCTTGTCTTTTTACACCATTTGGTGGTTGTTTGCTTTCTTGTTAGAAATATTAGCAATGTATCCTTTCCGTATTCCCCGCCATCAGTCCCATTAAGATTCAAAATCTTCATCAACCACCTGGTTTTAGAACTTGGGAGATGATGGTGGAAGAACAAGTTCTTGCTCAGACCATCTGCTCCATCCATCCGGGCCCTGTCCTGTAACTTTCCCCAGAACACGTAATGTTCACTCGAAGTAGCTGACCTATAATTCTGTCCGTATCAGAGGATCAAACCATGGAAAGGAGGAGCCAACGTTTGCCCTTCTCCTGATACAGTCCTCATTTTCCAGTCTCATTCTGTTCCCAATGTCCTTTTCAAATCCTGACAGACAGCAGAGTCCTCTTACTAGAGCTGTCCGTGTCTTCTGGGTCTGCTGTGTGTGCTTCCATGCAGAGTGGACAAGCGGGTGAGAGCAGGCAGGATTCGGTGGGACTCTAAGGCACTGTCCTCTGCATCCAATGGCAGGTTGTACCCCTGGCTCTCTCCAGGGCAGATGATCCAATGCACGCTGGCTCCTTGTTCCGACAGCTTGTCAGTGAAGAGGAAGACACGTCCACGCCATCATTATTCAAACTCGGCTGGCTCTCGAGTATGACTAAATAGCCTGGAACCTTCTCCCTCGCTCTCTCAATAAACACTGCACTCCTGCAGGTGCCTCTGCTCCTTTCTTTCAAAGCCTTATTGATCCTTCCCATTTCAGGGATAGAATGTGGTCCCTAGTTACTGTGAGAGGTGACTTTAAGTGGAAGGTGAATCCTTATCCAGTGGCTTCACAGCACCTGTTCCTTCAGACATCAGTTCAGGCAGCTTCCACTGTATCAGCATCCATCGGTGCCTCAGTTCTCAACACAATGGGGTGGAACTACCAATGACATCACTTAGGCTGCTAAAGTAACAAGTTCGTGAGTAAGAACGTTGTTCTGTATTTCCTGTTTTCTTGGGAACTGTACAGTGTTTTTCTACTGAGTCTGAAATGCAGACTCCCGGGAAAGAATGAAGTCATCTGGGTTTAGAAGAGTCTGAAAACACTCCCTCCAGCAATACAAATACATAACACAGAGGGAGGGTGTTTCTCTTGGTCTAAATGGGATTCGATCTCCATTCTATAGGACATCTACATACTAAGAGGTAGTATGGCAGTTAATTTCAGTGCAAGACTGAATCAAGCTTTCTATATTTAGGAAACACAACTTAGGTTTTTTTCATGGAAACTAGATATTCTTTACTAGTTTATTGAATTAAAAAATGGAAGGTCCCGCATTTTAAAAGGTTTTTTACACAAAGAACTTCTAATTGACAGATCTGGAAATCAGTCTGAACTGGACATACTATGGGTTCAACACACAGATGAGATTTCCTCATACCATGACCTTGACACGGATTTGATACCCACCCTCAAAAGAATCCTGTAAAAAATTGCTTCAAAGCCCCTTTGAAACTGTAATAGTGCAGCAAAACCACAAGTAAACAACTGCCTGTTAAGCTGTTATTTCAAATATAGACTGAAAAGCCAACAGGCGTTTTTTTTTTTCTTTTTTTTTTTTTTTTGTGCAATTCTTTAAAACAGATCTTAAGTTGAAACATCCACTCTGCACAGCGCTGTCCCTTCACAGAAGGCAAGCTGCCGCGGCATCATGTTGGAGGCCGGCCTCGGTGCTGGAGGCTGTGGAAGTGGGCCTCCCTCAGGGTCTGGTTGATGTGGAAGTAAAGGCCTTGACAGAGGGCAGACTGCTCGGGGGCTGGCTGGGGCGTGTTGGGGCCAGAGCCAGCGATGGCCTGGTGGAAGCTGTTCTCTGGCCCACTGGCCCTGTCCGGGCTGTTGATGCTGCTGCTGCTGCTGCCGCCACTCTCGCTGCTGGAAGACTGGAAGGAAAAAGAAAGACACAGGATCACCATTAGGCTGGCTGCTTGGCTAACAATTTGAGGCTTAACTGACAGATTCCATTATGTTTAAAAAAAAAAACCTGGTTATCTTTATTTTCGAAAATTTCTACCAAAACAATTCTTTCGAGGAGAAAAGAAACTGCTCACAAGTAAGAGAACTAGCAAATGCTACTACAAAGCAGAGCAAAGCTTCCAGCTGCCTCTGACTTGAAGGCTGAGACTTAAAAATTTTATCAGTGTCTCGAAGATTGCAGGGAGAGAAAGATTTTGCCTCCTTTCAGGCAGTCATGAGCCTCGCAGCCGCTTCAGTTATACACACTGGCAATAAGCAGAACACTACCTTTATATCAAGAAGAGAGAGCCACCAGAGAAGCCAGGAGCCCATGGATGCATGCACAGCAGGTGTGACTAACCCACATAAAATATCACACCCTGTCATCAAAGGTCCTAATATGAAATTTCTATAGAAGATGCTTTGGTTCCTGGACTCCAGCCATTCAGACCAGCCTTCAGCTGCGAGAGCTTCAGCACCTCACTCTACGGCTTGTTGCTGGGTACCATCGAGTAGATTCCGACTCACAGCAACCCTCTAAGACAGAGGAGAACTGCCCCAGGAGGTTTCCTACACCTTTACTGGAGCAGATCACTAGGTAGTAACAGCTGGTGGGTTCAAACTGCTGACCTTTTGATGGGTTCGAATTGTGCTTCACCACGGTTCTACAAAAAAACCCACTGCTGATCTATACATTCAATGCAGTCCAATCCAGACCCATCAACATTCTTTAAGGATATGGAAAAAACAATCACTAACTTTATGTGGAAAGGAAAGAGACCTCGGATAAGCAAAGCACTACTGAAGAACAAAGTGGGAGATCTCACACTTCGGGATCTTAAAACCTACTATACAGCCACAGTATCAAAACAGCCTGGTCTTGGTACAACAACAGACACAAAGACCAGTGGAACAGAATTGAGAACCAGAAATAGATCCACCAATCTATGGTTAGCTGATCTTTGACAAAGGGCTAAAATCCATTAAATGGGGAAGAGATGGTCTCTTTAACAAATGGTGCTGGAAAAATTGGATATCCATTTGCAGAAAAATGAAACAAGATCTGTACCTCACACCATACATAAAAACTAACTCCAGATGGATCAAAGACTTAAATGTGAAACCTAAAACT
>NW_006921605.1:9358889-9359975 GCF_000298275.1 Orycteropus afer afer | reverse complement strand
ATATGGTAAAGAAAACTTTTTCTGGAAAACTTTTTTTCCCCAATTATTCTCCATTATATTTGGTATCAAGTCCCTGGGTGGTGAAAATGTTTAACACACTTGGATGCAAACTGAAAGGCTGCAGGTTCAAGTCCACCCGGAGAAGCCTTAGAAGCAAGTCCTGGCGATCCCCTCCTGAAAAATCACCTACTTGTGTTAGTTCAGGTAGGGTGTCAGCTCGGCTAGGCCTGGTTGAGTGGCTGGGCAGCTGGTGGTAGCTATTCCCCATAATGAGACTGGCAATCAACTCCATGGTGGGATCTACTGGGAGCAGCTGAGTAGCTGCCCTAAGGATGTGGTCGGCTTCCCATAGATAAGGAGAAGCCTTGGGAATGGTCTGCATGTAGCCATGTCGTTGCTCAGCAGCCTGCCATGCTCTGCCGACCTTGGGACCTTCGGTGGACTTGAATGAATGGCCTGCCCTGTGATTTGGTAACTTCAGGACTGTGCCTTTTTAACTGTCAACTTTGGGCTTCTCAGCCTCAGCAGCCAGCAGCTGTCTGAATGAAGAAAAGCCTCTAGAGCCTGCACTTTGAACTCAAATTTAAAGCCTCCAAACTGTAAGAGAGTAAAACTCCTGTTTGTTAAGGCCATTGCATTTGTGGTATATTCCTGTCAGAGTGGCATTAGGTAACCAGAACAGAATATGGCACCAAGAGAGTGGGGTGCTGCTCTGACAGATACCTAAATGTGGAAACAGGAGTGGAATGCACCCTTGCCCGAGACCCTGGCATGCGGCATGAGAGACAGCAGTAGCAGAGCCCAGAGACCAGCAGGAGAGATGGCAGGAGCAGAGAGACCAGCGTAAGAGATGGCAGCAGCAGAACCCAGAGAGCATGAGACAGCGACAGCCTTACCAACTCACAGAGGAGAAAGCTGGACGCCATTGGTAAGCAGCTTCCTGGCAGAGTGAGTTGGCTTCGGGCGTTAATTGATAGAAGAGACCAGCCTGAGACGGAGTAGTAGGCTGACCAGCCCACTAAGCAAAAAAGCTAAGTGTCCTTTGGGCAGGAAGATTCCTGGCGGTGTGGGTTGCCCTCGGGCATT
>NW_006921605.1:9340723-9358152 GCF_000298275.1 Orycteropus afer afer | reverse complement strand
GCAGAGCTGGACCCCAAGGCTGAGGGGCTTTCACCCAGCCCCTAGAGCCTGGCACTTTGAACTCGGACTTAAAGCCTCCAAACTGTAAGAGAATAAAACTCCTGTTTGTTGAGGCCATCCCATTTGTGGTATATTCCTGTCAGAGCAGCACCAGGTAACCAGAACAGCCACTGACAATCCTATGGAGTTGCTGGTATATGTGGTATGCACTAGGTCACAGAGGAAAACATTTTTTTACCACAGAGCAGTCAACCAAGTTTAAAGTCTTACACTGGCTTTAATACAGCCATCTACTGTACAGAAGCCCGTATTTACTTTTAACCCTAAAGGCATAAAAATGCATTTTAATCCTAGATCAGCACCTGAAGATATACACAGAAGTCTTTTTGTCCCTTATAAAATCAAATTTTTTTTTTATTTGGATGAAAGTTTACAGAGCAAATTCATTTTCCATACAGCAGTTCATACACACTTTGTTTCCAGACATTGACTGCAATTTCCCACAAAGGAACAGCTCTCTTCCCACTTCCTCCCCGTAGTTACCTCTTCCCTGTGTCCTTCCCTCCCGTGTACTCCTGCCCCCCAAGCTGTCTCCCTGTGCATACACAGCCCTTCTATTCTCCCATGATTGAGCTCTCTAAGGAGTGTATCTGCTCCATGTAAATATTAACCTCACATGCCTGTCTTTTGTTTGGCTGGAAGCCACGGGAATAGGTTCAATCCAGACCTGAAGGGCAGCTAGGGGCCATAGTCTCTGGGGTTTCACCAGGCTCTATCAGATCAGAAAACCTGGTCTTTTTTTTTTTTTTAATGATTTTGAGAAAAATCGAAAATCTTGTAATCGAAAAAAGTCTTTTCCTACTGAGTGAACCTTTTTAATACCCAATGGGTAGGGGCCCCATACTTGATGGTACATGATTTCAACAATTAAATTTGTTATCTTAGTACTAAAGTGCTTAACTTACTACACTGGGGCTTAGGAAGATGGCCAACTCCTCCCCAAAGAGGAACTCAAGGTCCAGACTGGCATTGAGAAGATGCAACCAGCCTGAATCCCAGACCCCAGTGTGTTCACAGACATCCTCCCCAGCCTGGTTCTCCAGATCGGCAGGTTTCCCATTTCCTTTCCTCTGAATTCAGTGCAGACTTAGAGCCACTTTGGCCAGGGCTTCTTCATGAGAAATACATATTCCAAATGCAAAGGGAAAGGGCCGTGGTCTGTGTCATAAAAACCCCTTGCTGATTCATGTGCACAAGCACAGTGGTTAAATCCATGAAGCCCTGGCCAAGAGTGTCTCTCTCAACAACCTAAAGCCCCATGGCTAGGAGCCATGTGGAAAGGCAGGATTTTAGGTGAGCTGAGCATGAATGAAAGCTAGGGTATATCCCTGTAACTCCAGGAACCTGGAGAAGGCCCAGGGCAGA
Source organism: Orycteropus afer afer (assembly GCF_000298275.1). Classification (NCBI taxonomy): domain Eukaryota; kingdom Metazoa; phylum Chordata; class Mammalia; order Tubulidentata; family Orycteropodidae; genus Orycteropus; species Orycteropus afer. The sequence goes on along the minus strand of NW_006921605.1, from coordinate 9,356,727 downwards.
TTTGCCGTCAAGCAGGCACAGGCTGTTCGCATGTCCAACCACTGCCCGCACAGATGCTGGCATGCCTACTGTGAAGAATGAGGCATCCGCTAGGGCTATCTGGTCATTCACCCAATATTTACTGAGCATAATCATGAAACAGTGGCGGTACATACAGCGATGATGACAATCCAAAGTCCTGGCAATGACAGGAACCTAGCAATGGATGATGACTGAGAGAACCAGGAGGCACCTTGAAGTGAACGGTGTCTGAGCTGGGACTAAGAGGTGAGGAGAATTTTAAAGGCAGGGAGGACAAACTGGGAGAACAAAAACAAAAAACAGAAGAGAAGCACACTTGGGATGGAAAATCTATTCGAGGGATGGCTGGGCCCGGCCCTGGACGAGTCAGTGGGAGGCCTAACACACAAGAGGCTCTGACTAGACTGTCAACCCTGCTGTCAGATGACGGAAGCGGGCTGCAGGGGCAGGGCCAGAGCACTGACACTGCGCTCAGCTCTATGCTCAGGAAGAAGGACCCTAGATGTTACGAGATGAATGAGGCAGGGCGAGGCCGACAGCACAGCCCAACTGGAAGGTTTCCTGATGCACCCAAGGGCAAGGCAGGCCTGTCAGAGGGAGGTGGAAATGCACCCACAGGGAAGTGGAGGGGATTCCGGGAGGAAAGGAAAGCGGCCACGCAGACACATGAGAGACAGCTACAGCCGAGAGGAGGCGAGGGAGGGAGGGACCAGCAAAGCACCGGTGGGCAAGCAGCAGCTGGAAACGAAGAGAAGGGAGAACGAGGAGAAACACTTCCAGCAGCCCTGCCGGAACGCGTGGCAGACAAAGAAAGGCAGAAACTCTTCACTCCCCACGGCAGAGAGGAGGTGGAAAACACGCCAACTGGCAAGCCGAGGACAGGGAAGGGGAAGCTCATTCTCCTTGTCCAGGAAGCGGGAAGAGCTATTACACTGAAGAGATTACAACCAATGTCAGGGAACAAAATGCGTACCCACTGTTGAATGGGAGAGTAATCTCCGTAAACTTTCACCCAAACCACAAAGTGTAAAAAAATAAAATAAAAACTACATTTTGCTCATCCATCATTCCCAAATTATATACCAGATGTAAAGCACTCCTGGCTCTTGCTAGGCTTAGCCTTCATTTTATTCTCACAGGCTGTGATGTCAGTATGGGGGTAACCCATTGATACTCATGGCAGAAATGAAACAACTCTAAAGATGATTTTTGCTAAATCTTCAGAAAGGCCTCCAGGCAAGGCTATTAATTCCTGAGTCTCTTTCCTTCATAAAATAACATGTTTCTTTATTTTCATCTTGAAGGATACCCTGCCACCTCTTCATCAGAAAAGCAAATCAACGTAGCATTTTTTTCCAGCCCTACATCCCCTCACTTCCATCTCCCCATTTATTGGTGCTTTTAATATATGTGAACCTTAAAATAAAGATGTCTCCCCACAGTGCACATCCCTGCTCTAGAGTCACATTCAAGTTCAAGCCACTCAAGTTCATGCTCAAGTCGCTGGGTTAACTGCAAGAGGTAATCCTAGCCAAGTCCACTGGGGCATCTGATGGAAAACGTTGCCTTCCAACGTGCCCATTAAGTTGAGAGAGGTGGCTGTTGTATGCCACTGAGTCAACATCAAATCACAGCAAGCCTACGGGACTAGTCTTTATACACTGTTACATCCTCCCCTATGAAGCAGCTTCAAACTGCCACCCTCTCAGCAGCCAAGCACGTGACCACTGCACCACCAGGGCTCCTTTAAAGGAAGTTTGACCTGCTAATAATGCTGCTGAGACCGTAAGACCCCAGCTGAATTCAATGGCTTAGTTAAAAGCAGGGTCTAAATAAGCAAGGAAAAAAAATGCAGGTGGTAATGTTTATACACACACACACACACACACACACACACACCCCGACATATATATATATAAATGAATGAATCATAAATACCAAAAACCAAACCAAACTCACTGCCATCAAGTAAATTCCTATTCACAGTGACCCCCACTGGGTTTCCAAAACTGTAAATCTTTACGGAAGCGGACTGCCATCTTTTTTCTGCAGAACAGCTGGTGGATTAGAACCACTGACCTTTTAGTTAGCAGCCAAATGCCCTAACCATTATACCACCAGAGCTACTTACCTAATGAATAATAAATAATAAATAAGTAAATAATACATAAATATCATTTCTGTACATCAGTTTTCCTCCTAAGATGAACTTGGGCCACATACTGTATTTTAAGTTCCTTTCTAATTGAAATATTCCATTATTATTTAATTTTCTTTAAATTTCAACAGGCCAAAAAACAGTAATTCCTACATGCAGAAAAGCATTTGTATGTATGTATCTTCAACACTTAACAACAGTGACTTTAGCCTTCAGTTTCCACATGGAATTGCTATGAGTGATGCGATATACAGTAAGTGTCCAGGTTAACATCGTCCAACTTCTAGACAACTCATACTTAAGAACAGACTGCCATAATGTATTAAAAATCTAAGTTAAATACTAACCAAAAAAAAAGAAAAAAAAACGTATTTGTATGATCTGAATTCCCAGGTGTATAGCAGAGCTGACAAGGGACAAGGCTGTAGTCACTTCTTGGTCACAGCCAGCTACCCAGAGGGACTGAGTAGTTGAACCTGTGGGCTCGGGAACATAGTCACAGAATACATCAAGCTCAATTGGCGTAACATACTACACAAAACATTGTTCCATCTCCTACTTTGGCGATTAGCAACTGGGATCTTAAAAGCTTGCAAGCAGCCATCTAGATGCAACGATGAGTCTTTCCTCATCCAGAGCAAAGAAGAATGAAGAAAACCAAAGATTCACGGAAACAATTAGTCCTAGCAACTAATACACCATGCGACCTGCAGCCTATACGACTATGAGACCAGAAGAACTAGATGGTGCCCAGCTACCACTGTCAACCACTCGGAGGGGGATCTATGTAGGAGATTCTGAATAGAAAGGGAGAACAATGTGGAACAAAACTCAAAATCTTTTTATGGGGGGGGGAAGAAGGGAGGGCCAGGTTTGCTGGTCTGATAGAGCCTGGTGGAACTACTGAGACTATGGCCCCTAGCTGCCCTTCAAGTCTGGAACTGAACCCACACCTGTGGCTTCCAGCGAAACAAAAGGCATATGAATTGAACATTTACCTGAAGTAGATACACTCCTTGGACAGAACAATCATGGGAGAAGGAAGGGCTGTTTATGGACAGGGAGACAGCTCAGGAGTGCATGGAGGGATGGACACAGGGAAGAGGTAACTATTGGGAGGAAGTGGGAGGGGAGCTGTTCCATTGGGGTAAATTGTAGTCAATGTCATGAGATAAAGTGTATGTGAACTGCTGTATAGAAAGTGAATTTGCTCTGTAAATTTTCACCCAAATCACTCATCACTCTCTCTATATATATATATATACACACACAAACAAACAAACAAACAAATAAATTAATAAAGATAGATAGATAGATAAAACAAACCAAACTTGCTGCTACTGAGTCAAATTCTACTCATAGACCCCCTTTGGGTTTCTGAGGCAGTAAATCTTTACGGAAATAGATTGCCCAGTCTTCCTTTCCACAGAGTGGCTGGCGAGTTTGACCAACCAACCTTCTGGTTAGCAGTCAAATGCCTTACGCACCACGCCACCCAAGCTCCTTAAGTTAAATACCAACCAAGAAACCAAACGCACTGCCATTGAAGTTAAATACAACGGTTCCTAATAACTACAGCAGGCACACGCTGCTTTGCACAGCTTCAGCAGTCCGCCAGCTGGAGGAAAGAGAACTTCCTGTTAAAGTTAGATCATGTTGCCATTAACACTATATTGTGTATATAACTTTGAATTTGGCCTAAATTTTTCTGTATTTACCTTTGTAACTATACTTCCAGAGCGTAAATCTTCTGCAAATGCTGGTGATGTGTCCTAAGCAAAGGAAAATGATCACAATTGAAAATAAAGTGGAAATAGTAACACGACCAGAACGTGAGACACCCTCAGTCACTGGAAAAGGAGGATAAAGTGAGAAAGATGGAGCAGGTGGAAGGCTCTGCCCCATAAAACTATTACCAAGCAACGCGGTGGTTTAAGTATTGAAATGGAAAGGCTATTGATAACTTGGTCAAAGGATCAAAATCAGCATAATGTGCCTATTAGCCTTACTTTAGTTCAAGAAAAGTCTCAAGGCCTTTTCAATGACCTAAAAGCTGCATGTGCAGCAAGTGAAGGTAATTGTGATGAAGAATCTATTGCTAGTAAGGGTTAGTTCAAGAAGCTCTGGTGGCTTAGTGCCTAAGGCATTTGACTGCTAATCAGAAGGTTGGCAGTTCAAACCCACCAGCTGCTCCGTGAAAGGAAGATTGGGCAATCTACTTCTGTAAAGATTTACCACCTTGGAAACCCAATGGGGGTCACTATGAGTTGGAGTTGACTCAGTGACAGTGAGTTTACTTTTTTGGAGGGATTGGTTCAATCGTTTCAAAGTGTGGGCACATTTGCGTAACATGAAAGGGGCAGGTGAAGCAGGGAGTGTTGAGGTGAGTGCTGCTCCCATCAGTGATTTCCCTGAAATGCTGACAGAATTACTTAGGAGGGAGGTTATTTGCCAGACCAAGTATTTAATGTAGATGAGACTGGCTTATTTTGGGAAAAATGCCTAAAAGCACCTACACTTTGAAAAAGAAAAAAAATGCACGAGAGCATTAGGCATCAAAGGATACCCCCTGCCACTGAGCTGCTTCTGATGCCTAGTGACCCCTTAGGACAGAGTAGAACTGCCCTATAAGATTTCCAAGACTGTGAATAATTATGGAAACAGACTGCATCATCTTTCTCCCACCGAGTGGCTGGTGGGTTCAAACCACTGACCTTTTGTTTAGCAAGCAAATGCTTTAACCACTACTCCACAAGAGCTCTTTGCATCAAAGGATAGGGTACATTATTGCTTGAGGATAATGTATCCGGAGGTTTCAAGCTCAAGCCTCTGCTAGTGTGTCACCGTGTCACTAAGGCGTTGTCTTCCGGTTATCTGGAAGGCAAACACAAAAGCTTGGGGTACAACTGCCATCTCTGAAGCCTGGTTCTTGAGCATTTTATCCCTGCTGCTGAACATGAGGACTCAGCCAAGAAAATTCCTTTCAAGATTTTCCTTGAGCTTGACAACACACCTGGACATCCAAGCCCTTCAAATGACCTTCACCTCAATGGAGAAGTCGTAGTTGCACCCCCCACATCATCGCTACATCAGCCAGGGGGTCAAGGTGTCAGCCTCCTTTAAGGCCTATTATTTAGGGCAGACTTTCTCCCAATAGTCAAGGCCCCCCAAGATGATGTGATGAGCTAAAGGGAGTTTTGCAGGAGTTACTGCAGAAACGGTGTTGGGATGGAATGTGACCACCACTAACTTCACAAGGGGGAGAAGGCTCGAGATCAACATCAACTGCCCATGGCTGATTCCTAGGAGGTGGAGGTCACACATGCCATCACCCTCCAACCCTTTTTGACCAACTTTTCCTCCCACAGCACTCCCTACTTCTCTGCTGAGTTTGATAGTTCATTGCAATGACCACAGAGAACTCAAAGACAATACTTACAATTGTGGGGTTTATTAGGGAAGTAACAGGTTAGGAACAACTCAGGATACAGTTCTTCAATCAGGACAGGCTCTTCTCAATAGTACCTCTGGCCCTGGGCCTCTCAGCTCCACGGCCTCTTGGCCTCTGCCCTGCATGGGCAGATGTTACCAAGTTCTCTTAGCTCTGCTGAATGGTGCCCAGAGAGGCACCCACTCTGCCAGAAAGCCTCCTGCCCAAAGGCACTCAGCTTTTGCGCTCCATGGACCAGGAAGCCCACTGCCCTGGCTCGTGCTGGTCTCCCGGTTCTGCTGCCTCCTCCACTGTCTCTCTGCTGCAGCTTCTGCTGCTTCTCACCATCTCTCACGGTCTCTGGTGTCAGCTCTCTGTCTACCGGATGAAAGAAGTTCAGCACAGGGATACTGGGTCCAAATGTGCTCCACTCCTGGCTCTTCTTTCTTGATGGCAGTGAAATCCCTCTTTCCACCTCTGGGATGGTTCATTCTAAGCCTAGTAGATGGCAAAACTGACCAATCTTCAAATTAGGGTTCCATTCACATTATTTACACACAGTCCCACCCCCACAAAGGTACCATATACCTTTTTTACATTATTAGCATGCTATCCAATTCTCTTGTGGGCAACAAGCACCTTACATTTGCATAGTCCCACCCAGTCATCTGGCGGGAATCACAAAGAACATGGCTGGAAGGGCCATACCAAGAATTCACTGCTCGATTATAAAATCTATGATGTCATCAAAGATACTGCTGATTCTGGGAGGAAGTGAAGCACTCGAACATAAAAGGCCTATGAGACAAACTGTGCTCCCAATTTGCATGTGCTTCTCGGGGTTTATGCTGACGACATCACCAAGGCCAAGCAAGCTGTGACTGATACTGGTAACTTAGTTAGACATCAGTGAAACGATGGCAGAGTCACTTGACTCCCGTGCCAACAACTAACCGATGAAGACTTACGGAACTAGAACAGCAGATGAGAGTACCTGAGGAAGAAGACTGGGACCTAAAAACTCCAGAACAGAAAAGCTTTCAACCAAAGAGCTACTCATTGAAGCAGGAATGGCAAAGTCAGAGGAGCAAGATCCTAATACTGAGAGGTTCACCAAGTTTACTGGACAGTTCCTGAGGGTCTCGGCTGCCACAAGGCCATTTATGATGAGAGAAAAAAAAACCCACTGCCATCGAGTTCATTATGACTCATGGTGACCCTTTAGGACAGAGTGGAACTGCCCCACAGGGTTTCCAAGGCTGTGAATCTTTACAGAAGCAGACTGCCTCATCTTTCTCCCATGGAGCTGCTGCTAAGTTCAAACCACTGTCCTTCGGGTTAGCAGCTGGATGCCTTGACCGCTATGCACCAGAGTTCCTATCAAAAAAAGAACAGCTCTATATAAACCTCCCTTGATGCCAACTTCAAGAAACTGACTCCAGTAGTAAGCCCCCTCACCCCCTCACCAGCAGCAGGCCCACCCTGGTCAACACCAAGCCCATCCTCTCCAACAGCAGCCCCCTCTCCACCACCTTCTCCTGCATCATCCTCCAGTTATTAATGTTAGAATGGTACCTCACAAATGTCCCCTCCGGTATGTGGGACACTGACAGAATGAGTGATAACCTTCAACTGTGATTTTTATTTTTTTCCCCTATCTGAACTGTTTCTTAATTTTCTTTTTAAAGTACTGTATACTTTCACCAAAAGGAGCGCTGGTGGTATAGTGCTCAAGACATCTGGCTGCTAACACAAAGGTTGGTGGTTCGAACCCACTAGCTGCTCCACAAAAGATGAGGCAGTCTGATTCCATAAAGATTTATAGCCTCAGAAACCCAATGGGGGTTGCTCTGAATCAGAATTGACTCGATGGCAATGCGTTTAGTTTTTTTTTTGGATATATTTATACACACATGTACATATACATACATACATGTATATTCTCTCTCTTCAGAACAATACTGTATGTAGTTACTTTTATTACTATTATTATTATTATTATTATTATTATTATTATTATGAACTCTGGTGGCGTAGTGCCTAAGGCATTTGACTACTAACCAGAAGGCTAGCTGTTCAAACTCACCAACCACTCCTCAGAAAAAGGACTGGGCAATCTACTTCCATAGAGATATTGCCTCAGACACCCAAGAAGGGGTTGCTATGAGTTGGGACCAACTTGACAGCAGAGTCTGGGTTTTTTCATTGTTAGGTTAAAGATGTTTTAGTGTATTTAAAGTGTTTAAATATTTTACACGCATAAAAAGGTACTAACACAAACATTTGACTATCTGATACAAAATGTGCAGCGATTCTGACTTAAAGACAGACAGACTTAGAACAGATTTTGTCCATAACCCAGGGACTGTCTGCATTACAAACATTTCAAGGACTTACACTGTAAGCAAGGGGTCTTAACACACATGCTACAAATGAGAACTTTTGAAACAGGACTGTTCCTCCATTCTGAATTGACTTTTTAAGAAGTTAATTTCAGAAGTTAATCTGCTACAGGGTTTTAAACACACAACCCTAACAGTTTGACCCAAAACAGAGCCTGCACAAATAGTTGTGTCTTAGACTATACCTACTACCCTCAGATGAAAGAGGATGAGAATGGGCAAAAAAAAAAAAAAAGAGCTTTCAAAACACCTTTTTTCTTTTTTTTAAAAAAAGTACCCTAATTAGAGAAAATGTCAAACAAAACTCAAAATTATTAAGAAAAAAAAAAAAAGACCAAGCTTGCTGGTCTGATAGAGCCTGGTGAAAACACTGAGACTAAGGCCCCTAGCTACCCTTCAGGTGTGGAATTAAACTCACTCCTGTGGCTTCCAGCCAAATAAAAGACAGGCATATGGACTGAACGTTTACATCAGGTAGGTACACTCCTTGGAGAGATCAATCATAGAACAGAAGGGCAGTGTATGCATAGGGAGACCGCTGGGGGGCAGGAGTGCATGGGAAGGAAGGACACAGGGAGGAGGTAACTATGAGCAGGAAGTGGGAAGAGAGCTGTTACATCGTGGGAAATTGCAGTCAATGTCATGAGACAAAATGTGTATGAACTGCTATGTGGAAAATGAAATCACTCTGTAAACTTTCACCCAAATCACAATAATAATTTGAAAAAAAAAAAAGGTACCCTAATTATCCCATTTGTCATATAAATTCATGTTATTACAAAAAAAAAAAAAGTTACCTAACACTAAGATTCTTCTAGTCAGTTAAAAAGTATGCATTCACAGAATACTAATTTTAAAGCTATGGTTTCCTGTTTGTTATTTTCTCATGGTCATACCTCTGCACTTCCACTAATACCCTTCGAATTTTAGGATTATGACACCAAAAAATGTGCCCCTGCCAATACAGACTAGAAAAAGGCAGAGGCTGCTCCAGATAAGCCCTGTGCTTTCACCCCCAGCTTCTTCTACTCTCGTTGTCACCTCATAGGAATCAGAAAATGAAAACTGTCTTGGTGAGTAAGGTTAAAAAAAAAAAAAAAAAAACCCACTTCCAGCAAGTCATTTCCAACTCAGTGACACCCTCCCCCCAAAAAAACCTTACTGCTTTTCCTTACTCAGGTGAAAGTAAACACATACCTATGTACCAGAAGCCAGACTGATGTGACCTAGCTAGTTGTCACCCATCCAAGTGAGTGCTCAAGATCAGAGACTGTCACTGGTTTCGTACAGGACCCAACAGGTAACACAAACTGATTGATCATTTCATGTCTTACTCATTGAAGGGAAGCCTGAGCCTGCCTTAACTAACACAAATCTTCCAGAATGGCTCTACAAGATTTTTCTTTAATCCTGTATTAGTAAATTATACTTCAATTAAAAAAAAATAAAATACATACATACATACACACACACACATACACATCTCCTAAGGTCCATAAGTTAAACCTACTAGAATCAAAATTTAAGGTCTTCAAGCACTTACTAAAGTTTAAAAAAAAAAAAAAACCACTAGACTCCAATTTCCTCTTTGCTCTTTGAGCCAGAAATCTAAAATTGTTTTCTAGCTAATTGTTATGTGCCGTTGAGTTGGCCCCGACTCACAGCGACCTCTCTCCTTGGGTTTCCAAGGCGGTATCACTATGGAAGTTGATTGCTCAATCTTCCTTCCGAGGAGTGGCTGGTGGGTTTGAACCGCCAGCCTTCTAGTTAACAGTCAAGTGCCTTAGGGACTATGCCACCAGAGCTCCTTTCCAGCTAATAGCAAACCACTATTTACTTGAGAAAACATTTTCCAGCTAAAAGATAAGGGGAAGATGTCCTGGATTGAACTGTGTCCCCCAAAAATGTGTGTCAACTTGGTTGGGCCCTGATTCTCAGTGGTCTGGCAGTTATGTAATGACGTAACCATCCCCCCCGACGTGAGCTGATGTGACCAGCCAATCAGCTGTAAGGGGGATTAGGATGGGATACAACACCCTTACTCAGGTCACAGCCCTGATCTCCCATAAGGGAAGTTTCCCTGGAGTGTGGCCTGTATCCCTTTTATCTTACAAGAAGAGGAAGGTTAACCAAGCAGAGACCTCAGTCCCACCAAGAAAGAAGAGTGGGGGGGGGGGGCACAACACGTCCTTGGGACCCAGGATCTCTGCACTGAAAACCTCCTAGACCCAGAGGAAGACTGATGCCAAGACACAGGGAGATCGTCAAAAAAACACCAAGCCCACAGATGCTGAAAAGAGACAAAGATCTTTCTCCAGAGCCAACAGAGAGAAAAAGCCAAGCCCTGGAGCTGGTGTCCTGAACTGAGAGAATAAATTTGTTCATCAAAGTCATCCATTTGTATCATTTCTGTTATAGCAGCACTATGGAACTAAGACAGGAGGACATTACCATTCTCTGTTCCCACGATTCAAGAGAAGTCTAGGCCCAAGCTGCTCCTGACGCTAAGCCGCTGCATTTCCCAGCACCTCCGTCAGGTGCACACTGCAACTAGAGCAGACAACGCTACAGTCAAACCCTGGGGTCAGCTCCTTCTCTGCCTCTTCCTACTGTGCATCCTTGGACAAGGGACGTATTGTTCTGTGCCAATTCTTCTATCCATAAAGTGGAGATAATAATCCCAACTAAGTTGGAGAGAAAGAAAATGCACAGCAGATTAAATCTTTCTCTTTACATAACTACTCTGGCAAAGAAATTCCTACTCTTTAGCTTTAAAATATCCAGGAAGAAAGCAGCATCTCCACTGCACAGATCATTGCAATTCACTCACGGCATAGCTGGGCCGAGCAGTTCCACACATCAAACTCCTCCTACTGTGTTCCCCCAGACTGGCCGGTATTATCACAGTTAGTGCAAAAGGTAACTGTCATTAATCAACTGTAAGGAGCAATTTGAAATCTCTCTTAAAATTAAACAAATTCTTCCCAAATGAAAGTTCTTCAAGTTGTATGAAAAAGAACCCTAAAATGTTTCACTTTAGGAAAGACACAAAAAATTATTGGTTCTCTTTGAGTTAGTCTCACAGAAATTATCTTTTTTCTACCTTAGAATTAAAAGAGAACACTTTCATTAAGATGTTAACATTTCGTAATTAATGGAATAATTCATTAATAATGAATCATTTTCTTTTTTCCTTTTTTATGCAAGTATCAAAAAGAAGCCCAGTGTCACTAAACTTTTATTTTTGTGTCATAAACACAATGGTTATTCTTCCACTAATGACAGCTCCTTGGTGGCACAGTGGTTAGGTTCTTGGCTGCTAACTCAAAGGTCAGCAGTTGGAATTCACCAGCCATTCCACACTCCGTAAAACCAAGATGTGGCAGTCTGTTACCATAGAGATTACAGTTTTGGAAACTCTGAGGCAGTTCTACTCTGCCCTACAGGGTCACTAAATCGACTCAACAGCAGCAGGTAACCTTCCATTTTAAAGACACTGCCCTGCCTTTTGCTTCCCCCCCACCCCCCTCAGTCTTCCCTCACTGTCCTCACTCCTTGTCAATACCACCTCTTGGGAAACAAGCACAGCGCAGGGGACTACTCATCAGAGCGCTGGCTCCTGTTCTGCGCTCACGGCTGAAATTAACGGTCATAACCTCCCGTTCAGTCATCTACCAGTCAGACTACCAAGAGAGATAAAAATGACTTTAACTTACAACAAAGGGAAACTGGTCCAGCCTTTAAATGAATTGTTACCTAGTAGTTCAAAGGCTGAATTTCTCTGGATACCTAAGAGCAAGATACATGAACCAGGAGTCTTGTAACAATAAACGGTGCTTCTGTGACACCAGCGCTCACGTCTTAGAAAGAGCGGAGGTCATTTTCTACAACAGGGATTCAAAAACCCTAACACTAAGAAGTCTTGTTTACTTAAAGATATAAGAAATGTCCAACTTTAAATTAAGAAAAGAAAGAAGATGCCAATTTGTATCACTGCTCTCAAGCATCCAACCATACAGCTATGGGAACAAAGGTTAACGCAGAGTCAGGGCTTTGACAGCTCTGAAGTAACCACCAGTTAGCAGGGTCTACATCCAGGCACACGGCACTGATGCCGACAGCTAACTGTAAAGAGTCGTCTTGTAACTCAAAGGCACAAGAACTTACTTTCTATTACATAGCTCATCAATGGGTAAGGGAGCCCCTATCTTTGGTTTTCTTCCCTCCCTGAGGCTTCCCCAATGATTACATCCATCAACTCCTTTTCCCTTAATCATAAAAGAGAGAAAAAAGCAGGATAGCAAGAGCTTAGTGTCCGAAGAACCTCAACCCTCCAAATAAAAGGACTCTAATTGGCAACTCTTCATTAATTGTGGCTTTCTCCCTTGCAAAAGTTAACTTTGGATTTCTGGGAAGAGCTGGATACAGACCAAGTCCCATTATCAGTTAAAGTACAAGTTGCCGTGGTTGTGCAAGGACTGGGCAATGCAGAATTATGCTTCAAGTTTGAAGCCAGAACCCACTGTCACCAAACCATTTCTCTGTTAGAGTGCCAACTCCTGTCTTGAAAGGACTAGCCCTTCACAGTTAAGGCTCAAACTCTACAGGTGTATAATTTAAAGCAGTATTTCTCTAAGGCTGGCTTCCTTTCCCACCTGTACAACAGCCTTCTGACTGCACAGGAAAATTCTCTCCAGTGTATACACTGGCGTATTTTTCAGAAAATCAAAACTTACAGAAAATTTTGGGAGCCCTTTGTGCCCCATCCCTCCCCCACAGAACATCTTTTAAAACATAATGAAAAAGTAAAATACTTCAGAATCAGTTTCCGCAAAGACACACATTATATAGTCTTCCAACTTCAAGTTTCTCTTATTTGTTCAGTTAAATATGTGAATTAAAGCAACAAAATATATTTAAGGACAACTGAAGGAGCTCTGGTGGCACAGTGGTTAAAGCATTTGTCTGCTGACCAAAAGGTTGGCAGCTGGAACCCACCAGCCACTCCGTGAGAGAAAGATGAGGCAGTCTGTTTCCTTGAAGATTTACAGCCTTGGAAACCCTGCAGGGCAGTTCTACTTTGTTCTGTTACATCACCGCAAGTTGGAATCGACTCTGTTACAGTGGGTTTTTTGGTTTAAGGACAACTGATGGTTTTAAAACTATCAGAAAGCTTTTCTAAAGGTCTATGAGGCATCAGGATTGGAGGAAGATTCAGTAACAACCTGCAAAATGCAGGTCACACAACCTTGCTTGCTGAAAGTGAAGACGACTTCAAGCACTTACTGATGAAGAGTAAAGACTATAGTCTGCAGTACAGATTACACCTCAACACAAAGAAAATGAAAATCCTCACAACTGGACCAATAAGCAGCATCATGATAAATGGAGGAAAGATTGAAGTTATCAAAGATTTCATATTTCTTGGATCCACAATCAACACCCATGGAAGTAGCAATCAAGACATTAAATGCTGTACTGTACTCGGCAAATAAATTTGCTGCAAAAGACCTCTTTAAAGTGTTAAGAAGCAAAGATGTCTCTTTGAAGACTAAGGTATGCCTAACCTAAGCCATGGTACTTTCAATCATCTGATATGCATGTGAGAGCTGGACAACGAATAAGGAAGAAGGAAAGAAGAAGAGCTGATGCTTTTTTGCATTGTAATGTTCACGAAGAACACTAAAAATACTATGGACTGCCAGAAGAACGGACAAATCTGTCCTAGAGGAAGTGCAGCCGGAATGCTCCCTGGAAGCGAGAAGGCCAGACTTTGTGCGACCTACTTTGGTCATGTTGTCAGAAGGAACCATTCTCTGGAAAGGGATATCATGCTTGGTAAAGTGGAGGGTCAGCAAAAAAGGGGAAGACCCTCAATGAGACGGACTGACATACTGGCTCCAACGATGGGCTCAAGTGTAGCGAGGAGTGTAAGGATGATGCATGACTGGGCAGTGTTTCATTCTGATGTACACAGCATCGCTGTGAATCAAAGCCAACTCAATGGCACCTAACACCACCATGAAGCTTCTAACAAACACAAAATGAGGGACGTGTATGAATACGGGAGCCCTGGTGGCACAGTGGTTAAGCACTTGGATGCTAACCAAAAGTCAAGCAGTCTGAATCCACCAGCCACTCCATGGTGTGCCTGACCCAAGCCATGGTATTTTCAATTGCCTCACATGCATGCAAAAGCTGGACAATGAATAAGAGTGATCAAAGAAGAATTGACACACTTGAATTATGGTGTTGGCAAAGAATACTAAATATGCCATGGACTACCAGAAGAGTAAATAAAGCTGTCTCGGAAGAAGTACAGCTGGAATGCTCCTTCGAAGCGAGGACTGGGGAGACACTGTCTCACGTACTGTGGTCATGTTATCAGGAAGACCAATCCTTGGAGAAGGACATCATGCTTGGTAAAGTGGCAGGTCAGCGAAAAAGGGGACGATGCTCCATGAGACGGACTGACACAGTGGCTGCAACAACGGGCTCAAACACCGCAATGACTGTGATGGCACAGGACTGGGCAGTGTCCTGCTCTATGGCACATGGGTCACTATGAGTCGAAAGCGACGTGAAGGCACACACAACAACAGCTGCTCCACTGGAGAAGGATGTGGCAGTCTGCGTGCACAAAGACAACAGCCTTGGAAATCCTATGGGGCAGTTCTGTTCTGTCCTACAGGGTTGCTGCGAGTCAGAATCCACTCAATGGCAACAGGTTTGATTTGGTTTTGTGTATGAATATGGGCAGACATACACTGTTGTACTGAACGAGAGGGCTGACAGGCTCCTCAAAGGGGCCACGACTCAGGAAAAAAATAAAAAAAGGCACTTAAAAATCACTCTTTATTCTTTCAATAAAGTTACTTCAGTTGTGTTGTCAGAAACGGAATTATTTAGCTCAGGTAACAAATAACTAGATGCAGTGTGACCACACGTCCTACCTCTGTGTCCCAGGAATCTTGAAAGACAGGGTTCCTACTACTCCTTTTGGTCTGGGGAGGAAGATGGGTGTCCTCTTCATTGCCATTCCTTCTCCTTTTCCTGGAATCAAATCAGAAGGAAAAAGAGAAATCCAACAATTGCTCTGTGAACGCGCAAACTGTAATCACATCAACAATACATAAATGTGCACTCTTGCTGTGAAAATATAATTCACCTAGATTCCTCAAGAGCTTACAAGTCAAAGTACTCTATCGTTAGGTAAAAAGCACAAAAACAGAAAACAGCAATAGCAAACAGTGTGGGAGACGAATTTTTAAAAAGAAGCTTAATGATCTTAAATGTCTCTGGGACCAGGATAAGACCAAGAAGAGGTTAATGATGAAGCTTCCAGACTCTCTCTTTCCTGTAATTAATTACAATTCGTGCTACCGAAGTCTATTCCTTTCCCCAAGATAACATTCATGAGAAGTGTGGCTGCTTTTGACTAATTATCCTTAAAATTCTTATAAAAATGGGGCAACTCGGTAATATCGTCAGATGTTCCTGGTACCCTCTAAACTTTGGTACTCTCTTATCCCTAATAATTCCTCAATTATCACATTCAACCAAAGCTCCACATTCTCCAGAGTATTCAATTTTTCTGGACAATCACTGGAAAGGCTGTTCTTGGACATATTGCCCAATTAGTCTTGCTACACTAGCTAGCTAGCATTACGATTTAACAGTTACTTACTTTGAGAGGCCAGCACAAGGCACTTAAAGAAAAATTGCATCTGCCGCTCAGTCAACTGTTGTCAGCTACGCAAGACAAAATCTGAGTGTACTCTACGCAAATCAAGATGCTGTCAGAAGGCCTTCTAAGCCCCAGTCAGAAAATAGAACCATATTACCAAAAAAACCAAACTCACTGCTGTCGTTGGTCTCAACTCATAGTGACCCTTTCCTTGGGTTTCCCAGGTGCTATCTCTACAGAAGTAGATTGCCCAACCTTCCTTCCGAGGAGGGCCTTCCGGTTAGCTGTCAAATGCCTTAGGCACTA
>NW_006921605.1:9338795-9340273 GCF_000298275.1 Orycteropus afer afer | reverse complement strand
TCTGGTAGCATAGTACCTAAGGCACTTGACTGCTAGCCAGAAGGCTGGAGGTTCAAACCCACCTGCCACTCCTCGGAAGGAAGACGGGGTAATCTACTTCTGTAGTGATACTGCCTTGGAAACCCAAGGAGGGGTCTCTATGAGTCAGGTCTGACTCGACGGCACATAACAACAACAGCAATTTGCACCTAAGGCTTTTGACTGCTAACCAGAAGGCTGGCGGTTCAAACCCACCAGCCACTCCTCAGAAGGAAGGCTGGCGGTTCAAACCCACCAGCCACTCCTCAGAAGGAAGGCTGGGCAATCATTTCCACAGATACTGCCTCAGAAACCCAAGGAGGGGTCGCTATGAGTCAAGCTGACTCAACAGCAGCGAGTTTGGTTTTTGGTTAATTTGCACCAGCCCCCTGCAGCTAGCGGCTACTGTACTGGACAGCACACATGTAAAGACTTACCATCACTGCAGAAAGTACCAGAAGGCACTGGCTAAGAGGGCCACAGTGCAAAGCAGCATACACTGCTATAAGGAAAACTCTCAAATTTCTGTAAGGAGAAAAAAGGCTAGGGCAAGGAAGTGGGGGAAAACTCCTTCCGGTAGGTACACAGTCTCAGACAGAGCAGCCCCCGTTACCGCATAGCATACACCTTCTGTGTGAACAGAGTGGTCCACCGTACAGGCCCTTCCTTAATCTTAAAGGCTCTGAGTTCAGGTCTGGATGTTGGAGAAACTTTAAAAATAAAAGGCACAGGCACCGTGACGTCAACTCTCTGAACTGCACGTATTCTGATTAAGTCTACTTTATCAAGTGTTAGGCATCCCTATGTCAGCGTGCACTGGCACAAACAGTGGCCACATGGTTCCAAGAGAGCGTCAATCAACCTGTGTTTCCTAAGGTGTCTCCTTCATCCTAAGGTGCAGCTGTTCAACAAGTAAGATCATCATCTCTGCTCCCTGCCTGTCTCCCAGGAGATGAGCTCTCATCCTAAACCTAATTTTGAAGCCCTTAGAGGTTATAAACTAGATGAACGCCAGGTTCCGTTCATCACTAAATGGCACCAAGGCACTGTCCTTGTCATCCTCCTATGATCTCAGAAATCCTCTGGGAATGTGCTCCAGGAAGAAAGTAATGTCTAAGGGGAGGCCAGCTGGTCACTTTGCAAGCGCTGTGGCGGAGGCATCTGACCTCCTCCAATGTCATGAGGGGGAGAGCAGATTCCTGAGACAGAGGTCAGACATACCTCCACCCTCCAAGCTTTTGACCAAGTCCGATACCAGCCATCCCTCCCACTCCTACGGCACTCTCCTTCTCTGCTGAGTTCGGTGATCCATTGCAATGCGGTGGTGCAGAGAATTACTCAGCACAGCTCTTCTAGCCACCAGATGACTGGGTGGGACTATGTAAATGTAAGGTGCTTGTGGTCCACCAATGGGATTGGACAGTTTGCTAATAATGTAAATAAGGGACACACTGCCCTTG
>NW_006921605.1:9299554-9338075 GCF_000298275.1 Orycteropus afer afer | reverse complement strand
TAGTGATACTGCCTCAGAAACCCAAGGAGGGGTCACTATGAGTCAGGTCCGACTCGACGGCACATAACAACAACAAGAGAGCAGGGCAGAGGCCAGGCTGAGAGGCCAAAGGCCAAAAAGAGGCATGCTTTGGGCATGGCAGAAGGGAGGCTGTCCTGACTGAAGAACTGTATCCTGAGTGCATTCCTGAACTTGGACTGTTACCTGTTACTTCCCTAATAAACCCCATAATTCTGAGTATGGTCTGTGAGTTCTGTGCAGCCACTGCAAGGAATTATCGAACCCAGGACAGAAGTGGAGAGAAGTAGAGAGTGCCGTGAGATGGATGGCTGGTATTAGAATTGGTGAAAAGGCTGGAGGCTGGCAGCATGTCTGGCCTCAAATGAATAAGCTTTGAGCTGCTGATGGTGACCCTCTCTCCCACTTGTGGAGTTAGAGGCGGTCAGAGGATGCTGCCCCCATGCACTTTTTGCAAATGCCACACCAAACTCGCAGACCATATCCACAGTTTGGAAGTTGATTATGGAAGTGACAGGTTACAATTCAGGACAGTCTTGGATACAGTTCTTCAGCTGGGACAGCTTCTTCTCAGTTGTTCCCACAAGCATGCCTCTTGGCCCCTTGGGCCTCTTGGGCCAGCGCAGCCGCTGTCCTGCTCAGGCAAGTGTTACAAAGCTCTTTTAGCTCTGCCAATAAGTGCCCAGAGGCACCCCGTTCTACCAGTAAGCCTGGGCCCAAAGGTGCTCAGCTGTCTCCCTCCATGGGTCAACAAGCGTAGCTCCACTGTGCCCAGGGGCACCCCAGTGTGCCAAGAAGCCTCCTGCTCTAAGGCACAAGCTGTTCCCTGTGCTGGCACATTCCCTGTAACGGTCTCGCTCCGTGGGCAGGGAAGCCCACTGTGCCATCTCACCGCTTTCCTGGTCCTGCTACCTCTGCTGCCACTTTCTCTGTGACCGCTTCTCGTCATCTCTTGTTGTCTCCAGTGTTACAGTGCTCTGTCTCCTGGGTCCAGGAGGTTTCCAGCACAGGGACCCCAGGTCCAAAGGACACGCTTCACTTGCATCTCTTGTTCTTGGTGACAGTGAGACCCCTCTGAGGTAGCTCATGTTAAGGCTTAAAACTGACCAATCCCCTCATTAGAGTTCCATATACCTTACTGGCATGCCCCCCCCCCACAGGGTGCAATGCATCTTATTTACATTATTAGCAAGCCATCCAATTCCCCTGGTGGGCCACAAGCACCTTATTTGCACAGTCCCACCTAATCATTTGCCGGGAATTACAAGATTATGGCAAGAAAAACCACATAACAGCGATCCATCACACTGCAGCCACTCAAGGAGAAACTCATCCAACAGCAGTAGGTTGATTCTCAAATTTTTATTTTACCAGTGTACCAACAGCTGATTATGCTTCAGGCTAACCAAACTTATAAGCCTGATATTCAACCAAAATGCCAACTTCTTCGTTTATAAGGGGAATATATTTCTGTGACCAGATCAACATCAAGGAGGTTAAATCCAAAACTAAACCAGATGTTGACTCAACTCCCACTCATGGCAACCCCACATGTGTCAGTGGAAAACTGTGCTCCACAGCGTGTTCAATGGCTGGTTTTTCAGGAGCAGACTGCCAGGCCTTTCTTCCAAGGCACGTCTGCGTGGACTGGAACCAACACCTTTTTGGTTAGCAGCAGAGTGCATTAACTATGGGCACTAACATGAGACTCTATCAAGGAGGTTACGTGGTTTAAAAAAATAATAAAAGCATAACAATAATGGGGAGGGGCTGGTTTTGAATATTTCAGTTAAACTTGGGGAAAGTCACATGAAATATCCCTGCCTTGTAATCTGAGCCCATCTCTTCAGGTAGAGAACCCTCTCTTTGGGCGGATGGTGGCCTCCTCCTTTGGATTTACTGGATAAAGAAGGAGCCCTACCTGCTCTTCATTTTCTTTTTCCTAGGCTCTGCAGAATCCATCTTTGAAATATTCCCCTTCTCAAAAGATTGTTAATAATCGGCAAGATTACAGCTTCAGCCTAACTACCTTTCAGTACAATCAGTCAGATTATAGTTTTTGACATTAATGCCACAGACCAGTTTATAATTTCAGCAGACACCCTATAATTGATTAGACAGTCTCCCCTAGCTATCCAATGACAGAGTATTGTTTAGCACCTGTTACTTCTAAGCATGGCTGATTTCACCACTTTTCATAATTTCTTTTCTCACCAATCTTCCTGTCATCTCCTAGAGACCGAGCACAGAAGAACTTTTATGCAAACCAGAGGTTTACAAACTTTCTCTTAAGTAATAACCCTTTCTTCTTATTAAAAAAACAGCAAACACCTCAATTTATATGAAACAGGATCTACTGTAGGTATAGCTTCTTCACCACATACCCGCCCCTCTAGGGCCATCTCACCAGACCAGAGCAGTCTGAGAAACCATTATCTTGAACTAATCGTTCAGCTGAAAATCGATGAAACATACCTGGAGGAGTGAAGTGACCTATAGAGACAAAGACAGCTAGCACCGGCAGAGCTAGGCCACGGTACCTACCCCATGAGATGCTGAGGGAAAAGCGCTGAGAGCCTGTCCACATCAAACAAGTTTTTAATACAAAGTTACTGGTTTAAACATGCTTAAATTATGTGTGTACCAGACAAAAGGAATCTGCTACCTGTATGCACACTTCGACTATTTATGTACAGTTCTGGATAAAAGGAATTTTTTTGTTAAGAAATAGACTTTTCAGATATCTCACAAGAAGCATCAGAAGTAGAAAGTGGACTTGAGAAGAACACACTGTGAGACTCGTAAGGATCTTGTCCCTAATTCCCAGTTTGTCGGTAACTGGGCCCTTAATTTCAAATTTAGTCCACTCTTCTTTTCCATACAAGCAGAGACTTTATGCCCCACTCACGACGGGCACAGCCGCTGGGGAGCCCTAGGGTCTCACTCTGGAAGCATCTGATCTCAGGGTGCCTTCCAAAATCTCAACCACATGAATGAACTAAGGTCCAGAGCAGGATCCTCATGGCAAAACTACCAGCAGCACCGAGAGCCGACTGATACATGGACCAACATAATCTACGCAGGCAATCCTACTTAAGCCTCACCGCGACTACAGAAAGACACACACCAAGCGATCTCTCTAAATCGCTCTCCACCAAGTCAATTAAAGGGCTGGACGTCATCTACAGATTTTCATTTCAAATCTCACAAGGGATTTTACTATGAAATGAAGCGGATCCTCTTCGTTCTGGGGTATCCAATCCCGACTTTCTCCTCCCCACCTTCTTCCAGAGAAAATTAAGAGGGGGGAGGATGGAAAGAAAAAAGTCCCAGCTTGTCCTGACCTCTGACCTCTACTCCGTACCCGTCGAGCATTAAACCCCTCGGTTTCAAGAGGGCTGTCCGGACACCAGCCTTGCCGAAAGGATATTATCCTACCTCCAAACGGCTCCGCGTCCAAACAGTTTAGAATCCTGCCTGCTCGGTAGGCTACAGGCAAGAAAGACCCCCCAGCCCACTCTGGTCACTAGCTGCCAGGGCACAAGTTCTTCTGCCTGACCTAATCCTCCCCTGCTGCTGAGCTAAACCCAATCCCTCTTTCTGACCTTGCGAAGATCCCCGCCTCGTCCCCTCACGGGAGCCCTAAGGGCTCCGGTACCAAGATTCCTCCCATCCCCCCATCCTCCTAAATTTAGGACAGAGAATCTTTAGGGCCACTCTCTCTCTTCGGGGACCGACTAGACTTTGTTCCAAATGGCACAAGAGAGGAAAGAAACATAAAAAGGGTCGACCTGGACGCTGGAGAGTCACTCCTCCAACAGTCCACAGGAATCTAGTATCCGATCACTCGCGCATCCCTCTCCCCTCCTCCACTAGACTGCAGGGAACCCCAGGAGACTCACAGGGTCCCCGCTTGCTAGGACCCCCGCTTCGTGCGCCTCCTCGACTGCATCCTCCAGATCACCAGGCGAAGGGTTAGGAAGGAAGGGGGGTCTCTTCTCCCCTACCTGGGGCGAAGGCGCTCGCTCATGGCAGCTGGTGGAGGGGAGCGATGGGGCGCCGCTCCGCGAGAAGAGGGAACAGAGGATGTTGCGTTTCGGCGGCCGTCACGCCCACCCCCTCGGGCCTTGGCTCTAGCCGCCGCTCGGGTAGACGCTGCGGGAGGTGAGTACCCCTCAGTGGGACCAGTACCACCGCTACTTCCGGCGTCTCCTCCGCGCCCCCCCATGTCGCAGCTGCTGTGGTCCCGCCCTCTTGCGGCTGCGCAGTAGCACGAGCCCGACTGCGCCGACCGGTAACCCCGCCCATGAGAAGAGGTGGGCTCTAAGGAGGAGGAACGACCGGTGGTTTCTGGGAGAGTGGACCTCATTCGAGCTGGCCCAAGTTTTCGCCTGTTCATAGCTTAGGTGAGCAGTATGAAAGTCAAGCCAGGTTTAAATTAAATTATGTCCTCATCATACGACACAGATATTTGAAGTAAGTCCCCCTGAGGTAGCTTTTAAAAAATAGCATTGAGAACGATCAGGCAGTTGTGGAGACAGCCTGCAGCGGGTCCCGCGACCAGGGGTTGGGAAGGGGCTTGTGGGACTGCCCTGAGGGGCTTGTCGCTGGGGCTTCCTGGAGTGTTAAATATTCTGAGTTGAGGACCCCGCTCTTGGGTAAGTCTCAAAGGAGGCCTCCGGGGAAGAGTGTCCTGGGCGAGAGAAGAGCAGGTCGGGTCCCGGGGCCAGGCGGAGAGGTTTCCCGGAGCCGCGGGGAACGAGCCCCCTCGACACCCTAGCCTGCCCCTGACCGAGGAGATGCCCAGCTGTCTCTGTCCATCCTGCAGGAAGCATCAGGACGACTTTCTGAATAAGGGAGCAGGGAGAGCTGGCAATTTAATGAGGATGGGAGGAGGTGGTGCCGAAGATTCGCTAAGAGATCGGCCCTGTGCCCGGAAAAACGGCCAAGCCTTAACTCTGTGCTTTCCGAAACATGCAGTTTGTATTCGATTCAGACCATGCTGCATTCGATTCAGACTATGTGTCTGTGCTGTCGAGTTACTTCTCTGATTGTGTCTTACAGAGGGTCACATTAGAGTACAGCTTAATTCTGCCAAACTCGGGAACGATAATCGTGAATTATGGGAAACCTAGAGAAACAACTGCCAAATTAGCATCCTTCTAGAGGAGACCCGGTAAGAAAGCAGTTAGGCGCTCACGTTAAGACGTTACCGTGTAAGTGTCCTGAGATCTTCCCAGTGGGTTTACGTGTGGGGTGGAGTACGTAGAGGGAGAAACGTGAAACAGCTCTCAAGTCTTTCTTCTAAAGTTATTAGGCGGAGGCCCATGGGTGGAGTTCAAGGGTGTGTATTTTTGTAAGTAAAGGGTTCGTAATCTTTCATCATACTATCAAATGTGCCCCTTCAAAAAAGAATAAGTTACTGTGAAGTCTGTTGGTAGAAAACGTAGTTTTGTTTTGTGTGACTCCATAGAATAAAGTGGGTTGGTTACTTTGATCAATGGTTTAACCAGGATTGCATCTATTTATTTTGTAAGTAGTTTCAAAGTCTTACTTTTTGGATCTGTTTAGTAATCAGAAGATGTTTTCACTCACAGTACATTTTAATAATATTTGTGTGTTTCTGTATAGAGAAAGAATTCACTCAGCATATACTATATACCAGGCTCAAGGCTAGGATTTAGAATACAGCTGAGCTCAAGGACACATATGCTCCTTGTCCTCTGGGACGTTATAGGAAGAATAAAGTGAGCTTTGGAATTAAACATTTCCTTACTTTAGAGAAGAAAAAGAGGTACAAATCACATGTTGTATAAATTTCACAAAGATACCAAATTTTTAAAAATTGCCAACAACCCACTGTTGTGCAGACCATCAGTAAAAGATTTGGGACCCTGCCCTCCCCTATGAATGTATTTACATACTCGTACACTACAAAAACCACTGCTGTCAAGTCCATACCAACTCCTAGGATCCCTAGAGGACAGAGTAGAATTGCCCCATAGAGTCTCCAAGGCTGTAATCTCTATGGAAGCCGACTGCCACATCCTTCAGAACATCAGCACCACCTTTTCTGTCGGCAGATGATCGCTTCCCCACTGTGCCCCCAGGCTCCTCATCTGTACACTGTATTTCCGTTTCTTGTGTATGTATGTGTGTTACTAACATGTGAAATACTAGTAGAGCTTCATTTCTCATTTTAAAATATGTGGTAGTTGTAACATTCTCTGCTTGCACACCAATGGATCTCCATATTACCACTTTGAAAACTACTGCTCTAAATCAGCAGCCTTCAAATCCTGAGTTTTTTATTCCCCGCTCTTCTGTCCTTGAGAGATGTGTTCAGGGGTTTATGTGTTTATGTATATATTCAAGGGTTATTACAAGTTTCTGTATTGTTGTGTGATACTCAATTGATTTGCTATAATCATAAATAGTAAACATTTTATTCTGACCGGTATTTTGAATATCTTTTTGTCTAACCATTAGTTTATTCAACATATGTCTTTTGACCTTGTCACCTCCTCCTTTCTAACCTTCTTTTTGTAACCCATGGTACATATAAGTACTTCTTACATTTTCCGTTACTGGGGTTTCTTGGGAGACTTTTTTCCCTAGTACGTGCTGGCGTCAGGGCAGGGACTTGTGTAACTGCATACAAGAGCAGTTGTTCGCTAATGACATGTTGATGAGTTGAGAGGTTCTTGTATGATATGATGCAGCCTAGAGGAGTGATTGTATAAAACTTTTGTCTCTTCAGGCTTCTATACAGCATGATAAGGCTTGTAAGTATATTTACTGTCTCTTGTGTGTTATCAGGAAGGTGCCGTGTTCTGCATCAGGTAATATTCAAGTAAATGTTTTTTCCATGCCTCTTCATCCTACATATCTTACCACCATAGTCCATCGGGATATATGTGTCCTATATAATATTTATCAGAATCCATCATACCTAACAAAATTTTAAAAACGTTTAGTGATTCAGTATGTATTCCATTGCCAAGAAAAAATACATGTATCTACAAACTCTTACAAAAAATAATTCAGTATTAAAAGGGTTAAAGTTGCTGAAAATTCTTTGTCCTTTGTCACCAATTGATTGTTAGAAAATTTCCAGGTATGTAAAGTACAGAGCAGAAACAGGCCAGGCATGTTTATCTCAGAATCAAACTATGTCATCTCTTTTCTCTCTCTGTAAGAAAAAGGGGATCAAGATCAGTTTTTTAAATATCCTTCAACCTAGTTTGTCCCAGATGAATTGAAAAGGTACAACACATAGATAAAACACTGGCTTATTAATCAACAAATGATGTGCTCCTCCTAATCTCATGTTTGCCTTTTTTTAGGAAGAGGATGAGTGACACTCCACCCAGAATGGAAGTGTGTCCCTATTGTAAGAAGTCATTTAAACGATTAAAATCCCACTTGCCGTACTGTAAGAAGATAGGAACGACTATACCTGCAGAGCCAGAAGGCTGTCAGGCCAAGCCAGCTGTCCTCTCTCATGCTAACAAAAGGAAGGGGCCAGCCAAAGAAGTAATCAAAGCAGAAGAGGCCAATCTAAAGAGAGAGAGTAAGGAAAGAAATACTAAGTTGATAAGAAAGAAGCCAGAAGGGACAATTAAGCCCCTTCCACTACTAGGTTTGGAAAAAGCAAGTAATAAAAACACTGATAAATACATCAAGAATCAAATTCAGTTTTCCCCCAAAATACTGAAAAACACTGGACCAAAAATTACTTTCCAAGGAGAGACTAAGGCTCAGTTGTATGCATCAGAGAACACCTCTCCTGAGAGAGAACTTGCCAGCAATTTGCCTAAATCAGGGGACAGAAGTAATCCTGCCAAAACATTTTCACCAAATCAAGAGAGAGGATATTGCCCAGGCTTACCTAGGAATGTGCAGACCCCATCTGCTCATCTGAAACTGGACAGCAGAGACCTCCCAAGAGAAGAGCTTGTAGTAAAAGCATTAGATGTGCCTACTGATTATCCTAGTCTTCCTGTGAGACTCAATGATGGGGTTAAAACAGTGAGAACATCACTGTCAAGCAGTGAGAGCAGAGATCACCTCTCAGAATTTCCCACTGACGTAAGAAACTCTGAGACTCAGGAAAAGAACCTAGACTCACTCATTTTAGGCCTTAGAGTTAACCCATTAGGTAAAATCCGAGTTGAAGAGAGCAAAGTCATCATGTTTGACATGAAGGAAAAAGAGCTTCACTTTGGAGTAGAGGTATGTGGGAGCAAAGGAAATGCAGAGAAAAGTCTGTCTGTGAGCACAATGCCGGCCTGGACTTCCAGGAGTGATGGGTCTAAGAACCCCAGTACTGATGACTCAGCCACAGAGAAGAAATGTCAAGATGAAGGTCCATACTTAAATCTGTCCACTTTGCAGGGGACACCTCGCAATGAGTTCCTTTCTGCATTACAGTCAAGTCATGAAAGTCTTAGCTCACTGGCTATAAAATTTCTTCAAGAGGAGAAAGAAGGCCGTGTTCAGCATCAAGTCACTGGTATACAGACATTAATGGAGGGTAAGGGCCAGACTTCTCTAGAGCCCAGAGCTTCCCATCAGTGCCACGCCTTACACACCAGACACCAGAAACCTGTAAATCTGACCTGGCATCACACTCCTAAAACTCCCTTCACCAATCATGTTGATGCTGCTGACAAAAGGGCCCTTCCCAGTTCCATGGGGCTGGAGTGGTTTCCAGAGCTCTATCCCGGTTACCTTGGACTTGGGGTGTTGCCAGGGAAACCTCAGTACTGGAATGCAATGGCCCAGAAGCCTCGATTCATCAGTCCCAAGGGAGAAAGACTCTCACAAGGTAAACAAGCTCATTTTCAAGGGCTGTTCTGCCCATTCAAACACTGTGTCTTTTGGGTAAATAAGGTTCAAAATACTAGTATCTTCACTGATTTACCTTCTTTTTTCTGAGGTCATCCAGTGCGTTGGTCTCATAATCGTTCTGAAGGCATTACTTCTTGCTCCAGAGTAACTAGTAGTGGTTTCTTACTCTCCCTTTCCTTTCATCAAGAGTTGGAGGTTGCACTGGGTCAGACAGAATACTCAGCAACTGAAGTTCTGCATTGGCAAAAGGCATGGCTGGTAGAAAGTAGGTGGATATACAAGGCATACAGACTTGAAAAGAGCATAAAGTCCTCACAGTCCACCTAAGTAGGACAAGTACTTTGTTCAGAGTTCAGTCTGAACCAGACTATACAAGAGATCAGTTCCAGCAACATTTGGGAATTTACAGTAGCAAGGAAGGTACAAGCAGCAGCTGTTTTGGGAGCTGGGAGAACAGGGTTACATCTTGCTGGGGAGGAATGGCAGTCAAGGCAGATAGGAGTGGAGTTCAAGAGATGAGCTGATGAAGGTCAAAGACCAGAAATCCAGGTTATGACAGAAAAGGTATAGAAGTCCATGCACTAGAACAATAAGGCCAGAGATTAGGACCCAAGAATAGGGTATCAGAATATGTGGATGAAACCGGAGATGGAGCCCCAAGATGTGAGAGATACAGTGAGAAGTAGGACTTGGACAAAGAGGCAGGACATGAAAACTGATCTTGAATTGTGAATCAGCTTCTGAAGCACCTTAGATATTCTTTGTCAATGACCAGAAAAAGTTCAGGTGTGGGTGAGACTGAGGCTCCAGTTAGGAACTAGGAAGTTCTTGACCCTCATCACCGGCATCCTCACGTTCTTCTGCTAAAGCCCATCATTTGGTACTCCCCTGTCTCTCTAGTTAGAATATACAAAATTTGTTCATTTCCCTCCCCAGGAAACGGTTTGTTTTGGTTTTCTAGGAGCCTAGCTAAAGTAGCATGCAGTCTTATGAGACTGAGTAAGGAGGAAGAAAATAGGATTTTCCTTTCAACATTAAGTTTCCTCAGAAATGTGCTAGGAAACTGCTTTGTTTCACTTTATTGTTTACAGGTCTATAATTTGTGCTTATTCAGTACTTTAGTGTCATACAACATGAAGTGTTATGTTCTTTGGTGTTTCTAGATTTATTTTGACAGGAGACCTAAAGAAACTCAGACTCGGTTTACACCTGAAAAACTTGTTAGAGCCTGGTCTCTGAGGTCTAGATCAATCTTTTTGCATGAAATCATATTGTAGAAAACATACCACCCCTAGAAGCACAGGTGCTTGAGATGTCTCTGTACATCTGTGTGTTTAATCATATAAACACACATACACACACCCTAATGAACCTAACAGTGAGATGAGGCACATGCTGGGTGAGGGGCTCAAATGCTAGGCTCAGAACTTGAACAGGGATGAGCCAGGACGGGTCCATGGTTAGCCCCAGGAGTTCACGGGGGGGGGCGGGGGGGGGCATTTAGGTACAAGAGAACAGCTCTAGGCATCAGTCAGAAAAATAGAGCCCATGAATCACCTACAGCCAGACACACAAGGGCTAAGTCAAGTCTTATGTCAGATTCAGACTACCCCAGGGATGGGTGGAACACATTAGAGGTACAGGGCTGTGGGAGGATTCTCAGCTGTTGGAGAGAATGGAGCCATTGGTCATTGGAGGTTTAGCCATGTCAGTTGGGTTTGAAATGCAAGGGCATGGACACTGGCAGGTAAAAACTATCTAGGAGATGAGATGGCAGAGGGTGTGGCAGTTCTGGGCCCACAGATAACTGAGCCCAAGTTGGAACCCAGTCAGGCCGTGAGGAAGGGAGAGCGAGCCCAGAGTGCCTGGGCAGCAGGCAAGAAGTCATTGAAGAAAGCAAGAACAGGGCTTCAGTGGGTATTGATCCGGCCTGTTGTTGCCTGTGGGCTCCTTAGATGGTCCCAGCTTGGGGACTGACATGCGGACAAGTTTGGCTGCACCTGCAGCTGGAGATAAATAGGCTCAACTGACCAAGGAGAAGCCACAGACAGGTCCCAGAGTCAGGGTGCCTGACACTGGAGAAGGCGGCCGCGGAGTCGTGGTTTCCATGGCGTGGTCTCCCCACTTTCTCCTACAGATTGTTCCAGAGGTGAATGAGTGATGTCATGCTTGTTTAATGTTCCCATCACCTTGCGAGAGAACTGTCCTGTGTGATTTCTTGGAAGACAGTTTGCCTCTTTTGTTATTTAATCATGATCATTTGGGTAGTAGTTTTTTACACCCACATACCTGCTGAAACTTGTCATAAATATTTGCTTAATTCATCCTTATTCTGGCAACTAAGCCAAACCCAGAGAACCAGCAATAGTAGAGAACACCTCCCTGTCATCAAACACAGAGGAAAGCAGTATAGGAAAATGTGACTGAGCAGCAAAAGCCCTCTTTGCTGGTTCCGTTTCAGATATTCACATATTAAACATACATGAGAAAAGTTTGCCAGTCACCAATAATGAC
Organism: Orycteropus afer afer; assembly: GCF_000298275.1. NCBI lineage: Eukaryota > Metazoa > Chordata > Mammalia > Tubulidentata > Orycteropodidae > Orycteropus > Orycteropus afer. The sequence goes on along the minus strand of NW_006921605.1, from coordinate 9,326,690 downwards.
AGGGTGATAGACACAGAAGGAGCCCTGTGACATCATGGTTAAGTGCTTGGCTGCTAACTAAAAGGTTGATTTGAACCTGCCCAGTGGCTCTGCAAGGATTGTGAGTATAACTCACTACTAGGCAGTGTTCTGTGATACATAGGGTCGCTGCAAGTTGGAGTCGACTCGATGGCACCTAACAACAGCGTTGGTCTGCAGGACGAAGACATGGTGAGCTGCTCCCGTAAGGATGCCCCACTGCCATCGTGTCAATTCCAACTATCAGTAACCCTGTAGGACAGTAGAACTACCCTAGAGGGTTTCCAAGGTTGTAGTCTTTACAGAAGCAGGCTGCCTCATTTTTTTCCTGCAGAGCCTCTGGGTTCAAACCACCAACCTTTCGGTTAGCAGCTGAATGCCTTAACCACCGCACTACCAGATCTTCCAGAAAGATTATATCTATAAAAACCTATGGGGCAGTTCTCTGTCACATGAGGTCACTGAGTCAGAATTGACTTGATGGCACCCAACAATAGACGTGTTGACTGTAGGTAGTAGTGACTCTTAGCAGTGTTGTTATCAGGGGCTGTCACATAGGTTCAGAGTCATTGTGACCCCATGTACAACAGTGAAACTGCCTGGTTCTTTGCCATCCTCACAATGGTCATTGCTGTGTTTGAGCCCATTGTAACCACTGTGTCAATCCATCTCCTGAGGGTCTTCCTCTTGTTTGCTAGCCCTCTACCAAGCATGATGGTCTTCTCTAGGCATTTGGGCACTCCTGATAAGATGTCCAAAGTATGTGAGACAAAGTCTTGTCATCCTTGCTTCTAAGGAGCGTTCTGACTGTACTACTTCCAAGACAGATTTGTTCATTCTTCTGGCAGTCTGTGGTAATATTCAGTATTCTATGCCAACACCGTAATTAAAAACTTGTAGCAGTAAATATCACAATAGTAGAAAGTCATGTTTGTTACGTTTATGTTTACCAGATGACAGGAAATATAAACAAGTCATTTCATTAAGCATGCACATGGACCAGTATATTCATGGAATCAGTATATTCATCACATCAGAACTATGTGTCGTTCCTTGTCCCTGGAGACTCCCTCAGCCTTCAGAGAACCTTAATCTGACCAGCAATAGATTGCTTTGACTTGTGACACTTCTAGCTACCTGCAGCCCAAATTAAACATGAATCTGCCTTTTCCTGAGGCCAGCCCCAGAACCTTTAGGACCGCGTGGTGGGGAGGGGATGAGCTGACATGGCCTGTCACACTAACTTCTGTTTGGAACCATAGTTCTTTGGTTGGAAAGAAGTACAACTGACAGAAGGATCTGGGAACACCCGACCAGCCTTGCAACCTCCAGCTTCTCCCTACTGAGGCTCTTGGGAGCGCTACAAAAAGGTGAGGCTGGAGCTGGTGGCTTTTGTGTTGCTGGTTCCAAGCATTTGGAGAAAATTCTCTCACTTCAGCCATGATTGTTACAGTGAGGCTGAAGAAAAGGAGGAAAAAAATTGTGTCATCTTCCTACTCTTGTATTTGTCGATTTTTATTTTGGAGATTGATGTAGTAGAAAGTACCAAGGATAATACAGTAGCAGCTACCATTTATTGAACAGCTGTCCTTTAATTCCCCGCCGCTTCCTCGCCCACATTGACATGCCTTATTCCAAAAGCCAAGACCCTAACCCTCCAGTTAAGCAACCATATCAGTCTCCTCCCCACTAAACATTTTAGCTAAGCTCCCAAAAAAATAAGAGTAACTAATGTGGATTTCATTAAAGTTAAGGTCTTCTGGATTTTAGCCTTTTCATCTGTTTGAAAAAATACATACATAGTGGCTTGGACTAGATTCTCAGATTTTCTTTCCAGATTCATAAATTCCATACTCAGACTGTTCCATTCTTTGAATTAGAATCCCATCACTCTGTCAGCTGGAGTGAGGGCAGCTGGAGTGAGGGACGTGGCTGTCAGGCAATGGCCTCAAGGGGACAGTCACCGTAAAGACTATTCTCTTTAAACAGGGTGGAGCCGGTGCAGTACCATCACGAGGAGGGGCCTGGGCGGTGTCACAGTGCTCTTTACGGGATACTTCGTGCTCTGTTGCAAGTGGAGCTTCGGGCATCTGAGTAAGGCTTTCTGTATTTTTAGCCCCATTATAGGGATCTCCGAGGGATTCTCAGGCTGGCTTTGTGTATACCCCAGTGGGATGTGCCTGCAGCTCTGGGGGTTTTTTTTATTCAAGGTTTTGGTTGTAATGGCCTTTCTAAGACTTGACTCGGATTTACACAATTGCTCTTATGCCCCATTTAATGGTGTCACTGGAAATCTGGTGGCCCTATGTTTTATCCTTCCAGCTATTTCCCTGCTAGAAGGTCAGGGTTTGTCCCCTTGGTGACTTTTTAATTCCTGCCTCAGAACTCCTTTTTTAGGATGGAATCTAGCAAACTTTATCGTACCCCAAAAGAGAAGGCAGAACAGACTACCTCCGTCACTCATAAGTGTGTCTAAGCCTTTACTCTGACCATTTAAAAAAAAAAAAAAAGAAAACCTTTTAAGTTTCTGCTTGCACCAAGACCTATCACAAGGAAAATGCCTGCATTTTCTTTCTCTTTTTATGCCCAACTAACTTTTGTTCATTTTAACTTTTGAAATACGGCATTGTGACAGTATTTCATTAGCCAAACCCATTGCCATAGAGTTGGTTTCAACTCACAGTGATCCTATAGGGCAGGGTAGAACTGCCCCACAAGGTTTCCCAGTCTGTAATCTTTTCAGCAGCAGACTGCCACATATTTGTCCTACGGATGGGCCAGTGGGTTCAAACCACTGACGTTTCGGTCAGCAGCTGAGCATTTTAACCACTGCACCACCAGGGCTCCTTGTATCCTTAGCAGGATACCATTTAAAAAAAAAAAAAAAAAAAAAGCCTAGACATTTTCAGATAAAAACTTTGGTGTGCAGGTACAGTTAGATAACTATGAGCACTAAAACCAAAACCAGAAAAAAATAAAATCATTGCCATCAAGTAGATTCCAGCTCACAGTGCCTCTAGAGGACAGAATAGAACTGCCCAGTAGGGTTTCCAATGCTGTCAATCTTTATAGAAGCAAAGCCCCAACCAAATCCACTGCCTTCCAGTCGATTCTGACTCACAGTGGCTCTAGGGGACAGAGTAGAACTGTCCTATAGGGTTTCCATGGTTGTAATTTTTACAGAAGCAGACTATCATCTCTCCTGCAGAGCAGCTGGGAATTCAAACCTCCAGCCTTTCCATTAGCAGCTGAGCACTTAACCACTGTGCCATCGGGCTCCTATGAGCACTAAAACTCACTGCCGTTGAGTCAGATCTGACTTATACTGACCTCTCCTTGGGTTTCCAAGGCAGTATCACTACAGAAATAGGTTGCCCCATCTTCCTTCCGAGGAGTGGCTGGTGGGTTTGAACCGCCAGCCTTCTGGTCAGCAGTCAAATGCCTTAGGCACTACGCCACCAGAGCACCTATGAGCACTAAAGACCAATTTAATTCACAAACTAGGTAATAACACTTCTGAAAAGTCTCAATTTGACTCAATGTTTTTTGGCTCACTGACGGGCAGGCCGAGCAGCATGAGCAGGCTGCAGCAAGCCACATACACTGATAGTGGGCTGGCTGCTCTGCAGTCACCCACCTGGTGGTCACTGTTGGGACAGAGGAGTTCCTCTGTGTCAGCGGAGAGGTTGGCCAAGACTCCTTGCTCCCACAGGGAAGAGGCCTTCCCACAGGGTCGGCTCATTTTCAGCCCCAAGCTACTTTTCACATCTCTAAATTAGAACTCAGGAAAGTGAAGCAGAAACTTCTCCTTCTGCCTGAGACCTTTCATTCCACATGGATCAGGCAGGAGTGCAGTGGAGTGGTGTGTAGCAGCCAGTGCTGGAAGCGGCCTCTCGGAGCCTTACGTCTGTCTCTCTTTATTCAAAGAGCCGCAACGCTGGCGCAGGTAGCATGGTGGGGACACCACTGCAGGAAGCTGTGGACCCCCACGGAGAAGACCAGAGAGACGACTGCAGACAGTTTAAACCTGTCCTGGGGCAGGGAGAAGGCGTACCAAGAATAAAATGATGGGCTCTAAAAAGTTCCATAGGAAGTAAATATTTCATGTGGATAGATCTGGTTCTGTCTGGATATGTTTGTCTCAAGAGGGACTGTAATTGAAGGCGACCTGGAGATGACCGAGTACACTGTTGACATGTGTCAACCACTGTTTCTCAATTCTCAGAAAAACTGATACCTAGATTTTAAATCTTTCTCCTTAAAATTGTCCGCTAAACCTTGGTATGGTACTAGACACAAGGCCGCATCTATACTGATGAAAGATAGCTTCTGAATCGGCAGGGATCCAGCATAGAGCCGTCCTTCCCCTGGGGATGGCTGGGCTTTCTTAGCTCCTCAATCAGATCTTGACGGTTAAGAAGCCTAAAAGCGTAAGGACAGCAGGGTGGGGTAAGGACAGCAGGGTGGGGTAAGCGTGTCACCCTGTGAAAAGCCCGCCCGACTGTCCAGTAAGCTGATTGAAATGAGGCTGCACTCTAAGCAGAGTAGTCACCTTTTAACGCTTTTTGGGTATAACCAACAGTGAACATATCTTCTGTTTCTTACCTCTTACTGGAACCCTCAGAATCCCGCTCTGACCCCTTTTCAGAGGAATTCAGTGAAACGTATAAATCCTTATAGATTCTGTGTCTCACCCCCACGGACATAGTCAGTGCCTTTCTAACCCTATGACTCCGACTTTGGTTCCTGAGGGAAAGAGTAAATTGGAAAGTTGAAAAAGCAGCTTTACTCTAACCTTGACAGCATTGATAATTTCTCCAGCCTCTCTCGACCCAGGGGCTTGGTTAGACAGTCTTAGCTTTGCTGTGACACCAGAATCCACATGGCAAGCCTGTCTGCTCAGCTCCCCCCGACCTGCAGGAAGGGAGTGCTTGTCCGAGGCCAGGATTTACTTACTTCTACAGAGCTGCCTTCCATCTGCCCAAAACTTGGATGATAGTCTCTGTTTTATCTACCTTTTCGATTTCCAAGCCCTGTTCTTCCCTCTCTCTAGTTATCGCCAGACAGAATAATTTAATCCTACATCAGATTTTCCTGGTCAAGGAAAAGGTGTTCAGTACTCTCCCTGTATCATATAACTCTACATGAAGAAAAAGTCATGATTAGAGGAAGAGTCCTGCATGTAGTTAGTTCAGTTCAGTATTTCCAAGGACTTCATTGGAACCCCAGCAGCTGTCTCTTTCCTTTTGAAAGGACTTTGTGCCCATTCTCCGTAAATGTCCTATAAGAGAGACACTTGGATGTTCTCCCTGTTCCTCCTCCATTTCTCTTTCTCTATGTCCAGATCTTTTACAGTGAAAGTGGTGATCAGAATTACCTTTCAACTACATCCTCTTTACCTCAGCCCCCTTGAGTAGGGGTCATCAGACTGCCAAAGCCTGCAGCCAAATCCAGCCCACTACCTGTTCTTGTAAATAAAGTTGTATTGGAACACAGCCCTGCTTATTTATTTTGGTATTGGCTGTGGCAGAGCCGAGTAGTTCTGACAGAAACCGTATGGCCTACAAATCTAAAAATACCATCTGACCCTTGGCAGAAAAAGTGTGCTGACCCCTGCCCTAGAGGAATGAGATCTCAGGCTCTCCAGGGGTGATAGAGTGATCAAAAGAGACGGGATCGCATCTCTAAAGCAGTTTGAGTTAAGAAACACATTTAAATAGGAAAGCCTGGCTCAATGTTCTCAGTTTTCTTAGAGCCTGGAGTTGCCCCCTGAACCACCTGGGTCCCTCACTCATTCTGCTCTTTGCTGCCCTTTCTGAGGAGGAGCCCATGGGGAACCATTCTGTGTTCATAGTTCCCCTTCCCCAAAACTGTTCATTTTAGTAGTTTAAGCCTCTCGATATCCTACAAGCTCTCCTTGTTATCCTTCCCAACTCTTAGGTGTGATAAATAGGAAATCAAACGCTCTATCTATCTATTGGACAGAGAAATTTCCCAAGAAAAACTTTCAATACCTGGTAGTCCCCATGAGCTCGTGGTGTGTATTACGAAAGGCCAGGAAAACGTGACTACCTTCTTGAAGTTGGATGCTGGGAACTGATTCTGAAATGATGGGGGTGACTTAGGGGCCATCAGAAACCCCTCCAGATCCTGCAGCAGCTGCTGGGCTGCGTCCACAAGCAGGAGGGAGGGGTTTCTGCATCTGCCCTTTGCTGCCCTCTGGTTGGGAAAATAATCAAAGGCCTTTTTATCAAGTCTTTTAAGGATCTTTATCATGTTCAAAAGAGCTCTGGTGGCTCAGTAGTTAAGGCATTCAGCTGGTAACCAAAAGGTAGACAGTTCAAATCCACCTGCTGCTCTGGGAGAAAGGTGAAGCAGTCTGCTTCCATAAAGACTAACAGCCTTGGAAGCCCCATGGGGCAGTTGTACTCTGTCTTATGGGGTCACTATTAGCCAGGATTGACTCAGTGCCAGTGGGTTTGGTTTCTTAGGTTATGATGCTCAAAATCATTTGAATTATTGAGTTTATAACTGATTGATTCTTTTTCTAGATTCAGATCCAAACAAACTCAGCATGATCAAGGACTTTACCTCATAGTTCCAGTTTGCAATGTTGATGTAAACTTGCTTTATGAGGATAATTTGTTGTACATACATACAAGTACACCCAGCTGTGTACGTGATCTGGCCAATTAAAGGCTTCATCCAGGATGACTAGCGGTTCTGGGTCTAGACGAGTGAGAACCTGGCTGCCTGCAGAAGCCAGTGGGCTTCAAGTGTGAGGCAGGAGTCACTCCTCATCCCAGCCCAGGGGAAAAGACGGCAAGAAAGTTTCCACCTGACTTACCGTTGGAAGCCGCTGCCTCTATTCTGTCTCTTCCGATCTTGTCGCACCTCTCCTGTGGCACTGGCAGGCGTGTCCCCAGGTAAGCAACAAGCCTTCCAGCCATGTGCATAGAAATTCCGTGTGAGCATCCACACAGGCAGTCCCTAGCACCTTCCGTCAGTCCTTGGAAAGACACCCAGGCTCTCCCCGTCCTTAAGAAGCCTTGTGGTGAAGGCTCTGTTAGCAGACATTAGAAACAAACGTTTGTGGGCATGCCTGCCACCCTGACTGGACACACGCTCCGTGTAAGGTGATGACGCTGCCACTACCTGCTTCCCTCTAGTCCCGAGTATTAATATCTAAGAGAGCAAGGTTACTGGGAAAGCGCGGTTTTAATACACTTTAAGATATTTCACTATAAAAAATAAAATTATCTTGTGTTATTCATGAGACATGTTATACTTTCTGGGGATCCTGTCTCCCGCCTCTGTTCCTGTCAGTTCTTTCTTCTTTCTGGCTTACAGATGCCTCTATCCGAACTCTGCCCACAAGACCTCCATGCCACATGTTCCTCCTCACATCCCCGCCGCTACCTCCTAGACAGCCTTAAGCCATCTCCCAAACCACACCTGTGAAATGAGGGTGTGTCCTGGGCAAGGTGGCTGATTGACGGGCACTTCATTCACCCAGCCATCAAGGGAAGCTAGTCATCCCTCCCATGCAGAGAGTTGGTGAGATCAGCACTCTGTAGCTGTTGTTTCCAGCCAGGGCTGACGAACAATAGGAACTCCAGCATGAAGCCTTTTACAGCCCATACACTGCCCAATGAGAGAGCCAGCACCACGCCCACACCAGCCTTGAGTCCAGCTAGCCCTCGAGGGCTTGCTTGATGCCAGGTGCTGTGGGGAGCTCATTGCGTGCATCTTATCCTAACCCTCCAACAGTGCTGTCACAATGCACATTTTGCAGAATGCTGGAAGTTGTCACCTGGCAGCCCAGGGTGGAGCTGCAGTTCACCCCTGCATTCTTTTAGATGGCCTGTCTCCGTCCCAGGCAGCCCCAGGCCGGGCAGGTCACCACAGCAAGGGTGGCTGTTACCACTTGTTGCCTCATATTCTTGCTCATCTCTGAAAATTCCTCCAGAAGGTTCAACTTTGTGTATTAAACTGCATGAATCTTTGGCTTCCAGGATGGCATAGATGGTGTAACATTAAATGTTGCGTGTCATGTGCCTTCCCCAGGATAAGCCTTTCCTCTACCATCTACCTCCCCATCGTACCCCTGCATGAGGCATGCACAGAATATATTCTTAAATGAACCATGCAGGGAAGCAGCTGTCATGCTAAAGAAAACCATTTAATTAAATTGCCAGTTCAGAGCAGCATGTGAGGCCATATGTATGAGAACTGCCATGTGCAACCCAGCATTGACTAGCAGCACAGGAGCTTAGCAAAAGAGAAGAGTTAAGTGTTTCCCATATACTCTAGCTTTTGGTTTTACATATATTTTGCTCTCCTACTTCATGGATAACTCTTCCTGCCAGTCAGCCTTGCCTCCGATTCTGTTGCATTTTTAGGTCCATTGACTTACAGAATAAAAGGAAGCAAACCTAAACGTAGCAGGCTGCTTCTGCACCTTGTGTGCTGTTGAGGATGGCAGCGGGCTGGGCGCTGGGGACTGGAGATCCCGTAGTATGGCCACAAGGTGTCCTCACTAGTGGGTCTTCCCACTGCCCAGACCAATGGGCTAGTTTTTGGCAGGTTCTACCAGGTGGGTCTTAGGCACATACTGGCATAATGGCCCATTCTTCGACACTAAAAAAGACAGTTCACAGCATGACGTTTTCTGTAAATTTTAAGATCAAGAGAAAAGTCCATCTAGGGAGTCACACGGAATCTTTAGCTGTCTATCTCAAGATGGCAAGTGTTTCTGCTTATACATGAAGCTGCATTTCAGGCCTGCAAGGGACCTTGGGATTTGAGACCAGCACTAACTATCCCAGAGCAAGGCTGTGAGTTTCCAAAGGCCAAGAAAATCAACTACAAGAAAATGAAGACCTCCCTCCCTCCATTTCTGTGAAACATTGATTCTCCTGCAGAGCAGAGAGATCTACACTCGGCACCATTTGGAAGCAACCACACGCAGATGCAGTAGACGTGTTTCCCTTCCCGATGAGCCAGAAGATGGCAGAGAGAACTGAAGTGCTGTGTTTCCTCGCCCACCAAATCTCCCAAATCTGAGGGACCAAAAAACCCACTGCCATCAAGTCTATTCTGACTCACAGTAACCCTATAGGACAGTGTAGAACTGCCCCATAGAGTTTCCAAGGCTAAATCTTTATGGATGTAGAATGCCTCATCTTTCCTCCATGGAGCAGCTGGTGGGTTCAAACCACCCGCCTTTTGATTAGCAGCTCAATGCTTAACCACTTCACCACCAGAGCTCCTAATCTGAAGGATAAGTGCAAATAAATAACTCAGAGTTAGCAGGCAGCAAAGTGGGACTGGAAGGTGTAATTATTAGCCTTATAAAGAAACACTCATCTGTCAGGAGATATGTATACGATGAGGTGTTGAGATTTCATGTTGCAACGTTTGGATGACCAGTATTACCCAAATCAAAAAAAAACCAATGCCATTGACTTGATTCCAACCCATGGTGACCTCACACGTTAGAGCTCTGTGGGGTTTCCTTGGCGGCAGCGTACAGGAGGAGGTCACTAGGCGTTTCTTCCATAGCACTAGGTGAGCTCGAACCACCCACCTTTTGGCCAATAACCAAGAGCAAACTACTTGCACCACCCAGGGACCTTACAGTATTCCCCATTTTCTCCTAATCCACAGTCGGGATCTTCTAAACCCCATTACAGTTTTCTGATCTGTTGTAGAAGAGGGGTCATATTTCCCAGCTAACTGGTCAGCCCGCCCCACTAGGCAGCAGCAGGAGTGGTAGCTCGGCCCTTGGGAGCCTTTCACTCACCCTGTAGCACAGGACATGCTGCAGAGACCCGAGCCCGAGGCAGGAGGCAGGCAGGTTCTCCTGGGCCCTCATATGAAGAAGCAGGTGCTCTCTCGGGGAGGGTGGCTTTTCCATGGCAGGAGCAGGAGGGACAGAATCCCGGGGCCAGTTTACAATCTGCATGCAAAGTCAAGCCAGAGAGAAACGCATGGACAGACCTGGCATCTTTACAGTGAGGGCGGGGGAGCAAGCATGCTTACCTTGGCTTTTGAAATGCCGTTGTTTAGTTTTAATTGCCCAAAGCATATCTTCTGATGAAAGTTAAAAATGGACTTGTCAATGAAACTAAATGTACGTGTTATGTTGAATGTAAAACAAGCTCTTAACAATATAAATAAATAAATAAATAAATAAATGGGCTTGTCAACTTCCCACAGGCACTGAAGCTGCTTTCCCACTCAGGGCCAGCAGGGGTCGCCACTGCTATGGTAACCTCTGGTGCTGGGCCTCCTAGCTAGTTAAGGGACCTGACCTCGCAACTCCATAGTAGCTGCCCACAACGTTCACACTCCTGTTTTGGCCTCTCAAATGAATGGCAGTCCAACATTCAGCCATCTAAACCTAGGGTCAGCGAACTTGTTTTGTAGAAGACCAAGTTGTAAATATTCTGGGCTTTGCGGCCCAGAGGATCTGTTCTCAGCTACAGGCATACCTCAGAGATGTTGCGGGTTCAGTTCCAGATCACAGCAATAAAGCAACTATCACAATAAAGCAAGTCATATGACTTTTGGGTTTCCCACTGCCCCTAAAGTTATATTTACACTGTACTGCAGTGCAATAAGGAGCTCTTGTGGTGCAGTGGATAAGGAAGGCGCCTAGTTGCTAACCAGGTCAGCGGTTCAAAACTACCATCTTCTCTACGAAAGGGAGATAGGGCAATCAACTTCCATAAATATTTACAGCCTTAGAAAACCAATGAGGGTCGCTGTGAGTTGAAATTGACTCCATGACAGTGAGCTTGGTTTGTTTTTGTTTTTGTAGTGCAACAGTATTATGAAAAAGTTTGAAATATTGGGCAAGTGACCAAAATGGGACACAAACACACAAAGTGAGCACACGCTACTAGAAAAACGGTGCCCACAGATTGCTCAGTGACCACAAACCTTCCATTTGTCAAACACACAATATCTGCAGGAAGGAATGAAGTGAAGCACAATGAAGGAGGTCTGCCTGAACTCAGCTCTGTCATAGTGGGAGGCAGCCAGCCACGGTCATCAAGGTTGAGCGGGGCTGGTCCATTAAAACCTCTTAGGAAGACTGAGGTTTGAATTCCATGTAATTTTCACATCACAAAATATTTTGGTTTTTACCCCAACCTATTAAAAACATAAAAATCATTGTATGCTCCACTCCCTGGCTGTATAGAACCAGGCCACAGGCTTGGCCCTGGTCTGTAAGTTCCAACTCCTACTGGAAACTTGTCATCGGTGCTGGGCACCAACAGGAAGAATGTCTCTGTAGGGACTGGGCTCAACTGGGATGGAGCTGATTCAGAAAACAAGTCCACAGCTGCACCCCCTTTGCTTGGACAAAACCAACACTTAACCAAGAAGCAGGAAAGTCTCAGGACTGAGGAGCTACAAAGTCCCACCCAAGTTGTGATCAGAGGTCAGAAGTGGGTCTGAGAGGAGCAAGCACACATTCGTGGTGGTGGGTGACTGTCACAGGGTGAGTGATCTGAGCAGGTCCTGTGGGATGGTGAGGGTCCCTTGGGAACTGCAGCCCGTGCTAGGGAGCTGCATCCCTTTGGGAACAGTGATAAGTGGAGTAAAGGATATCTGCACCCTCGCTGCCTGCACTCACCTTCCCATGACGGGGCCTGGATAAAAGCACGTTCATCTTGGGACTGAGAGGAGGACAAAGAGACAATTACAGACCTACCACATTCCTCTGGTCTCCTTGTTGGCACGCCAAGCAACAACCCACCACAGACTCCATATTCCGGGTTCCATATTTCAGAACCCGGAAAGGAAAGAGCCCTTACTGTTGAAGCCAGGAAGTGAAAACTTGCAGAGAGTTAACAAGGGAGGAGGCACTCCATGTTTCTACTCATTTCTAGGATCGTTTATGACATGAGGAGGGGCTGGGATCAGCATAGCCACAGCACTGAGTCTCAGGGTGGACAGGGGCTGGCCAGACACTGAACTTTCCATGTTGGGCCAGCCAGAGTCCAAGCCTTTGGATTTGGTAGCAGAGATATTAGAGGGTGGGCCCAGCATTCCATGGGAGGTGGCAGTCCAAGGATCATACTTACTGTGCAAATTGGCACTTGGGTCCCTCGGGGCAGAAGCCAGCTAAGTAGTTGATGCACATCACTCGGTGGACATGACGGTATCTGCACAGGGGACCTGCTAGGCCAAGAGGAAACAACCAGCGAGTCTGGATGAGGAGAAACTCACAGGAAAGTCCACTGGGAAGGGTATGGCCCCTTACCTGCTGTCGTTGACTTGACTCCAACTCAACACTGACCCTGTAGGATAGAGTAGAACTTCCCCATAGGGTTTCTAAGGCTGTCATGTTTACAGAAGCAGACTGCCACCTCTTTTCTCCGCAGAGCAGCTGGTGGGTTCAGACTGTTGACCTTTTGGTTAGTAACCAAGCACTTAACTACTGTGTCACCAGACCTTATAGGCCACCACTTAATTAAAAAATAAAAAATCAGTAGCTGTCAAGTTGATTCTGACTCATGGCAACCCCACCTGTGTCAGAGTAGAACAGCTCTTCAAGGAGTTTACAATGGCTGTGATCTTTTCAAAGGCATTCTAATGATATAGTGGTTAAGGCATTTGGTTGCTAACCAAAAGGGCAGTGGTTCAAACCCTTGGAAACCCAATGGGGGTTGCTATGAGTCAGAATTGACTTGACAGCTTTGAGTTTGGTTTTGGTGATCTTTCGTAAGTAGATCAGGTCTTTCTTCCAAGGTGCCTCTGGGTAGATTCAAGCCACCAACCTGCCATTTGTACTGCCCAAGGACTCCCTACCCACTCAATAAAAAAAAAAAAAACCCATTGGCTTCAAATGGACTCACCTTCCTGCTCTTTCTATCCTGCCCTGCAGCACCATGTCTAGCCACATGACTCAGATAGGAAAAAGAATTGCAAGATGTGTCAGGCCAGGTATCAACTGGCAAGTTCTGATGTAGGCAGGTCAGAAATACGCTAACATGCTGCATGTCTTGGAGGACTTACATCAGTGTGGACCATGGTTTGCCTTCTTTACCTCTAGAAGGAACCCTGGTGGCACTCAGATGCTAACCAAAGGGTTAGAAGTTCAAACCCACCCATCAGCTTCATGGGAGAAAGACCTAGATGTCTGCTCCTGTGTAGATTACAGCCTAGGAAACCCTGTGAGATGGTTCTCTGTCTTACAGGGTCACTATGAATCAGAACCAACTCAACAGCTCCCAGGTATAACAGAGAACCAAAACAAAACTCACTGCCATGGAGTCAATTTGACTCATAGAGACCCCTTCTTGGGTTTCTGAGGTGGTATCTCTATGGAAGTAGATGACCCAGTCTTCCTTCCAAGGAGTGGCTGGTGGGTTTGAACCACCAGCTTTCTGGTTAGCAGTCAAATGCCTTAGGCACTAAGCCACAAAGGTGTACCAAAAAATAAACCTGTTGCTGTCGAGTCAATTCTGACTCACAATGACTCTATAGAGCAAAGTAGAACTACCCCATGGGGTTTCCAAGGCTGTAGTCTCTATGGAGAAGTTCAGCTGGTACGGTGGTTAAAGCACTGAGCTGCTAACCAAAAGGTTGGTGGCTTGAACCCACCAGCTGCTCCACAGGAGGAAGATGAGGCAGTCTGCTTCTATAAAGATTTACAGCCTTGGAAACACTCTGGAGTATTTATACTCTGTCCTGTAGAGGCGCTTCTAGGGGCGCTGTGAGTCAGAACTCAGTACCTCCACAGAGGAGTCAAAGGAGTGAAAATGAGCTGAGTGTGTTTACAGCTGGGCAGACTGCCAAGGCTTGCCAGGGGTCCTATGTGTCATCCCTGAGGGAGGTGCTTCCTACGAGAGGAAACAGGCCCACAGCAGTGGGGTCATTTGTTCAAGATCACACAGCCAATCTGCGCTGAGCTAGAATTCGAACCCATGGAAGCCTGTCCAGCAGAACCCAGCCTGCCCTGCATTGTACCCCAGCATGCTTTTCCATTGGGGCATGAGCCTGGGGGTCCTTCTAAAAGGCTGTCAGTGGAGTTTCAGCTCTGGGGGAAGACCCCTACAGACCCTCATCAGGAAGACTTCCTCCAACCTGATCACCACATCCCATTGCACCCCTCCAGTCCTCACCATCCTTGCAGAAACCTTGATTATACCAAGGACAGTCCCGGGCCTTGGATGCTGGCTTCACATGAAGGAAGGAACACTCCTTGTTGTTGCATTCACCTGAAAATGACACCATCCTTTTTACATAGTGGGCTCATGTGTGTGTGTGGAGGGGGGTAAAAGCTACAACGAAGCCTGTAAGAGCTGGAACTTGACAGCCTTGCTCTTCTGGGTCTGCAAGTTTTCTGCCTTCAACAGGTAGTCTTACCACCTTTCTATTGCTGTCTATTCAGAATCCCCCCTTGTTTGAGTTACTGAGTTCTTGGACAGGCTTCTGCCTTATACAGGTTCTGGCTTCCGCAGGGTTACTACATATCACCAACAACAATGCTGCTCCAACCAGTCTTCAGTGGAGAGTTCAGAGACGTGAGAGGCTCATCTTTGTGGCACCTCCCACCTCTCCAGACTGGAGCAGCCCTCATGTGTAAGCTACCTGCTTTTCCTGTCGTCTTTCCACAGCTTTTTGAAAAGAGCAACCTCACCATGACCTTTCCTGCAACGGAAGAAGAGTGAATCTTGATAATAATGTGCTAAGCCGGGCACAGGTATGAACAAACACATCTGGAAGAGCTGGAGCATCCCCGGATGTCCAGAAGAGACTGGAGCAGAAGGCAGGGAGAGGCTGACAGAGAGACCAGGAGTGACCAGGAGCTGGCAGCTCGAGTGCCGAGAAGACACTGAGCGCAGACGTGGCTGTGAGCTCCCGAAAGCCCTCTCATCATCTCTTCTACAGAACCTCCACCACTTCTGGAGCCTAGGGGAGCAGTTCTGCTTGGTGAAAATACCGGGAACAGGAGGTTTTTACTTCAAATTTGCCATGGGCGTGAAAACAGCTGCTACACAGAGGGACACTGGTAGTGACCCAAAGCCTGTGCTGTAGTCTGTCTGTGGATCTGACCAAGACTCCTGTTGAGCTTGTAGCCAAGGAGGAGCCAGCCCTATGGGCACAGCCTTCTTAGGAGGGGTTGCAAGAGTCCTTAGATTCCTTAAATTAACAATCCAATTGAAAAATGGGCAGAAGACATGAATAGACACTTTACCAAGGAGGATATTCAGGTGGCCAGCTAATACATGAAGAGATGCTCACAATCATTGGCCACCAGAGAGATGCAAATCAAAACAACAATGAAATACCATCTCATCCCAGCAATGATGGCAAGGTTCAACAAGACAGAAAATAACAAATGCTGGCGAGAACGTGGAGAGATTGGGACTCTCATGCACTGCTGGTGGGACTGTGAAGTGATCCAACTACTGTGGAAATCAATATGGTGATTCCTTAGAAAGCTGGAATTGGAGATACCATTTGACCCAGCAATCCCATTACTAGGTATATATTCTGGAGAGGTGAGAGCCAGGATAGGAACAGATATGTGCACACTCATGTTCATTGCAGCACTATTTACAATAGCAAAAATATGGAGACAACCTACGTGCCCATCAGTGGAAGAGTGGATGACCAAACTATGGTACATACACATAATGGAATGCTATGCAGCATTAAAGAATAATGTAGAGTCTGCAAAACACCACATGATATGGATGAACTTGGAGGATATTATTCTGAGAGATATAAGTCAATCACAGAAGTTCAAATATAGTATTAGTTCATTGTTGTGGAGGGTCAAGGAAAGGTTTATATATGGAGGGAAACTTTCTTTGTTGGTTGCCAGGAGTGGGAGGGGAGGGGAGGGGATGTTGTGGAGGGTCAAGGAAAGGTTTATATATGGAGGGAAACTTTCTTTGTTGGTTGCCAGGAGTGGGAGGGGAAAGAATTCCAAAAAAAAAAAAAAAATGCATTGACCCATGTCACTTTTGTTGTTTGTTTGTTGTTGTTGTGTGCCATTGAATCGGAACCGACTCATAGCGATCCCTCCTTGGGTTTCCGAGGCAGTATCACTATGGAAGTAGATTGCCCTGTCTTCCTTCTGAGGAGTGGTTGGTGGGTTTGAACCGCCAGCCTTCTGGTTAGCAGTCAAGTGCCTTAGGCACTAAGCTACCAGAGCTTTAGTTTTTGTGTATTTCATTGTACATAAATTATATTTCAATTAAATGCATTAAAAAAAAAGAGTTCTCAGATTCCTCAAAGTTAGGGACCCAGGGCTCTAAAAAGTACATAGGGAAAGATTCAGGCCACTTCTCCCCTCTTCCCAGCAGAGAATTTGTGACTGTTCCCAACTTCATCCTCCTTACAATTCGATAATGCAGCACTTTGTAGTGCTGAAAAGGCCTTCACAAGGGAGCCCCTCAGGTGCTTTTCAAGCTGCGCTCCCAGGAGACTTACACCCCGGCTTCTTCAGGCAAGCCACACCTGAAGGAGAGTCCCACTGCCTTCTCAGAGTCTGAAACCCCCTGCCTTGCAGCCCTCTCCTTCCACAGATGAAGGCAGCAGCACTCAGAAAGGGGAGGTGGCATGTCTGTTTTCACTGGGCGTCCTCACACTGTTAGAAGGCTGGCTTGCACATCACTGGGGTACAGCGCTTGATGGAGTGCTAACTCTGGGCTTCTTCAGCCTTCTTAGGAAATCATAGGACACCACCCACTGGGGCTAAGTCAGCGTTTGGTAGATGGAGATGCACATGTTGGCATTCCTCTGCTGGCCAACAGGTGGCACCAACCCCTCACCCACCAGACCTTGTCTCCCAGAGACACCTCTTTTGATAACACATGCCAGGAATAGCACCAAATACCTTGGACTTTCTAGGTCCCTTTAACTACCCTTTCCCATACCCACACCCCAGCAATAATTTTTTAAAAAAGTAAAAAAAAAAAAAAAAAAGGCAATTTATTGCCAATAAGAGTGATACCCACTAATACCAGTTGCTGTGGAGTTGACTGACTCATGGCGACCCCATGTGTATCAGAGTAAAACCGTCCTCCAAAGAGTTTTCTTTGGCTGATTTTTCAAAACAGATTGCCAGACCTTTCTTCCAAGCCACTTCATGGTGGACTAGAACCACCAACCTTTTGGTGAGCAGCCAAGCACCTTAACCCTTTGCCCCAACCTGGGACTCCAATGGGGAGGATACTTGGATATATAAGGAAGAGAGATCCATTTGTTCTAAGAACAGAAACATGGAATATGTGTTGTAATCATGTGTTGGTGCTAATCTGAGTAATCTGAGAACAGAAGGGGGCTTGGTCCTGTTCCTCTTTCCATCCCAGCATGGTACCCAATCTCCAAAGGAAACCCAGCCAAGGTTCCTTACAGGAATAAAGACACAGCAGAGTTTTAAGCCATGACCAAGGGGAGCCGGGCTCTGGGTAAACATTGTCCTTTCTTTAAAGGGCAACATGTGGGCAGGCCGTGAATTGCCAGGGCCCCCACCTCTGAGGAGGCAGCCAGAAACAGAATTGTGACCTGAGGGGTACACTTGCTGACTTAGGATGCTTTGCCTTGGTCGGCCTGCCTCCACCCCTACCCCACTCCCCACCCCCCCGTACCCAGGACCCTCCCACCTGCTGTAACCACCACTGAGGAACAGCAGCTCCTGCCACGTAGTGAAGTTGCAAGTCCTAAATCAATGGCATAACAGGGGATTTTGCCAGCTCTCTCCTGTCACTCTTCACCCCTCAGTTTGAGAACCACTGGACTAGAGAATCCTTAAGGCTCTGAGAAGCATGAGTTGTAGAATTTTGTTGGGAAGGAAGAGATCTGAAACACACTCACAGATTCCATTCTTCCAAGGTACACCGAGGGGACTGGAACTTCCAACCTTTCCGTTAGCAACAGGTGTGCTAACCAATTACACCACCTAAGGACTTTGATTCCATTCTTAGAGGAGGTGGAAAGTGGCTGTGGTTCCCCCCACCCTGAGATAGCCCCTTAAATGACAAAAGAGGGACTTGAGGCCAGAAGGGAGGAAAGCGGCCCAGTAGTGGGGTACCGAGCTAGCATAGGGGCGGCACTTCTCCACCTCCTGATTTTATATTAACATTACTTTCATTCCCAACAAATGATTTCGTTTTCCATTGAGGGAAGCAATGTTAAATTTTCTTCTAAAATAAGAGTTAAAAATAGCAAGTCATTGGAAAAACATACAGCGATGTGGGAGGCTGTGGGTACCGCAGTACCAACACATGGTGAGCGTGGCTTGCGGAGGCCTAAGTGTAGGAAGTACCGGCCTAGCCCTGGGTTTGAAAGATGGCCTATTGGGCTGAAGTCTGGACAGACAGTCCAGGGTGTGTTTAGTCAGGAGGGAAGGCTTTCAGTCTTTGATTCTAAGCCGCCCCTCCTCTCCTGGGGCATAACCGGGAAGCCTGAGCCTGCGGGGCTACAGAAGGAGACCTCACAGAGCACAGGCCCACTTTTTCTGGGGGATTGGAGAAGCAGCCTACTGGGGCTCAGACTGGCCTCGTGGACCTCCTGGGAACGTGTTTCCAGCTCCCTGGGGGCAGGGACCTTACCGAACTTGGAGTAGAAGTAGCACTCAGGCATCCTGGTGACGTCGTACTGGTGCAGGAACTTGCACTGGTCACCCTTCTTGCACAGGCCCCGCAGCCAGTGCTTGCACACCACCGTCTGCCCCCCACCATCATGCCGGAAAGGGCAGCGCCTACCTGGAGACAGCAGACCACCTGGCTGGAGACCCGCTCACCCCTTGAGGGGCTTCCCAGGAGCGTGGGGGTCACCCCTGAGCTCCCGGTGGTGGTGGTTCATTGCTGTCGAGTTGGCCCCCCACTCATAGTGACCCCACGCATGTTGGAGCGAAACACAGTCCCGTCTTGTGCCATTTGCATGGTCGTGTGATCCCTAGGGTCTTCATGGGCTGATTTTTGGAAACAGATCACCAGGGCTTTCTTCCTAGTTCATCTCAGTCTAGAAGCTACACTGAAACTAGTTCTACGTCATGTTGTTGTCATATGCCCTGGAGTCAGACCTGACTCATAGCGGCCCCTCCTTGGGTTTCCGAGGCAGTATCACTATGGAAGTAGATTGCCCAGCCTTCCTTCCGAGGAGTGGCTGGTGGGTTTGAACCACCAGCCTTCTGGTTAGCAGTCAAGTGCCTTAGGCACTATGCTACCAGAGCTCGTATGTTCTATGTCATAGCAACATGCAAGCCTCCACTGATGGATGGTGGCTGCGTGTGAGATGCACGAGCTGGGAATGGAACCCAGGTCTTCCCCCTGGAAGGCGAGAATTCTACCACTGAACCACCACTGTCTCACAAGCCCCAGGTTGGGGCTAGAATTGGGGCCAGAGGCAGCAGGAAGGACATGCTGTGTTCTGAGACTGCTGTTCCCTCCACTACAGCTTTGTCCAAACCGTTCTCCATCAGCCCGTCCCACCTGTCCCTTCTGCTTGGTGAGCTGCCCACCAAACCTCAGTGGAGAGGCAGCCTTCTCCCAGCACTCTGCACAACATGACCCTTCTCCAGGCTTGTCCTGCAGCTCCAACCCCAGGGCAGCCCAGATCCGACACCCAGCAAGTTCTCATTATGGTCTCATTGAATTCGTGTCTGCAAAAACACTACGCTTCCTGATGATGAAGAGCCGATCCTGTGATGATTTAGAAGGGCTCTTACATGGCAATGTTACACAGGATTACATGTTATCTTCATTAGAATGGCATTGCCACCAGGAGGAAGGACATCCCCATGCTACGCTCCTCAGCAGGCCTGGCCATACAGTGGCCAACCCTCTCTGATTGAATTTGAGGGGGCCTAGGAAGGTGTTCTTTTCCAATACTCCCTACTCCCTGCCCTAGGCCTTTGACAGGAGTTATGCAGTAGTTAAGCGCTCAGCTGCTAACCAAAATGTCAGCGGTTCAAACCCAACTGCCACTGTATGGGAGAAAGACATGTCAGTCAGCTTCCACAGAGATTAACCTGTTGCCGTCAAGTCGATTCTGACTCATAGCAACCCTCTAGGACAGAGTAGAACTGCCCCATAAGATTTCTTAGGCTTTCATTTTTATGGGAATAGACTGCCACATCTTTCTCCCATAAGTAGCTTGTGAGTTCAAAGCACCAACTTTTCGGTTGGCAACTAAGCATTTAACCACGGCACCAATGGGGATCCCCATAAAGATGACAGCCTTGGAAACCCTATGAAGCAGTTCTACACTATCCTTTAGGGTTGCTGTGAGTTGGAATCTATGGTACCCATCACCCCATATCCTTAGCCATTCACTTGCTTGGGTCTGACTTTCCACACCACAGTATATTCTTTGGATGGTCCAAGCACACTGCAAGAAGGCCTCATTGTGAACCATGGCTTTAGACATGGGGTGGGCTGAGCTGAGGAGGCAGGACCTGATGGGGAGTCTTGGAGGCCAGACAGAGCCTGACCCACAGTGAAGGACATGCTGTTCTAGACAGTTCGTCTCCCTTGTCCTCATCACCAGGCTGTGAGCAAACATGGCCCCAGGGTCTCCCAGCTCCAGAAACAGGATCATTTGGAGTCAAAGCAGGTCCTAAACTCATTCACATCAACAGCCTCTTAACCTGGATCTATGACCAAGCCTCAGGGAGACTGAGAACCTCCAAATTTACAGGCAAGGCTGTTTGGGCAACTGTATATTTCTATGGGTGGAGAACCTCTAAGTGTTCCATGAGCCAAAAAAAAAAAAAAAAAGAGAAAGAAAGAAAAGAAAAGTTCAGAACCCTTGTGTTTAAAACAGTTTCTCCAGAAAGCTGTACTTGGGGAGAGGGGTTTAGGGAGAGGGCATTGCTTAATCCAAAGTCGAGGAGAGAGGAGTGAGGGTGCTGTTGCCAGCACTTCAAGGACTATGACTACAGGGAATGGGTGGCACAACTGGTCTTGTCCCACAGAGACTAAGAAGCCAAGAGTGGGGGACAGGGGGATCCCACTCTCTTGGCTGGGGCCTCTGAGGACTCACAGGCCAAACCCATAAGCCTTCTGGCCTCATCAGCAAGGCAGGAGGAAGGACTGCCCCTTCCTGGTCCTCTGCTTTGCCTCCTACACACACACACTGCCCAAACCCCCCACCCCTCCTCTGTCCCTTTCCCTCCCCAGATGCAGCTGCCACACCTCGGCCAGGCGAGTCCCTGCTGAGCCAGACCCTGCTCTGCCAGCCAGGCCCGCCCCGAGCCGCTCACTCACCTTTCCCACAGAGCCCTTGGGAGAAGAAGTTGCACACAGCAGAGCTGGACTCTGAAGGGGAAGGAAGAGAGAAGGAGCTTCCCCGGAGGCCTTCACCCAATGCAGCAAGTCTCCCCTGGACCTCCTCAAGGCTCAGGCCTGTGCACTCAAATCTGAGCCAGCCTGCAAGCCTCAACACCTAAGCCCCTCACCTCTCAAACAGCGGAGTAGGAGGGGATGGAGGCAAAACTGCCCTGGAGCCTGGCCTGGTTGGCCCAGCTTCTCTCCATTTACCTTCTCTAGGGGTCTCTGCTTTCCCAGTCTGGAAAAGGGGCTACACAGAAGCCAGCCCCACTCTCCCAGAGACCAGGGAGAGACATAAGAGGTGAGGCCTGAGCCTCTGAGAAGGGTTAACTGAGACTCCCAGGCAGTGGGCCCAACCCCCCTCCACAGCCTCCCTGGTGAGGAGAACAGAGAGCCAGAGAGAGGGGCCACCCCAGCAGGATGCTGGGCCGCGGACAGGGTGCTGGCCCAGGCGCCCACTCACTGTCCATGCCCTGGAAAGGCAGGAGACCCACGCCCTTCTGCACGTCCACATCCTTCTCGAAGGTGAAGGTGAAGCGCTCCAGGCCCGCGATGAGCTCCTGCATCTTTCCCCTCCAGCTCAGGCTGCAGAAGCTGAGAGGCCCCTGCAGGTGGACCCTATACAGCTCATCAGAGGCCTTAAGGGGCCCGGGCAACGCCACCCTCCTCACCTTTTCACCCCGGCAGCCAGTCTCTGGGTCCCTCAGGCTGCTCTCTAGCTGAGGTCACACAGGAGTGGGGCGCAGCTGCCTCATACACACCCCACAATGCAGGTCCAGACACCCCAGAGTCCCCGCGCCCCTACACTGTGTCCCTAAGTCCTCCCAGTGCACACTGGTGGTGGGTGGAGGCATTAGCAAAGACCCACACACTGCTTATCTCTGAGGGTTAGTTACCACACCAGCACCTGCACAGGTGTTACCAAACCCATGCTCACTACCTGAAGATACAGCCCAGGTGAGCACACTGGAGGGGCACAAACCACCCCCAGCAAGGCGGCTCGGATTCTCCCCGAGCTTGGGGACTAGTGGGTGACAGCAGTGCAGGCACGTGCTAGGGAGCCTACCACCCCATTTGGAGCCGCAGACACCCCCGTTCAGGCCTGAGTGACAAGCCCCTAGTGAGCTCTTTATGGGAGTGAGGGGGAAAAGGACAGAGACCCAGAGGAATCGGAAGCAGGCTGAATGGCTCTTTGTCTCCCTCCTACACGGTTGCCAGCTGGGAAGGAACCAACCTCAGGCCAGCCCACCTCCCCACCCCGAATTGCAGGCCACCCAGGTCTCCAGACCAGCCTGCCCTGAGAAAGTGCATTGTAAACGAAATCTCTATGCAAATATTGTTTTATTATTATTGCCCTACCCCTGCCCCCAGGCCTGGGACCTCTGAACAGACTTCTAGAGGCGCTCCCCCTCCTTGGGCTCTAGCCCTGAGCGGGCTCCCTCTGACTGGAGCCGATACCCACAGAACCCAAATACTCTGCATCCTGGGCTCCCACACAACAGGGAGGGGTGGGCAGTGGCTGGCAGGCCTGCAGCCGGGCCAACAGGAACAAGCTTGCTGGCGAGGCACCCAGGTTTGTTGTTCTTTTGAACGCCAGAGCTGGAAAGATAGACAGGAGCCGAGGCAGGGCTGGGAGGGGCAAGGAAGGGAGCCAAGTGTTTCCAGAAGCTTCCGGAAGGTGCAGGACCTGAACTCGGGGATCCTTGTAGGGGTGGCAGCCCTTGATTCTCTTTGGCTCTCATGTATGCACTGAACCCCAAAGCATGTCCACCTATCTACCAAAAAAAAAAAAAAAAAACCAAAAACCCACTGCTGTCAAGTCGATTCCAACTGATAGTGATTCCTCGGGTTATAGAAAAGAACTGTTCCATAGGGGTTTTGTTCTGTTTTTTAATTTTATTGTGATTTGGGTGAAAATTTACAGAGCAAATTCATTTTCCATACAGAAGTTCATACACATTTTGTTTCATGACATTGACTGCAAGTCCCCACAATATAACAGCTCTCTTCCCACTTCCTTCCCATAGTTACCTCTTCCCTGTGTCCTTCCCTCCCATACACTCCTCCCCCACAAGCTGTCTCCCTGTGCAAACACTCCCCTTCTGTTCTCTCATGAGTGTGTATCCACCTGATATAAATGGTCAGCCCATATGCCTGTCCATAGTTTGGATGGAAGCCACAGGAGTGGGTTCAGGGGCCATAGTCTCAGGGGTCTCACCAGGCTCTATCAGACCAACAAACCTGGTCTTTTTTTTTTTCTTTTAAAGATTGAGTTTTGTTCCACATTGTTCTCCCACTCTATCCAGTATCACCTGCACCAATCCCCCTCTGAGTGGCTGAGTGGTAGCTGGGCACCATCTAGTTCTCCTGGTCTCAGAGTTATATAGGCTAAGGTTCACATGGTCCACTAGTCCCTCAGACTTGTTGTTGCCATGGATCTTTGCTGTCCTTCATTCTTTGCTCTAGACGAGGAGAGACTCATCATTGTATCTAGATGGCTGCTTGGAAGCTTTTAAGACCCCAGTCACTACTCACCAAAGTAGGATGTAGAACATTATTTTTGTGTAGTATATTATGTCAATAGAGTTTGATGTTCCCTGCGACCTTGGTCCAACTACTTGCTCCCTCAGGGTGGCTGGCTGTAGCCAAAAAGTCACCACAACCTTATCCCTTGTCAGTTCTACTATATACCTGGACATTCTTACAGCACATCTAATACGCTTATAGAAACATCATATGCCAACCCTATACATGATCATGGGCACACTCCCCTCTGCCTAGACGTACCTGATTGTCCAGCCTGTCCACCCATCTGTCCACCCATAGAGCAATGCTTGCCGTCACTGACAACACAATATTATACATGCAAAAGGGTTCATCTTTGTTGTCTGTACCTCCCATGCACCTCTCTATGTCTTCCACTTCCTCAATGCCTTCGTGGGGTTTTAAAAAACCAAACCAAACTCACTGTTATCCAGTTGATTCCAACTGATAGTCACCACATTGGGTTTCTGAGGTGGTAAATCTTTATGGAAGCAGATTGCCCCATCTTCCTTTGGAGGAGCAGCTAGTGGGTTTAAACCACCTGCCTTCTGGTTAGCAGTCAAATGCTTTAGGCACTACATCACCAGAGCTCCTTCCATTGGGTTCACTTGGCTGTAATCTCTACAGGAGCAGATCCATCAGGTCTTTCTGTGGAACACCGCTAGGTAGGCTCCAACTGCCAACCTTTAGTTTGTAGTCAAGTGCAAACTTTCTGTGCTACCCAGGAACCTCCCTTCTGTCCACACAGGCCCTTAAGGCTCATGACAACCTGGTAGGATAGGCAGGACAGATGAGGAAATCAGGGCCCAGAGAGGCCAAGGGCACACAGTTTGAAAGGCAGCAACAACTGAATTCAAATCCAGTTGTCAGGATTTCCTTCAGTGAACATTCACCGAGCATCCCTGTGCTATCGACTGGAACCGCGAGGCAAAGGACTGCCTTTAGAGAAGATAGACAGATGGCAACACAGTTATACAACAGGTAGACAGGGTGTGCTAAGCGCTGGGGGTACCCCAGGGAGGGGTGGCCAGAAGGGCTTCTCAGAGGAGGATCGAGGATGACGGGGGAGAGTGTTCAGCAGAGGAGCAGAAACAACACGGGAGGTTGAGGGAGTAGTCAAAGGCTTGATGTGGCGGAAGTGCAGGGTTAGAAAAGGAAGTGGAGGAGACAAGGCTGGAGAGGTGAGCGGGCATCTGAAACTGGAGCCTGCAGGTCGTGTCCAGAGGGTTGGCCTCTTGTTCTAAAGGCAGTGGAGCGCCATTGAAGGGCACTGAAGAGAACAGCAACACACAGCACCTCAGAGGATGGACTGAAGGACAAAGACAGGGGCTACGAGGCTAGTTCAAAACCAAAGCACCAAACCAGTAGCTGTTGAGTAGACCCCAACTCCTGCGGACCTCATGGATGTCAGAGCAGAACTGTGCTCTCCAGGGTTCTCAGTGATTTTTCAGAAGCAGATTGCCAGGCCTTTCTTCTGAGGTGCCTCTGGGTGGATTCGAACCTGCAACCTTTCAGTTAGCAGCTGAAAACATTCATCTTTTGCACCAGGCAACAGGGGTCCAGCCTGAGGTGCTTCCCAGCATTCCACGGACAAAAGTTGCACCGGAGAGGCACACAGTGAATCACTGGGCTCATTAAGGGCCATCAGAGGGAAAAGCCGCAGGAGACTCTCAGCTGAAGTCTAGTGGCACCCAGCTGGCTTCTCTCCACCTCATCTGGCCCCACCTGTATGGGCCTGGCCGGCCTCAGTGTGCAACCAGTGTTGCTGGGATCAGGTCCCTGCTCCCAAAAGCTCGGTATTAGTTTGGCCGAAGAATGATACTATCTTGCATTCATGGTTTTTGTTGATTCAAAATACCTTCCCATTTGGAAGACCTCACTCCATTTTACAGAAGCGCAAACAGAAACACAGAGACACTGAGTGACTGCCAGGGTCTCACAGCGTCAGAGCTGGGAGTCCAGTCTGGTCTCCCAACTCCCAGGTCCTCTCTCTCCCCTGTCTCGATCTGGCCAGGGGGATACTGGTTTATACTCGTTCCTGGGTCTTGAAGTGATCGGGCATTATCTCCTCCGGGACTTGAAGGAGGACCATTAACCCACCTCACATTTCATCCAAGGTCTCCTAGCCTCACTACACCTTCCCAATTGCTTCTACCCATTCTACAGATAAAGAAAGCAAGGGGTAAAGCAACTGCCTGCACTGACACGGGCAGAAGATGCCAGATGGGGCCAGGATCCCCACTTTGTCCCAGAACCTATGCATGAACAGAAAGCGAACCCCAGGCCAGAGAAGGTCTGGTTATGCCCTGGGGGAGGAAGCAGGGCAGGGCTAGTGTTCCAGCTCCGTGAACTCCCTTCTGGAACCTCCCCATCCACTCAGCCTGTGCCCTGGGACTCGCCCGGAACTCACCCGAGCCCTTGTGTTCGTATTTATTAATTAATTCACGGCTGCAAAGAGGGCCTTCAGATCACAGTACACATGGGGGGATAATTGTTTTAATCACCATCATTAAAAGGCTCTCCCTGAACTCTGGCTGCAGAATCCCTGAGTCATCATCATCACCCTGCCCCTTTCTCTTTATCCATGTGTTGCTCTGGAAAGCAGGGCTGGGAAGCCCTGGAATTCTCTGGCTGCCCGGGCCTGGGGAGGTCATCCGGCCTTGGCCCTGGCCTTGGGCGACAGCCAGAGCTTTTCTGGGACAGAGCGGCCACACTTTCCTCCCTCCTACCTCAGGCATCGTAGGTTCATGGAGAGGGTGCAGATCATGGCATCCGGTAGGCCTGGGCTCTACCCCTGGCTCTGGCAGTTGCTGGCCTCCTAATTCTGGGCAAGTCATGAAATCACCCTCTGAACCCCAAACAAGATGGTAAAATGGACTTACCAACACTTTCTCCTTGGGGGAGAGGATTAATGTGAAGTGGGTGTGGGTGCCTGACAGGGAGTTGTTGATTAGAGTTGTCCTTCCCAAGAGATCAGCACCTGTCCACGATTAACCCTAACCTGTGGATTCTGACTCATGGCAGCCGGTGTGTTACAGAGTAGAACTGCTCCGTAGGGTTTTCGTGGCTGTAATCTTTACACAAGCAGATTGACAGGCCTTAGTTCCATGGCATTGCAGGGTGAGTTTGTACCACCAACCTTTAGGTTAGTAACCAAAAGAACCAAACCAAACTCACTGCCGTTGAGTCAAATCCGACTCATAGTGACCCTTTCTTGGGTTTCCGAGGTGGTATCACTACGGAAGTAGATTGCCCAATCTTCCTTCCGA
>NW_006921605.1:9296648-9299389 GCF_000298275.1 Orycteropus afer afer | reverse complement strand
CAAGGACACAAGGGACCTGTCCCCCCAAGTCTATGATGCATCCCTTCTTCAAATTTACCATTCTGAAGGGACTTTTGAAAAAAGGTGCTGGGGAGAGAGAGGGGTCAAAGGGACCCCATGTTTACTGAGGCAGTGTGAGCAGGGCTCTGCTCTGGTCCAGGCAGATGGATATCCACAGTATTAAGAGAGGCTGGAGGTCAGGAGGAGCCCTTCCCCCAAGTGACCCACAGCTGCTGTTGCTGCTCACCCCCCAGGACAATGAACCAGTGTCCCTGCCCTCTCCACTGCTCTTTGTGCCCCAGAAATGCCACTTGGTATGGCCAACTGTTGGCCTTACAACAGCCACTTGAAGTGCAGGGCTGTCTTCCCAGGAGCCTGGTTGGTCTCTGGGAGTTAGTTGGTCCTAGAAACTAAACCCAGGGAAAAGCATCTCCCTCAGGAGCTTGGGGACAGTGTCAGGACCAATACCCACTCAGGTTTCTCACCCAGAGTCTCCTTCCACCCTTGTCACACCATCCAAGTTACTTCTACCCATTTTACAGACTGAGAAACTAAGGTTCCAAGGGAGTGTTATGGACTGAACCGTGTTACCCTGCGGTGTAGTAAATTACCTAGTGTGGCTTTTCTAGCCATAAGTCTTTGTAAACTCCATGGTAGAATTTTCTGTGAGCAACTGTGTAGCTCCTGATTGTTCAAGTTATCCAGTTGGGGTATTTCTGTTGGGAGCAGTAATTTTCTGGGAAGTTCGTTCTTTCTCGGGTGTACAGAATTCTGATGTTGAGATTGGTGACTTTGGCCACACTGCCAGGCTCAAAAGGAGCCCTCCTAGAGGCAGAAGGAATCTCTCATTGCCAGCTGGGAGATGCAAGAGACACGCGCTGCTGCACGCACTGCTGGGAGAGAGACTGAGAGAAACCATTGGCTGAAAGACACTAGGCTGAGAGAGACTGAGCATGTTCCTGAACTTGAATTGTAGCCTATTGCTTCATTAATAAAGCTCATAATCTGTGAGTTCTGTGTGGCCACTGCAGTGAATTATTGAGCCCAGCAGAGAGGTGGTGGGTGCTGCAGGAGGTACGGTTGGTGTCAGGGTTGGTGAAAGGGCTGGAGGGAGGCAGCATGTCTGGCCTCACAGGGATAGGCCTTGGGCTACCCATGGTGATTCTGTCTTCCTCTTGTGCCGTTAGAGGAGGTCAGAAGATGTGGCCTCCCTGCCCCCTTAGTAACTGCCAAAATAGATATTGTCAACCCTAATCCTATACCTGTGGTTGTAATATTTGGGAATGGGTTTTCTTTGTTATGCTTCTGAGGAAGCATTAGTGTAGGGAATGTTCAGAGTCAGCCTCTTGAGATATGAAAGGAGCAGGTTGAGGAAGAAGAGATGAGGGAAGAGAGATGCCAAGACACACAGAGATCACAGAGGGGCCAAGGATCAGAAGCTCAAAGAGACAAGGACCTTCCTTGGAGCTGACACAGAGAGAGAGAGCCTTCCCTAGACCTGGAGCCCTAAAGTCAGACTTCCAGCCTCCTAAACTGTGAGAAAATAAATTTCTGTTTATTAAAGCCACCCCTTCTGGTATTTGTGTTATAGCAACACTAGAGAACTAAGTCAGGGAGGAAGCAACTGTATGAGTGTACACAGGCAAATATGCTGAAATTCCAGCCTGTACTACTACCAGCTCCAAGGGCTTACTCAAGATGAGGTTCTTTGAATACATTGTCTCCAATTTCCCCAAGATCCCTGAAAGAGAGCTATTATTTCCCTCCTACAGTCAGGAAAACTGAGGCTCAAAGTCTTAGATGACCATAGGTCAAGTCTACATGACCCCAAAGTCAAGCTCCTTCCACTCCACCAAGCTGCTGTGTGGCAAAGGAGGCTGTCTCCTGTGGGCTGGTACGATGGCTGACACCCTGAGGCCTCTGCTAGACCCCAAGGGCAATCAACTGATGGCTGAACACAATTATATTTTTGTCCCAAGAGTCAAGGAGACAGAATATTTAGGGCTCAGGGAGTCAGCCTGGCCCAAAGGGGCATCCCAGGTCACTTTTCCCTTCCATTGTTGCCACCTCGAGTCTGAGTGTGGTCTTCAGGTCACCCCTCCCCTCTTCTCAGCTTTGTGGCCAGGGCCTTCTGGGCCTTGGAGGGGGATCTCCACAGCTCCAGCCCCACCCACTGCCCTTGTGCCCTGGGGAAAATGCACTCTATTGTCAACAGCTTGGGGAAGCCACAGGCCAGGACTGACAGCAAAAAAAGAGTGGCAGAAATGCTATGGTGGGGCCAGCTTGGAGCCAGCTCCCAGCACAGGCCACACTCTGGTTTCTTCCTCCTGGCTTCCCTCAGCTGGCGTCTGCTCCCCTCTATCCTCCAGGAAACCATTCATTCATTCACTCACTCACTCACTCAAAAATATTGTTGAGCTTCTGGTCACTCTGGAGGATACAGAGTAGACAAGACCCAGATGCTGCCTTTAATGAGCTCTCCTAGAAGGATGTTGTGGGCAGAATTAACAGCCCCAAGATTAGAGCCCCAAAGGTCTAATCACTGAAACCTGTGAGTATGTACCTTACATGGCTAAACACACTTTGCAGAAGAGATTAAGTTAAGGGTCTTGAAATAGGAAAATTATACTGGATTAGCCAGTG
The DNA here is from genome assembly GCF_000298275.1 of Orycteropus afer afer. Lineage (NCBI taxonomy): Eukaryota > Metazoa > Chordata > Mammalia > Tubulidentata > Orycteropodidae > Orycteropus > Orycteropus afer. The sequence continues at coordinate 9,296,746 of NW_006921605.1, read as the reverse complement.
GGCTCAGTGTGATCACAAGGGTCCTTATAAGAGAGACTTACAAGAGAGAGACAGACTGAGAGAAAGAGAGAGAGGGAGGAAGGGAGGGAGGGAGGGAG
>NW_006921605.1:9271015-9295313 GCF_000298275.1 Orycteropus afer afer | reverse complement strand
CTCTCTGTCAGCTCTAGGGAAAGACACTCATCCCTTGTCAGCTTCTGTTCCTTGATCCCTTGGTGATCTATCCAGGGGCAGATTACCCAGTAAGCAAGGTAAGCACAGGCTTACTTGTGCTTACTTACTGAGCTGTAGTGAAAATTTCACATGGGGTTCACCACATCTTTGATAATGCCTGAGCCTCTTCCCCATCCCTAATATGTTCTGTCACTTGTAAAATATAAAAAGTTGGAAGGTCAAGATAAAACAGAATTAGGAACAAAAGTTCTAATATTTATTCCCAAATCCCAGTGGAGAGTCTTGTCGCTCCTGGGGCACGTGAACGCCCACCCCGCTTGGAGGAGAGGAGGAGAGAATTCTTCAGAGCCCAGAGCTGCTAGCTGACTGCAGATGCCTCATGGCTTCATTCTCCCAGCACGGCTCACTGTGCTCACTGTGATGGATGGTGGGGTCAAGGTTACAAGTTTGATCTGCCTTTGGGTCAATTGAGTCAGAAAGAAAAACTCCATTTTCATTGCCACAGACTGCCCTCGAGTCTGTTATCTCTGCATAATTCTTGGGTCACAAGTTGACATGGAGAGAAAACAGATGGAAAAACCCTGCGGGCCCCACTATTGACAGGGAGCCAATTGTGCCCACTCTGTGTACAAAGCCCTGTGGGCGCTGGGAGGCAGGAGCAGGCAAGCAGAGGACAGTCCCTCCTTGCTTCCCAGCCTGGATCAACCTCTGAGGCCCAGAGGGGTATGGGGGGGGAGGGTGTCGTGGGGGGGGCGGTGTCAGGGGGAGATTCAGCAGGCACAGAGGCAGAGCAGTCAGCCCTCCTGCCGGGTACCTATTAGACACAGAAGCTCTACCTGGGTCTCTGGGCTCAGTTTAAATTCCATCTCTATGCTGATGACCCTCATGAATAAATGGGTGGTCCAGACCAGCAGGCCATTGACCCCTTCACAGACAGCTGTCTCCTTGCTGTTTCCAACTAAAATGGTCTGAGTCCTCTGGGACCAAACTCAACCTCACCCCCAAATTGGCGCCTTCTCCAGTGTTCCCTTTCAGGAGTATCACCACCACCCAGACACCCAGCCAGGAACTAGGTGTACCTGTCCTCCTCAGACATGCTTGCCCCTGCTTGTCTCCCCGCCCACTCCTCCTCTTCCTGGAGTCTGGTTTCAAGGCCACTGATGCCCTTACCTAAAGTGACACCCTACGTCATCTCTGGCCCTGGACCCGCAGATTACGTCCTCCAGGACCTCCAGGACCAAAGGCATTTCTCTGACTTATTTTCTTGTTTGGTGATTTGTTTGTCCCCTTGACCCCAAACCCTTGAGGCCAGGGCCCAAGCTAAAGTCTTTCCTATCAGATACAGGAAGACAGCACTAGGCAGGGCCCACTTTTAGGGGTCCACGAATGTTTTGATTTCTTTTTAAATCAGAAAAAAAATCTTCATGTCAAAAAAAGATTTTAATATGTATATTTAATTTTTTTTATCAATAAACATGGTGCATTATTAATATATGTATATCGTTGTTGTTTGCCATCGAGTCAGACCCGACTCATAGCGACCCCTCCTTGGGTTTCCAGGGCAACATCACTACAGAAGTAGATTGCCCAACCTTCCTTCTGAGGAGTGGCTGGTGGGTTTGAACTGCCAGCCTCTGGTTAGCAGTCGAGTGCCTTAGGCACTATGCTACCAGAGCTCCTATATGTAATATAACATGTTAATAATTAAGAACTAGTTATCATTGAATGTTAAAGAGCTCTGGTGGCACAGTGGTTAAGAATTCAGCTGCTAATCAAAAGGTTGACGTTCGAACCCACCAGCTGCTCTGTGGGATAAAGATGAGGCAGTCTGCTTCTGTAGAGATTTACAGCCTTGCAAACCCCAATTTCAACCCAATTATACTCTGTCCTTTAGGGGCTCTGTGAGTCAGAATCAACTTGACAGCAGTGGGTTTGGTTTGAGCTTTGCTTCCGTAAGGTTTACAGCCTTAGAAATCCTATGGGGCAGTTCTACTCTGTCCTATAGAGTCACTATGTGTTGGAATCAACTTGATGGCAGTGAGTGTGACAATGGTGAAGTGCTTTGCTACTAACCAAAGGGTCAACAGTTCCTCAAACCCGCCAGCTGCTCCATGGGCGAAAAGACCTGGTGATCTGCTCCTAGAAAGATTGTTGTTGTTGTTAGGTGCCTTCGCGTCATCTCCGACTCATTGCCACCTATGGGCAGTAGAACAAAACACTTCCCGGGCCTGTGCCTGCCTTGCAATATTTGCTGTACCTGAGCCCGTCATTGCAGCCACTGTGTCAATCTATCTTTTTGAGGATCTTCCCCTTTTTTGCTGACCCTCCACCTTACCAAGCATGACATCCTTCTCCAGGGAATGGTCCCTTCTGACAACATGACCAAAGTAGGTGAGATGAAGTCTGGCCATCCTCACTTCCAAGGAGCATTCCAGCTGCACTTCTTCCAGGACAGACTTGTTAGTTCTTTTAGCAGACCATGGTACTCTTAACATTCTTCTCCAACACCAACTCAAAAGCATCAACTCTTCTTCGGTCTTCCTTATTCATTGTCCAGCTATCAGAGGCGACTGAAAATACCATGGCTTGGGTCAGGCGCACTAGAAAGATTACAGCCTAGGACACCCCACAGAGCAGTGCTGCTGGGTCCTGTAGGGACTCTGTGAGTCAGGATAGACTCAATGGCACACAATAACACCACTTAACATGAATATGTTTGTTTTTACACTAATGCAGTTACAACATGTGTGTGCATGTGTATGGAGGAAGGGGCCCATGAAAGTCACAATGCCATCCTGGGCAATGTCTGTCTTGTCTATTATTATAGACTTGAGCACCCCACAGAGTGTTTACAACACAGTAGGTGCTCAATAAGTATCTGAAGAATAAATGAATCTGCACTGTAGATTTATTTTTGCTATTGTTTCTCCAGGCAATACAACTGCCAACTCTCAGCAGCTGGGGACAGGGCAGGGAGCTGTTGCAAGAAGTGATGGTGCTGCAGCCACGTCGTCTAAGTCAGCCAGGCTGATGGCCCCGCCCTTGCTGTCCTAGATCTGCCAGGAGCAGCCTACGGCCTTCAGCCCCAGGACCCGCCTTCTCAATGCCCTCCTCAATCTCATTTCAGGAGGAAAACTGAGAATGCCCTCCTGTTCAGCTATTTCTCAAGTACACCTACGTACTAACGTTTAGGTGGCTAAAAGGAAGTGCCAGCTTTCTCATGGGCACGCTTCCAGTTGGTGGAATAATTTAAGATGCAAGTACACACCGTTTCCCGATGGGATGGCATAACCCTTTAAAAAAAAAAACTGAGTAAACTACACTTGACCTGAAACCATGATTTGTCTTAAATTAGCCCTTTATGGAGGGGTGAGGGCAACTCTTGAGAGCAGTGGTTCATGGTGGGGGCAATTTGCCTTCCCCAGCCCATCAGGGAACAATTGGCAATGAAACCCACCAGCCACTCCTCGGAAGGAAGCTTGGGCAATCCTACTTCCGTAGTGATACTGCCTCGAAAACCCAAGGAGGGGTCGCTATGAGTCGGGGCCGACTCGACGGCACATAACAACAACAACAACAGAGATATTTTGATTCTCACAACTTGAGGGGGAGGCGTGCTATCAACATCTGGTGCGAAAGGGCAGGGGATTCTATTAAACAATGCCCCGCACAGCCGCCACCACAAACAATGATCCCACCCAAAATGTCAACAGTGTGATTGAGAAACCCTGCTGGCAAGAACCTACATTACATCTCTTAAATAAATGGCTTGCATCACTTGAGCCTAACCTTCAATTATTGTTGTTAGATACCGCTGAGTCTGTTCCAACTCATGGCGACCCCATGCACAGCAGGACAGAACACTGCCCAGTCCCACGCCGTCCTCACAAACATTGTTGCTGTGTTTGAGCCCATTGTTGCAGCCACTGTGTCAACCCATCTCATTGAGGGTCTTCTTCTTTCCTGCTGACCCCCTGCTTTACCAAGCACAATGTCCTTCTTCAGGGACTGGTCCTTCCTGATGACATGTCCCAAGTATGTGAGGCAAAGCCTCTCCACCTCAGCTTCTAAGGAGCATTCTGGCTGGACTTCCTTCAAGACAGATTTGTTTGTTCTTCTGGCAGTCCATCATACAGTCAATATCCTTTGCCAGCACCATCATTCAAATGCATCAGTTCTTCTGTGGTCTTCCTTATTCATTGTCCAGCCTTCACATGCATATGAGGAGATTGAAATTAGCATGGCTTGGGTCAGGCGCAGCTTAATTCTCAAAGTGTTATCTTTGCTTTTTAACACTTTAAAGAAATGTTTTGTAGCAGCTTTGCCCAATACAATACGTCATTTGATTTCTTGGCTGCTGCTTCCATGGGTGTTGATTGTGGATCCAAAATGAAATCCTTGACAACTTCACTATGTTTCCGTTTCTTGTGATGTTGCTTATTGGAAGAACTGTGAGGATTTTTGTTTTCCACATGATGAGATATAATCCATACTGAAGGCTGTAGCTTTTGATCTTCTTCAGTAAGTGCTTCATGTCCTCTTTACTTTCAGCAAGCAAGATTGTGTCATCAACATATCACAGTTTGTTAATGAGTCTTCCTCCAATCCCGATGCTGGGATCGTCTTCATATAGTCCGTCTCCTGAGATTATTTGCTCAGGCTACAGATTGAATAAATATGATGAAAGGAAAAAACCCTGACACATACCTTTCCTGATTTTAAACCATGCAGCATCCCTTTGTTATGTTTGAACGACTACCTCTTGGTATATGTGGTGGTTAAATTTATGTGTCAACTTGGCTGGGCCTGGTTGAGTGGCTGGGCAGCTGAATGTAGTTATCCCACAAGGTGAGTTTGGTAATTAACTTCATGGTGGAATCTATTGGAGCAGCTGAGTAGCTGCTTTGGGTACGTGGTCTGCTTCCCATATATAAGAAACAGCTTTGGGAATGGTCTCTAGCTTATGGCATGCTTGAACTCTACATGTAGCCGAGTTGTTGTTCAGCAGTCTGCCATGCTCTGCCGATCTTGGGACTTTTAATGGACTTGAGTTAATGGCCTGCTATGTGGTTTGAGGAGCTCTGGTAGCACAGTGCCTAAGACACTGGACAGCTAAGCAGAAGGCTGGCGGTTCAAACCCACCAACTACTCCTTGAAAGGGAGGTTGGGCAATCTACTTCTGTAGTGATAACACCCCGGAAACCCAAGGAGGGGTCACTATGAGTCGGGTCTGACTCCACAGCACATAACAACAACAACATGTGATTTGGATGTGGAACAAGGGATATCATAGCTGCTATCAGATGGACCTTGGCTCAAAGCAAAGAATATCAGAACGATATTTACTTGTGTTTTATTGACTATGCAAAGGCATTTGATTGTGTAGATCATAACAAATTGTGGATGACATTGAGAAGAATGGGAATTCCTGAACACTTGATCGTGCTCATGAGGAACCTGTACATTGACCAGGAGGTTGTTGTTCGAACAGAACAAGGGGACACTGCATGGTTTAAAATCAAGAAGGGAGTGTGTCAGGGTTGTATCCTTTCCCCATACTTATTCAATCTGTATGCTGAGCAAATAATCTGAGAAGCTGGACTATATGAAGAAGAACGTGGCATCAAGATTGGAGGAAGAATCATTAACAACCTGTAATACGCTGCTGACACAACTTTGTTTCCTGAAAGTGAGGATGACTTGAGGCACTTACTGATGAAAACTGAAGAATATAGTCTGCAGTATGGATTACATCTCAATATAAAGAAAACAAAAATTCCTATAAGCACCATCACGATAAACAGAGAAGAGGCTGAAGTTGTCAAAGACTTCACATTGCTTGGTTCTACAACTGACACCAATGGAAGCAGCAGTCAGAACATTAGATGACATATAGCATTGGGCTAGTTGGCTGGAAGGGACCTCTTTCAAGTGCTGAGGAAAAAGGATGTCTCCTTGAGGACTAAGGTGCGTCTGACACAAGCCATGATATTTTCAATCACCTCATATGCATGTGAGAGCTGGACAATGAATAAAGAAGACCAAAGAAGAATTGATGCTTTTGAGTTGTGGTGCTGGCAAAGAATGCTGAAAGTACCGTGGACTGCTAAAAGAACTAACACATCTGTCCTGGAGGAAGTGCAGCTGGAATGCTCCTTGGAAGCGAGAATGGCTGGACTTCATCTCACCTACTTTGGTCATGTTGTCAGAAGGGACCATTCCCTGGAGAAGGATGTCATGCTTGGTAAGGTGGAGGGTCGATGAAAGAGGGGAAGGAAGGCCCTCAACGAGATGCATTGACACAGTGGCAGCGACGATGGGCTCAAGTATAGCAAGGATCATGGAGCTGGTGTGGGACCAGGCAATGTTTCATTTTGCTATTCATAGGGTCGCTATGAGCCAGACATGACTCTATGGCACCTAACAATTAACAACAGATATGTGGTTTGGCAACATTGGGACTGTGCCTTTTTACTTGTCAACCTTGGGCTTGTCAGTCTCAGCAGCCAGCAGCTGTCTGAGTGAAGAAAAGCCTCCAGCTTCAGTGGGCTGGGAGCAGGAGGCCAAGCTGAAGCCTGAGCTTGAGAGACTTTCACCCAGCCCTTAGAGCCTGTCACTAAGGCTCTTTGAACTCAGACTTAAAGCCTCCAAAACTGTAAGAGAATAAACTCCTGTTTGTTCAAGCTATTTCATTGGTAGTATATTCTTGTCAGAGCAACACTAGGTAAACAAAACAGTCTGTGCACAGCTAGCTCCCTCATGAGACAGTTAGGTGTTCTGGAATTCCCATTCTTTGCAACGTTATCCATAAGTTCTGATGATTCACACAGTCGAATGCCTTTATATAGTCGATAAAACACAAGCAAACATCTTTCTAGTGTTCTCTGGTTTCAGCCAAGATCCGTATGACACCACTTGTTCCACCTCCTCTTCTGAATCTGGCTTGAATTTCTGGCAGGTCCTTGTTGATGTACTGCTGCAAAGTTTTGAATTCAGCATACTTTTCCTTGCATGTGATATTAATGATATTGTTCAATAATTTCCACATTCCATTTGATCTCCTTTCTTTCAGTAGACTTGGTTTTATTGATTTATGCCTTGGCATCATCTTTCCATTCCTATTTGAGTAATTCTGTAAGAAGCTGCCTAATGGAGTGTGTGGCCATAGCAATTATAAGGCTGTTGTCAAGATGTTGCCTGGGACATCACCTCTGTCCTCTTCAAAGGCTTCAAAAGGCCTCTCAGACTCAAGCTCATTCTGGCATATTTTTTGCCCTGTGATATTTGTGAGTATTGTAGCAGATAAATGCCCCTTTTCACTTGGACTAGCAGGAAGCTCAGAGTCCAGTTTGCAGCCCACCTGTGAGAATATGGAAGCCCACCTGGAGCTTGTTTCTGTGCACTACACTCTCCAATTGTCTGTACTGTTTGTTCCAGGCTTGTGTTTGCTCTGATTTATTTTTATCCTATTGTTTTTAATGTATTTTTGCAAGCTGCCTCCAGTCCTCGTTGGAACAAGGCACAACATAAAAACCAAACAATTCAGCAGCGGCCTGTTGCCTTGGCAGATATTTTCACACACCAGAAGGCTGCTGGTTCAAACCTACCAGCCACTCCTTGGAAGGAAGGTTGGGCAATCTACTTCTGTAGCGATACTGCCTTGGAAACCCAAGGAGGGGTCACTATGAGTCAGGTTCAACTCAATGGCAGTGAGTTTGGTTTTTGGTTTGAGTGCCATTTCGGGGTTGGATTCCTACTGGAGCAGTTGTGCCTTTGACCACTCGTGTGCCCTCTTGGATGCCCCCTCTCGGAGGACCAGCATCTAAGTGGTTAGAGCAACAAGTAATAGAAGCGAAGCCATCAACATCCATCTGCCTGCAAACACCTTGCCCCCACAATGTTCTTTCCAGTCTCCCATCTGTCCATTGGCAGGAAGCCACAGGGCCTGGAGGAGACTGAGGAGGGGAGACACATAGACATGCACTCCTATCTCTTCTCCCTTTTCTGCATCTTCACTCCGGGCCCTCAGGGCACAGGGGACAGGGTAACACCACAGCTAAGTGGCATGTCAGGATACCATCTATTCCAGCGTAGGGAGAGTTGGGCACTTGGAGGGCTCAGGTGTGAGACTGAGGGGAGCCAGGGTGGGGGGAGTACCACACACTGCTCCACCTCATCTTGAGCTCCAGCACCACCCCACCACCCCTCCTGCCATCGCACCCCCACGTGCGAGCAGCTACTGCTGCACACAGTCCACCCCCTCAGCCTGCCTCTCCTCTGTGAGGCCACAGTGACCAAGCCTCCCAGGGCATTTCAGGACCTCTGCTCTGCAGCTCTGGTGGTGCAGTGGTTAAGCATTTGGCTGCCAACCAAAAGGTCAATGGTTTGAACCCACTAGCCACTCCACAGGACAAAGATGACGCAATCTGCTTCTGTAAAGCCTTGGAAACACTATGGGCAGTTCTGCTCTGTCCTATAGGGCCGTTGAGCTGTAATAGACTCAATGGCAGTGGGTTGTATTTTTTTCCCCTCTACTCTGCTCTGCTCCACTCCTGCTCAGGGGGGGTCAGCCAGTCCCTTCTCCCAGCCTTCATCTTCCCATCTGTACAATGAAGGCAGGGTGGACCAGATCCTAAAATTCTAGAAAGCTAAGTCTCCCCTGTTTCTTCTTATACCCATATAACCATGACTGTCATGTTGATTCTGACCCACAGCAATCCTAGGAGTGTACTTGCCCCACAGGGTTTCTAAGACTAAAATCTTTATGGAAAACAAATTGCCACACCTCTCTCCTGCAGAGTTGGTGGTAAGGTCAAACCACTGACCTTTTGGTTAGCAGCCGAGTGCTTACCCACTGTGCCATCAGAGCGCCTTTTCCTCTCCTCTTAGGATCCTGTAATTTTAGGGTCTGGAGCTCCCCAGCCCCACCAGATCATTAGCTCCTGGAAGGTGCACATCAGGCCAGCTCTCCCATAGCCCTGGGGGTTTCCTGACTGGTTGGAATTTTCTCCACCAATGGTCAAAAACATTCTCCTGGCTCCCAGAGGACCTTTGGTAGGTAAGGAAAGTGTTTCTCCTTGGGACAGTTATACCTGTCTGGGAGGGGCAGCCCTTGCGCAGGTCCCTCTGGCTCACATCTGCTTGGGCCTCACCGAACAGCACTTCCCTCTCCCCGGTGGTATCTGAGCTAGATTTGCAGCTCCCAGGATCCCATCTCCCCATTGGACAACCACTGTGTCCCAGCCTCACCCTCCCTTGGGGCCAATACCGGCTTAGAGTTAACTCCCATCCTAGCCACCTCCCTCATTAGCTCTAGTGAACCTGTCTGGGGCAGAGCAAATGGAGTGATTATTAATTATACTTCTCATTGCTTCCTGGGCAAGAGGCTGAGCCGGCAACAGGAGCCCAGTTTTCTCTGTAGATGCCTGGGGGAAAGGAGGAGTATTCCCACAGGGAATCCAGCCGCACTGGGACCCCCAGCTACAGAGAGGCAGCGCTGTCCCAGCAACAGATGACAGGAATGTGAGGAAGGAAGGTGACAAGGCCAGAGCTGGGCCAGCAGGGTGGAGGGTCCCCAGGTATCCGCCCAGGTCAGACACACCCTGTGATGGTTATGTTTGTATGTCAACTTGGCTGGGCCTGGCTGAGTGGCTGGGCAGCTGGATGTAGTATTCCCCATGATGAGACTGGTAATCAACTCCATGGTGGAATCTACTGGGAGCAGCTGAGTAGCTGCCTTTGGGTATGTGGTCCACTTTCTATATATAAGACTTTGGGAATGGTCTCTAGCATATGGCACGCTTGGACCCTGCATGTAGCCGTGTTGTTACTCAGCAGCCTGCCATGCTCTGCTGACCTTGGGACTTACAATGGACTTAAGTTAATGGCCTGCCGAGTGGTTTGGTAACATTGGGACTGTGCATTTTCACCTGTCAACCTTGGGGCTTCTCAGCCTCAGCAGCCAGCAGCTGTCTGAGTGAAGAAACACCTCTAGCTCCAGTGGGCCAGGAGCAAGAGGCAGAGCTGGACCCCAAGGTTGAGGGGCTTTCACCCAGCCCCTAGAGCCCGGCACTTTGAACTGGGACTTAAAGCCTCCAAATTGTTAAGAATAAACTCCTGTTTGGTAAGGTCATTCCACTTGTGGTATATTCTTATCAGAGTGCTGAATGTGAGGGGAAAAGGACAGGGGTTTTGAAACCATTGATATCTGACTTTACATTGACTAATGCTGTGACTTCATAGAAAGTGGCCATGTGGCCTCACCAGCACAATTTTTCATCTATAAAATGGGGACAGTGAGGGTGTCTCTCCCTGAGCTCATGCTCCAGGGTCACTGGGTAAAATGGAGGAAGGGGAAAAGTCGGCCCCTTTTTGCAGATTCTAAAGAAAGCCAAGGGCAGAGGCTGCACCAGTCAATGCCCTGGTGGGGACAGTGTCACAAGGTCAGCATCAGAGAGGCTTGAGAGAACACTGCCCCTACCACTCCCTAACAGGACAGCATGCACATGTCACCTCACCACACCGGTCCCACTGCACAGATGAGAAGAATGAGGTAGAATGGTTAACTGGCTTGCCAAGGGCACCCAAGTGACAAAGAGCACAGCAACCTGAGTCTCAGGGCAGATGGACACCTGAGGCCCTGTCCTTCCAGAAGGGTGGTAGATGGGAGGGGACCAAGAGAGAAGCTGCCTCAGGCCCTCACAGTGCCACAGGGGCAGAGGCCCCCAGGAAGCCCATTCAGGACCCTCACCTCCCACCTCTATCTTGAAACAACCCTCCCAAGAAACAGACACACACCAGAGGTGCTATAGGGCTTTTTAATGTTACCGCATCATTTAACAATATTGTGGAGAAAAAAAAATATACAGTTGAGAATCTGGAACTGACCATTGTCAGGATGGGTTTTAAGGGCAGCTGATGGGGGCTGCAAAACCCCTTCCAATTCCTCCCCCACCTGGGGGGCTAAGCTACTGCTAACAGGAGCACCAAGAGGGGACGTGAGTCAGAAACTAAGTTAGTGGCTCTTAGAGTCAGGACCGGGCAGAAAATGGGAAACTAGAGCAGGCGGACCCAGCAGCCCCTGGCCAGAACCCTCGTTTGAATCAGTTCTGTCTGCACCATCCCCAGCTGCCCACTCAGCTACATGGAGACAGGAGGAGGTGGCTCGGCCTGTTCCCAGGTAAGAAACATCCTCCTCAGCCCCCTCGCATAGTGTGGAGGGTCGCTTGGTGAAACAGAGGACTCCAAGTGAAATCTGAATTTCAGATAAACAATGCAGCATTTTTTAGTATGTTCCGTGCACCACCTGGAACATACCTGTGCTAAACAAGTGTCAGTCTGTCGCTTAGCTGAAACTCAAACTTAACTCAGCATCCTGTTTGTTTTTTGCGAAATCTGGTGATCGTATTCTCGGGGACCCTTTGTCTCAAACTAGGGAAGGGGTTCAGTCAGCAAAGGCCTAGGAAAGGAAGTAGTTGGTATGGGGAGGCGAAGGGGTGGGAGGAGGGGAGGAGAGGGAACAACCCAGTCAAAAAAAGAGCTTATTTCCCACATGGGAATGATATTTAAAAAAAAAAAAAAAACATTTCCCAGACCATTTTCTACACTGGCCTTCCTCAGGTGTACCGGGGAAGGGGACAGGAGGGGGCAAACACACAGACCCAGACCACACAGTTCTAAGGAAAGTTTGGAAGCGTTAGTTAAATGTCAAGCTGCCGGGGAAGGGGACAGGAGGGGGCAAACACACAGACCCAGACCACACAGTTCTAAGGAAAGTTTGGAAGCGTTAGTTAAATGTCAAGCTGCCTTCTCTGCCCAGCACTTCAGTATGCTAACATCCACTGTGCATTCTAAAGAGGAGGAACTTAGTAGTATAAAGTGTTTCTGAAAGGCTGTGATCTTCCTTCTGGAGGCAGACCTGTGTACACCATTCCTGATACTGCTCTGTAAAGATCTGAAAATAACAAGAACAAGCGAACCCACAGACACTGACCCAGAGCCCCAGGCCCGGTCCTACTGTTAGCCCCGGAAGGCTGCTTCTGGAACATGCAGGAAGCCCATTCTGTTCTCATGCCCTGGAAAGGACCACGTTCAGGGGCAGTCTGCCTGCTGCCCCTAACTCCAGCATGCTACAGGAACCAGGGATGACGAGTAGGGGACCACCCCTTCCTCCAGCTGCACACACTTGGACCAGGCAGCCACCACCAGTCATAGCAGAAAGGCCAGGAGAGGAAAGAGAACTGTGTGTCCTTAGGCCTGGCACTGACACCACCTCTGGGCTCACCTGTCGTTGCAGGTGGCAGGAACTCAGGTAGACATCTGGCACCCAGGTGAGGGCAGGGGGGAGGAGAGGCGGGCCCAGAGAAGAAAGCTGATTCTGCCATAGGCTGGTGGGGGGACATGGAGGTTAACAGTCAGGCGGCCAGTCGACCCCCATGCTGGCTCCCCAGGCTTCTCTGTAGATCCTCAGGTCTAGCCAGGGCCCCTCACCCATGAGGTCCAAGTCTCTTGGTGGCGGCTGCTTGGAAGGGTGGAAAGTTGTGGTGGGTGGGCACAAAAGAGAGGAAGCCAGGAGCTTAGAGCACTGTTTCCTGCCCTCACACATGGATTTCATCCTCCTCCTCGTCCATGAAGGAGAACTCCTTGTCCGGCTGCCTCGGGAGGGTGGCCCGGGCTCTGTCCGGCCCCCGGAAGGCGGGGCTGCGCTCCTCCAGGACCCCCGAGGCGCAGCTGGACAGGGAGCTGGTGTCCCGCGTGGTGTGGCTGCCCACACTGCGAGCCGAGCCGGGGCTGGGGGCGGCCGCTGCCCATCCCTCATCCTCCAGCGCGTGGGGGGGCAGCGAGGAAGAGTCCAGCCCGGCCTTGGCTTCCTGCCGGGCCAGCGGAAGGGCTGCAGAGGTGGGAAGAGGAGCTGGGGCAGCAAGACTGCTGGGGCCCTCATTGCCATGATAACCTCCATCTTCCTCCTCTTCAGGCTCCCACTCGTCCTTGTCCATGATGCTGAGCACATCACCCAGCATAGAGGGCCCCAGGTCGATGTGGAAGGACATGATGGATTCGGCGTGCTTCAGCCCGTAGCTGGCCTTCGGCACCACAGGCAGGTCGGTGAGGTCCCCGAAGGCCTGCTCATCCAGGATGGGGTCAGGCGAGTGGGGGCCCCCGGCCCCGTTGCGGTGGGGCAGCCCCTCTCTGGCACCCCGCTCCTGCACGTCACTCTCCCCGGCACTCCCCTTCTTCACAGGGCTGGATGACAGGCTCTTAGGCAGCTTGCTGGAGCCCCTCTCCGCAGCCTCCTTCTCATTCAGCTGAGGCAAGGACATGGCGTTCTTGACAAAGAGGGCCGAGTCCCGCAGAGAGCCCAGCATGTCCCTCTGCTCCCGGTCGCCCCTTGTCACTGACTGTGACCGCTTGCTGCCCCGGAACTTCCGGGACAGGAGGCTGCGTTTGGAAGATGAGGCAGAGGCCTGCTCGTCCAGGGACTCGCCGTCCGGCTCACCAGCCTTGCTGTTGAGGAAGGAGGTGTCCCCGAAGGCGTCTCCAGCCCGGCCCACATGCATGGTGTGGCGGAAGTCGCCCAGGGGGGCGCTGATCATCTCGGCCGTGAGGTCCATGCGGGAGCGGCGCTTGGAGTGCACTGAGCTGGACACCAGCTGCTTGAGGATGGGCATCGTGCTGGCGGGATGGGGGAAGGTGGGCCTCCCAAGGTCCTACACAGGTCTGGGGTCAGATCTCAAGTCCAGCGGGGGCGGGTGTGATAACGAGGAGATCATAAGGCTGCAAGCAGAGAACAGGAGGCAAAGGATTAGCCTGGGCAGAGCACCCAGCACAAAAGCCCGCCTGCCCAAACGAGCTGTCTTTAAGACAACTCCGACTCACGGTGCCCCCACGTGCATCAGAGAACACTGCTCCATGGGTCCTCGAGGGCTGAGAGTTTGGAAGGGGATCACCAGGCCTTTCTTCCAAGGCACCTCTGGGTGGACTGAATGCCCAACCTTTGGGTTAGCAACCAAGCACATTCACTGAGTACAGTGTACCAACCAGGGAACGCTATCTACTGAGGGGCTGTTACTTAAAGCCCAGCTCCCCAACCCAAACGAAATCAAGTGAAAGAAGCCAGCAACCAATTTTGTAAGCCCGCCTACTTCTTCACCCACACCCATATGCTCTCACATTAGGGGACGGGGTCTGTGAACCTGGTTAGAGTCCAAGTAACCATGAACACACTCTCCCTGAAACCTGAGATGGTACGGTCTCTCCAACTCAGCCACTCAGGGGCGTGAAAGTGTACGAGCAACTCTACTAGGAAAGAGACTAAGTCTGGGACTCAGCCTGGAGACACGTTGAAAAGCTCTTCCTGCCATCTAACCTAAATCCCTGTGAGGTTAGTGGACAACTCACCCTGACTCATAGTTCTCAGAGGAGGGAGAAGGCAGGACAGGCAGTGGCCCCAGGGTGACTCTGCCTGGCACTTCCACGTGCCTGGCGAGGCCAGCTTTCTTTCTGAATCACCGCTGGGGTGGGGCTGCTGGGACCCACAGAACCAGCTCCCCGGCCTTGCAGCTTTTGCTGGGTGTTCCATGCAGGAGGAACTCGCCTGTAACATCTTCACCATGGGGCTCCAAGCTCTCTGCTGGGGACTCACCCTCCACCTTTCAGGAGATCAAGGCTGGGAAACGCCCTCTGTTTTTTTCAATCATTCAGGGTGGACGGAGGCAGCAAAGACACCCTTGGTGACGAGGCCCCTGGGATTTACAGACCCCTGGTAAGGAAGTCGAAAGAACAGCAGAGAAGAACCAAGGACAGAAGCAGCCTGGGCGGGCTAAAGGTTTGCAGTACCACCCACGCAAGGGCCAAGTTTAAGTTCAGTGTTGGGGCCAAGCCTGGCCCTTCTCCCCTAGAGGGACTGGCTCCAAATGCTGAGCTCAGCAGTGCAAGGCTGTCCACAGTGGGGAGAGGTGCTTGCCGGGAATGTGGGTGAGGGTTCCTGCCTCCCTCCCCACTCCTGCCAACAGTGTGTTCTCAGCTGCACCCTCATTACAGGCTCATACCCCTAAATGTTGTGGGGTTTGCTCTAGCAACATCCTGGTTTGGGAGGGCAGGGAAGCACTGTTCTTTAGAAGAATAAGGAGCCCTGGTGGGGCAAGGGTTAACTGAAAGGTTGGCAGGCTCTGTGGGAGAAACACCTCATGACCTGCTTCTGTAAACACTGTTATTGTGTCTTCAAGTCTTTCTGACTCAAAGTGACCCTACAGGACAGAGCAGAACGGCCCCACAGGGCTTCCAAGGCTGTCACCTTCATGGAGCAGGTCACCAGGTCTTTTCTCCCACGCAGTTGCTGATGGGTTTGAACCATTAACCTTTCAGTTAGTAGCCAAGCGCTTAACTGCTACCACCAGGGCAAAGATAGCCTAGAGAGCCTATGGGGCAGTTCTCCAGTCGCATGGGGTCACTGTGAGTGGAAAACCAACTTGACAGCATGTAACAATCACCACCTAAGTGTCGTCTGAGTGACAAAGCCCTGGATGTGGTGAATGGTCCCTGTCCCCCTCTCCAATGCCATTGCCCACTGCTCCCTGACCCTTGGCCTCTGCTCCATTCCCTGGGCTTTTGGCACCTCGACTCCAGGATGACACATGCTGTTCCCTGTTGGAACACCCTGGCACCTGGCCAACCCCAATTCATCCTTCAGGGCTCGGCTGGGTCATCAGTTCTTCTGGAAAGCCCTACTTACCCCCTAAACCAAGTGTGGACTTCTGTCTACTGCCCTTTTACTCCACTCTGGGCCTTTTTGCAGCCTTTGGTGGACATCGTGGGTCAGTAACATCCCCAATCGAGTGTCCCTCACCACTGGTGGCCAAGGGGCTGAGAGGCAGGAGGAGTCTGGCTACCGCCTGCAGAAGGGTCCACTGTAAGCTGAGGGCAGACCTGTGGATGCTTCTGGACTGTCCTTTGTAGTGGAGGCCGTCCCATGCATTGAAGGACAGTGAGGCAGCATCCCCGGCCTCAACCCACTAGATGTCAGCAGCAAGAACACCCTGCTCTCTCCCAGTTGTGACAACCAAAAACGTTTCTGTTGTTGTTAGATGCCATCAAGTCTATTCTGACTCCTAGTGAGTGATCCCATGTGACAGAACAGAACTGCCCCCACAGGGTTTTTAGGCTGTAACCTTTATGGGAGCAGATCACCAGGAACTTTCTCCCATGGAGCCAAGCCACTGGTAAGTTCTAACTGCTGACATTTTGGTCAGCAGCTGAATGCTTCACTGTTGAACCACCAACCAAAACTCACTGCCATGAAGTCAACCCCAACTCATAGCAACCCTAAAGGACAGAGTAGAACTGCCTGGGCTTCCAAGGCTTTAAGGAAGCAGACTGCCTCATCTTTCTCCTGCAGAGTGGCTGGTAGGTTTGAACCACTGACCTCTGTAGTTAGCGGCTGAATGCTTTAGCCACTATGTCACCATAGGTCCTTATACCACCAGGACTCCTTAAAAATGTCTCCAGACATTGCCAAATGTCCCCGGGGAAGCAAAATTTCTGTCCTAGACTGACCTCTCACATGTGAAGATGCAGCCAATGGACAGAGAGGGGCAGGGAGGGGACGTCAAGGGCAGAATTGAACAGGAACACAGCTATGGGAACCACCAGAGTTACGTAAGGTTTCAGTGTAACGGCAGGACTCACCAGACCCAGTCAGCAACACCACAGGCTGTGGTTTCCCCGACTGTGAGCGCTCATTAGAACAGAAAGGAAAACCACAGGCCCAGCTGCCTGGGACCCACCAGGGCTATGTGACCCCATGGCCACCAGAGCTGTGAGGAAGGGCTCCCCACCATCTCACTCACCCCTCCTTCCAGCACACATCTGTGGTAGGGTGTGAGAGGAAGGGAAGAGGGACAGCGTGGAGACTGAGTTAGAATCCACGTGTGGCACTGCCACACTCACACACACCCACCCCAGCCCACCTCAGAGCCCCCAAGAGAGCCCTGCACCTTAGAAGTCAGCAAGGTGTGGGGCCAACATGATCTGCCGCCCCTGGTCTTGGACCCTGGAGGTGGAGGTGGGAAAGGGGTTTTGTGGCTCACGGAGAGCCTTTTCCACTCACCAGCAGGGAAAGCTCTCGAGATCTGAAGCCTGGATGGAATCGCCCAGCAGTCTCGCCGCATGGGGAAGAACAGGCTGCTGTGTACAGCGGGCCAGCGAGGTGGGCTCTGCGTCCCTGGGCTCCCAGAGCTGCAGCTCAGACCATAGGGAAGAGTGGCAGGGTGGGGGGCCAGGTGAGAGCTGCCTCACTGGGCTGCTGTAAGTCTCTGTCTTTACAGCCCCCAACTGACATCAAGGCTAGTTCCCTGGTGGCATGAGCAGTTACACACTTGGCTACTGACCAAAAGGCGGGAGATTCAAACTGACCCTGGGCAGTAGGGCCTAGCCATCAACTTCCAAAACACCCACCGTCAAAAACTCTATGGAGCAGTTCTACTCGGACACACTAGGCGTCGTGGGTTGGCATCAACTTGACCGATGACTTTTATTTATTTATTTTTCTGAGCGACACTGAATTGTCCTAAGTTTCCAAAAAGAAGGATTTGGGACTGAGGAGATGGAGCCCAGAGGTGGAAGTGCAAACTGGTGGTGTGGGGGGGCCCTTGCTCTGGCCAGAGGCCTGGGCTGTCCTGTGGGAAGCCTGCGACATCCTCCCCAGAAGGGGACTGAACCAAAGAGAGCTGTGGCTTTGGACGGGGGTGTCACTAAGCACCATGACTCAGCTCGGGGATAGTGGCTAAAATTGGCTGCCCCACCACAGAGTGGCCACTCCCCACAGGCCGCCCTGGGCCCAGACACTCCTATCCCTTCCCAAGAGCCACATCCAGCTTTCACAGGAGGGCGAGGGAAAACCGAAGAACAGCTCCTGAGTCCCCAGAGGGCCCAGTGTCCTCACCCAGTGACCACGGAACCATACTTGACCCCAGTAGCATTGAGCCCTCCCTGGAAGACCAGGCCCAGGTTGGTTTTCACACCCTCACTCAGCCCCACTTGCAGAACTGTTGGCGGTGGTCAATTTCAACTCACGATGACCCCACTCAATTTCAACTCATAACGACAGAGCAGAACTGTCCCACACAGTTTTATCTGCTGTCATCTTTACAGAAGCAAATAGCTAGGACTTCCTCCTGTGGAGGCACTGGGCGGGTTCAAAGCATCAACCTTTCGATTGACAGGCATGCGCTTAACTGTTGCATCACCAGCGTTCACAAGACTATAGAGCATAAACCTGCCTGGCCCCCTCACCCAACTTCTGCACCAGTGGGACTGCCCTCCTAGCTCCTCAGCAGACTGGACAGGCCAGACCCACGCACTCCAAACACACAGCAGTGGCCCGTCCCGGGCAGTTCTGCAGCTAGACTTGAGTTGTCCTGGGTCTGCCAGGCAGGCTGCCCACTCTGCAGTTGACCAGAGGCTCACCCAGTACAGGGAGCCACACTTCGATGCCCCTGGGCAGTCGTCCCTCCCCAAGTGACCCTAACAGTCTTCTATCCAGCATAGCCCAGGCCATGCAGCTGGACAGAGAGGGCTCCGCGTACTTCATGACTCAGTTGTGACTCAAGCTGGCTATCAGAGCCTTCATTGCTTTAGTTGTTCATTGTTCATTCAGCCACCCATTGAATGACAGCATAGCCACCAATTGTGACATACTCTTCCAGATTTGGAGACAAGAACGAGGAGTGAGGTGGATGGGCTCCTGCCTTCTCAGGCAGCACGTGTAGTGTGAGTGGGGAGTGGGGTTGTAATTAGGCAAACAGAACATTATCTCACAGTCCTCAGTGGCATGAGGGGAGATATGAGTTAGTATAGCAATCAGGGGGCTGGGGGAGACCCCTCTGAGGAAGGAGCACTATGAGGTGAGAACTGGGTGATAAAAAGGAATTGATGAAAAGGAATCAGCCATGCTGAGAATGATATGGGCAGATATGGAACCCGGTATAGCAGGGGTCAGACCACCCGGGGCCCTCCCTGTGACCAGAGGAGTCTGGATGTCATTCAGATGCACTGGGACATCAGTGTGGGTTAGCAAGCAGGTGTGTGACCCGATCAGTATTTGAGAATGCCCCCACGGCTGCTGGTATTGGAGGCATGGGGGAGGGGAAGCAGGAGTTGAGGCAGGAGGCTCCTGTGGGAGTTTAGGGCAGAGAGGATGAGGCTGGGACTTGGGTGTGGCTAAGGGGACAGGCCCACCACCATGGTGGCTTGTTTGTTGCTATGATGCTGGCAGCTATGCCACCAGTAAATACCAGCCAGGTCACCCCTGGTGGATGGCCTTCAGCAAAGCTTTCAGACTAAGACAACAGACTGGGAGGAAAAGGACTGCTGATCTACTTCCAAAAATGAACCAGTGAAAACTTATGGATCACAATGGAACCATCCGACATGGTCCTGAAGATGAGGCCCATGGGTTGGATGGCACTCGGGAGACACAGTAGTGCAACACCAGACTAGAGCATCCAACGACTGTGAAGATGGCACAGCACTGGGCCACGTTTCGTTCTGACGGGCACGAGGCCGCCATGAGTCAGACTGGACTTGATGGCAGCTAACATCATCAAGGAGATGAACAGAGGAAGACACGCTCAGGACAAGTCTGGAAGTAGAGACACCAGGAGTTAGTAAGAGCCTGGGTGGGAAAGGAGAGAAAGGGCAGAATGAGGAGAACCCCAAGTCTTCCGAGGGTTGCCCCAGGCCCCTGGCGTCCTTTTCTAGCCATGGGTCCTCCCAGGCAGGCCATGGACCTTTCTCACTGGGGTACACCCAACATCCCACCACTACAGAGAACTTATCTTTGCCATAGAGAGGTGGCATTCTGCTACCCAACGTGTGTCAGATGGAACAGTAAACTGAAGGGACTTGTACAAGAAATTCAATGGGTACCATGGGCCACAGTGCTCTGTGAGAGGTTAGTGGCTCTGCCCTTTGTGACCCAAGAAAGGTCCTGCACTTCCTGGAACATTCACCAGCCTTATCCTGTGAAGATAAAAAGGCCCAGTGAAGGCAGAGAAGGGTTTCATTCAAACAGTGAGACAGGTTTGACCGGCAGCTGAGTGAACCGAGAGAACTGCCGACGCTTTGCTACTCATTGTTACATATTCTGAGAGGGACTTCAATGGAGACTGTGTTCTAATTTCAGCTGACTGTAGTACTATCTGAAATCTTTGAGTTCCTTCGTGCGCACTGCCAAAAGCCCTTGAATATGGAAGCGTCTGCACGCACAAGAAGGTTAAGAAGTACTATTTTAAAATAAGCTGAGCTGAACAAACAAACTAACAAACAAGCAAACACAGAAGCCCAGGATGGAAACATGAAACATCACTGGTATGACTTCTGTACCACTAATGTATCGGTCTCAAAAAGCTTCTCAAAATACCTGGGTGTGGTGGCACCGTATTTTCGGAGATGGAGAAACTAAATTAAGGGACTTCCCTGAGGTCATGGATCAAAGCCAAGTCTGAATTCTCACACCAGGGCTCCATCCACAGAAGCAAGAGTGTGAGCTGGCCCATGACTCACGATGACCCATGCACAACGGAACAAAATGCTGCTGGTCCTGCACCATCCCGGTGATTGGCTGCGGCCTGGGCAGCTGGGTTCTCATTGGCTGGTTGTCAGGAGTAGGTCACCAGGCCTTTCTTCCTAGTTCATCTCAGCCTGGAAGCTCCACTGAAACCCGTTGGGTATCCATCATAGCAACACGCAAACCTGTACTGGCAGGTGGGTGACCTGGAAACGGAACCCACGGCACCTGCACAGAAGGTGACAATTCTCCCACTGACACCAATGCCACAGAGAGAAAACAGGGATGCACTGCACATGTCATTTCTGTGTGCATGTGTATATGCACGTGCGTGTGTGTGTGTAAACATATGTGTATACACACACAGTTATT
The DNA here is from genome assembly GCF_000298275.1 of Orycteropus afer afer. Lineage (NCBI taxonomy): Eukaryota > Metazoa > Chordata > Mammalia > Tubulidentata > Orycteropodidae > Orycteropus > Orycteropus afer. Next base: position 9,274,357 of record NW_006921605.1, on the reverse strand, counting down.
TAAAGGAGCCTCAGTGGCACAAGGTTAAGTGCTCGGCTCCTAAAGGAAAAGCCGTGGTTCAAACGCGCCAGCGGCTCCATGGGAGAAAAGACCCTGTGATCTGCTCCTGTAAAGATTCCAGCCTAAGAAACCCCAGGGGGCAGTTCTGCTCTGTTACACGGGGTCGCTGTGAGCCAGAACCCAGTGGACAGCAGCCGACAACAGCAACCAAGTCTTCCGCGGGTCTACTGTCAATCCACACATTAGCAAGTGACAATCCACGGACTAATAACACAGTTTTCCTTCTTTTAAGAAGTCACTACAGATGGAAGCTGTGGCGTCTTCTTCCCATATCCCACTGATTTTCTCACACATTCCTTAGGAGCTCTGGTGGCATAGTGCCTAAGGCACTTGACTGCTAACCAGAAGGCTGGTGGTTCAAACCCACCAGCCACTACTTGGAAGGAAGGTTGAGCAATTTACTTCCATAGTGATACCACCTCAGAAACCCAAGGAGGGGTTGCTAGGAGTCAGATATTCCTTGGAGATGCTAAAATATAGCCCCCACCATGTCACATGACCTCTACTGAAACCTATGCTGCCCTGCCACCACAGAGGCTCCTGAGTCTCAGACAGGACAGCTGCAGTGCTCAACCCTGTGGCCTTGCTTTGGCTGCTGGGGCCAGGGCAGGGGCCTTGCTTAAGGTCAAGAAGCTGGTGAACGACCAGGTGTGAAGCCCAGGCCTGTGTGGAGCCCAATGGAAAGGCCTCCTGTCTCCCTATGGAAAGGCCTTTCCCCAGTAACACCTGTTCACTCGCTACCCAGCACAAGGCTAATGTCCTGTCTCTTACCAATTTATGCTCCTCAAGGGCTAGGAAAGGGGATCCGGCTAGGAAGGGAGAAGTACACCCTTCCTACACACACACACACACACACACACACCTACCACTAAGTAGCTGGTACTTGGCATCACCAAGCAGAGAGACAGATGCAGAACCTGGCCCCAGAGCTGCTCGGAGGCCAGATGATCCCAGGACCAGGTGGTCTGAGGACACCTGCAACTATGGTGACGTTTCTTCAAATATGGCTTTAAAGCAAGTGTGATTCTGTAACCTCTATATCTAGAACTTTTCTGATGAAACTACTACAAGAGGAGGGAGAAGAAAAACAAGAAAAACAAAACACATTACCCACACAGATATTCACTGCAGCCTCAGAAGGACAAAAGGCTGGAAACAACCCACCAGCCACACCTCGGAAGGAAGGTTGGGCAATCTACTTCCATAGAGATACTGCCTCAGAAACCCAAGGAGGGGTCGCTATGAGTCGGGTCCGAATCTACAGCACATAACGACAGCAACAACAGATGCTCACATAGTCATGAAAAGTGGTGCATGGGAAGACCACGCCACAACATGGCAACAGTTTGCCAGATGCAGTAAAGTGAAAGAAGAAAAGAAAAACAAAACACCGGAACACAATCTTGTTGACACACAGTAATTTGTGAAAAAGGACTGAAAGGGGACACACAGAAAATAGGAGTTACGTTAGGCTTGAGAGGAAAACGGGCTTTGACAAAAGTGTTCTTTAATGTGGCATACTGTGTTACTTAAAAAAGAAAAAGAAAATTCCAAAGCATCAAAGGATTAAGGAAAAGGCTTTAACTTCAGAACCAGCTTAAGACTATCTGGTTCTCGGGGCTGAACAGCCACGGTCCGGCACGAGGTGCTCCATGCTCTGTGGGGCTGCTGAAACCAGCTCTCCATCCAGCCCCTATCTGTGTCCATGAAATCCCTCTCCCCCCAAACACACATGCAAGCTACATGTGCTTGTGGGGTCTGCGTTTCATGCTGCATTGCCTGGGGTGGGGGGAGTAGGCAGGAGAGCTAGGAGATTAGGCCACCTCCCTGCCAAAGCGCTTGGCTCCCTACAGCCGCTGCCTGAGGCTTGAACCTCAACTGAGCAGGAGATGAGAGATACCAACCCTCCCACCGCTCCGGAGATGGGCCTGAGTCCAGTGTTACCCAAGCCCGGAGCTGGAGGCCAGCCTCCCACACTGTGGTAGGGTCCCATCTGAGCTATTCTGGACAGGTGAGGGCTAGGCTTCCGCCACCCCCACAGCCCGGCTTGGGTAGACTGATGGCTCTGAGGGAGCAGAGAAAAAGGGAAGGGGTGGGGGTCCCCTAAGGGCAACCAGCACCCTGGCGGTCCGGCCTCCAGCTGTCCACCAAGCCATGCATGGAAACAGCACAACTGTCAACCGTCCCCATTTCCTGGGGGCCTGCCGGGTGCCGCGTGCCAGGTGCTGTGTGGGCGCAAGCTGTGTTTATAATTCTCAACCTCCTAGTGACCCCACAAGGAGGGTCAGGAATGTTCCCATTTCACAGAAGAAAACCAAAGCCGCAAGCGTCAAATTCCTTTGCTCATTCTCACCGTCACAAGAGTGATTTGAGCCCATTTCCTTCTTTTTTTTTTTTTTTTAAATTTTTAACTTTTATTGTGCTTTGGGTGCAAATTTACAGAGAAAATTTGCTTTACATCCAACAGTTCATGTGCATCTGCTTTCACACCCTGATTATCATCCCTGACCATAATAACCTCTCCTCCCCTCCCATTCCTGTGACCACCCCCCTCCCTAGGCCCTGAGCTCATTTCTTTCAGACCTTAGGATGCATGGTTTCCTGCAGAGGGCGAAGCTGCCTGGCCCATGCAGACAGCAGCAGCTGAGAGCGTGTGCTCGCAGGGGACGAGGTTGGTGGCACTGGGAAGGATGTTTCTCTAAGACCCGTGGAACCAACACTCACTTTACTGACTCCCTCACTAGGGAGTTGCCCCTACACGGGGCCACATTTGAAGTCATCAGTGAAACACTCAACTATTAGCTCAAGGATCGGCAGTTCGAACCCATCCAGGGGCACCTTGGAAGCCAGCCCTGGTGATATATCTGAAATGTCACAGGCCTGAAAACGTCAACTATACACAGATCACCATGTGTCTCAATCAGCTTCACAGCAACTAACAGCAGCCACCTTACAGTCAGGATCCCATTCCTACTTCTGCTCTGAGAAACAAACCTTCTGATCCCCTGTGAGGTGAGAGGTGGGAGGGGACTCCCATGGGAGCTCCAGAATGGGCCCAGCCCGAGGCTCTGCTTCCTGATTCTCAAGCTTGCTCTGCTCCGATCTCAACCTTCTGTTCCTTGAAGGTTCTGATACCCAAGAAGTTAGAACAGAACCCTGACCCAGACCTGCTCCTAAAACCTCCCAGGCTGGGTGCCCTGTGCTTGCCCCATCTTCCTTCCCAGCCACCCAGCCAATCCAGACTAGGCTTCCTGGCCCAAGGGTGCCACTGCCCAGCCACAC
>NW_006921605.1:9267168-9270915 GCF_000298275.1 Orycteropus afer afer | reverse complement strand
AGTTCGAACCCATCCAGGGGCACCTTGGAAGCCAGCCCTGGTGATACATCTGAAATGTCACAGGCCTGAAAACGTCAACTATACACGGATCACCATGTGTCTCAATCAGCTCTATAGCAACTAACAGCAGCCACCTTACAGTCAGGATCCCATTCCTACTTCCTGCTCTGAGAAACAAACCTTCTGATGCCCTGTGAGGTGAGAGGTGGGAGGGGACTCCCATGGGAGCTCCAGAATGGGCCCAGCCCGAGGCTCTGCTTCCTGATTCTCGAGCTTGCTCTGCTCCGATCTCAACCTTCTGTTCCTTGAAGGTTCTGATACCCAAGAAGTTAGAACAGAACCCTGATCCTGACCTGCTCCTAAAACCTCCCAGGCTGGGTGCCCTGTGCTTGCCCCATCTTCCTTCCCAGCCACACAGCCAATCCAGACTAGGCTTCCTGGCCCAAGGGTGCCACTGCCCAGCCACACCCAGCCAATCCCATTTCCTGGAGATAAACATCTCTGCTTTGGTGGCCTCCTTCTAGAAGGGAAAGGGAACAAACCCCAGATTTCACCACATACACCCATTGCACGTGTCAGTGCACATTCCAAGGCACCCCTGCCAGGACGGCGGACAAGGATGGAGATGGACACTGAGGGGAGGGTGTGTGTAGAGGTCAGGACACTAGAGAAGGGCTCATCCGGTGGGCTGGACAAGGAAGAAGGAAAAAGACCACACGAAGACTTCTCAGCTACTTCTACTTTCTGCTGCCTCTGTCGTTGTTGTTAGGTGCCACCAACTCAGTTCTGATTCACAGCAACCCCATGTACAACGGAACAAACACTGCCCATTTCTGCATCATCCTCAAAATCATTGCCATGCTTGAGCCCACTGTTACAGCCACCATGTCAATCCATCTTGTTGAGGGTCTTCCTTATTTTCACTGACTCTCTACTTTACCAAGCATGATGTCCTTCTCCAGGGACTGGTACCACCTGATAACATGTCCAAGTATGGGAGAAGAAGTCTTACTATCTAGCGGTCCTTCTTCCAAGACATATATTTATTTGTTTGTTTTTCTGGGCAAACCTAACCAAATCCATGGCCATTGAGTCAATTCCTAGTGACCTTACGGGAGCTCTGGTAGCATACTGCCTACGGCACTTGACTGCTAACCAGAAGGCTGGCAGTTCAAACCCACCAGCCACTCCTCGGAAGGCAGTGACACCGCCTCGGAAACCCAAGGAGGGGTCGCTATGAGTCAGGTCCGACTCAATGGCCCGTAACAACAACAGTGACCCTACAGGACAGAACAGAACTGCCCCATAGGGTTTTCAGGGCTGTGAATATTTACAGAAGCAGACTGCCACATCTTTTGCTCTAGGGGTTGCTGGTGGGTTCAAACTGCTGACCTTTTGGTTAGCAGCCAAATGCTTTAACCCACTGTACCACCAAGTGCCTATGTTCTTCTGGCAGTCCGATATTCTTTGCCGACACCATAATTCAAAGGCATCAATTCTTCTCTGGTCTTCCTTAGTCACTGTCCTGCTTTTGCTTGCATCTGAGATGATTGAAAAATGGTATTTTCAATCATGGTGTACCTTTGTCCTCAGACACTTTAAAGAAGACATTTGCAGCAGATTTGCCCAATTCAATAGGACGTTTGATTTCCTGGCTGCTGCTTCTGTGGGTGATATTGTGAATCCAAGTTAAAAAACAAAAAAAACGGACAATGTGAATATTTTCTCTGGCTCAACATACAGACTGAATAAGTATGGTGAAAGGATACAACGCTGACGCACACCTTTCCTAATTATAAACCACACACTGTCCCCTTGTTCTGTTCAAATGACTGCCTCTTGGTTTCTGTACAGGCTCTTCATGAGCACAATCACATTTCTGGAATTCCCATTCTTCATGATGGTATGCATAATTTGTTATGATCCACAGTCAAATGCCTTTATAAAATCAATAAAATGCAGGTAAACATCTTTCTGGTATTCTCCGGTTTCAGCCAAGATCTAACCTTCATTCCATGCCCTCTTCCAGTTTGCATTTCTGGCAGTACCCTGTTGATATACTGCTGCAACCACTTTGAATTAAATAATTTACATCTAAAAAAAACAAAAAACCACTGCCATGCAGTCAATTCTGATTGATAGCAACCCCACGCATTATAGTGTAGAGCTATGCTCCACGAGGTTTTCTTGGCTGTAAACTTTACGGACACAGGTCACCAGTGCCTTTGGGTGGGTTTGAACCACCAACCTTTAGGTTAGTAGCTGAGCACAAACCATTCTCACCACCCAAGGACCTTAATTTATAGCTACGTAGTACAGTATGGTAGTCACCAGCCTCAAGCTGCTATTGAGCAATTGAGATGTAGTGAGTCCAAACTAAGATGCAATGTAAGAATAAAACACACCTTGAGACCAGAAGAACTAGATGGTGCCTGACTCCAATGTGCTCAGAAGGGGATTGGTGCAGGAGATCCTGGATAGAGTGGGAAAACAATGTAGAACAAAACTCAAAATCATCTTAAAAAAAGACCAGGTCTGTGGTCTGATAGAGCCTGGTGAGACCCCTCAAACAATGGCCCCTAGTTACCCTTCAGGTCTGGAACTGAACTTACTCCTATGGCTTCCAGTCAAACAACAGGCAGGCATATGGAGTGAGCATTTACATCAGGTAGATACACTCCTTAGAGCAATCAATCATGTGAGAACAGAAGGGCAGTGTTTGCACAGGGAGACAGCTGGGGAGGTGGGGCAGCAGGAGTGCATGGGATGGAAGGACACAGGGAAGAGGCAACTACGGGGAGGAAGTTGGAAGGGAGCTCTTACATTGTGGGGAATTGCAGCCAATATGAAACAAAATGTATATGAACTGCTATATGGAAAATGAATTTGCTCTGTAAACTTTCACCCAAATTACTATAAAAATTTTAAAAAAGAAAAACACACACCCTCAATCCAAAGGTTAGTATGCAGAAAAGAATATAAAATATCTACTGAACATTTTTGTATCAATTACATGTTGAAATAATATTTTGGATTTGCTGGGTTAAACCTATGAATTTTGCCAATTTCTTTTTGCTTTTTAAAATGTAGCCTTACCAGGACCCGATGCCTTCGAGGCCACTCTGACTCGTGGCGACCCCTGTGTTTCAGAGTGGAACTGTGCTCCACAGGGTTTTCAATGTGATCATTCGGAAGAGCACCAGGTTTTTCTTGCGAGGCACCTCTGGGCGGATGTGAACGGCCCACCTTTTGGTTAGCAGCCAAGCCCTTAACCATGTGCACCACCCAGGACTTCAAATGTAGTTCTGAGGCAATGTAAATTACATGTGAGGCTTGTGTCCTACTTCTATTGAAAAGCAGATTTTTAAAATTTCCCCTTGACTATACACAGAGCACTTTACGTTGTAGCTCAACACAACAACAGACTAATGAAGCCAACCTTTGTTCCCAATGGGGTGAAAATAAGTACATGTTAATAAAAACCACCACACTATTTGAGTCCTAGTATTTCAGTTTTCACATCCAGTCTGCCTCTGATGAATGCAAGGCTGTTTCCAGTCTTCGGTTTCAACTCTGTAACAAAACTCCTCTCAGCTCAGTCTGTACCCATGTCCTTTAACAATTTCCAGAGGAAACATTTTTTATAAACTAGCAAAATTACTTTTGTTTCCTATCTGGTAGCATAGTGGCTAAGACACTTGCCTGCTAACCAGACGGCTGGCGGTTCAAACCCACCAGCCACTCCTC
>NW_006921605.1:9265220-9266788 GCF_000298275.1 Orycteropus afer afer | reverse complement strand
GCCACTCCACAGAAGAAATATGAGGCAGGCAGCTTCCGTGAAGATTTACAGCCTTGGAAACCCTATGGGGCAGTTCTACTCTGTCCTAAAGGGTCGCTCTGAACCGGAATCGACCTAATGGTAGTGGGTAACCTTTCTCTCGTGCATTGCTCACTGAAGCTTTTTTCTCATTTGTCCAGGGGGAGGGGACATCATTATCTCAATGGACTTACGTAACTTCCTTAAATATTAAAGCAATTTAAATCTCTGACCATAATGTTTTACAAATATTTCGGCAAATTTATCAAATTACAGACCTGTTCACATTGTGATACATTTGTTGTTTCCTGTTCTAGGACGGGTTTATGCATTTTCACATGGTCCAAATCTGTTATATGGTTTCTGGCTTACAGCATCTTAAAGGAAAGAGCTTCTCCTTCCCCATCCATCACACCCACCTCCAGTTTATAGAAATAGTCACTTCTTTTAAAACTACCAGAGAAAGAAATAATTAAAAACTACTCGGAAAAATAAATGCTAGAAGGAAATATACCAAACTAGAGAAGTCTGTGACTTATAAAACTGTGGGTTTAAAACAGAGAATGATAATATAAAGTAATTATAGTTACTGATTCCTTATAAAATTTATTTTGTTATAAAACGTGAGTAAAGCATCAAATGCTACTTGTATCATATATCCAGTGCTTTCCATGTAGACCCCACCCACCCAGAGCCTGTTCCCAGACTTCCTTTCCTGCTCACTGATCACTGGATTTCTAAACAACAGGTAACACTGTTGTTATGTATATTGTTGGGTATAAAGTCATATCCCTATTTTAACTTTTTTTCCTAAAATTTCTTGGGTTTTCTAATGCATTTAGTCTTCCAGATGGACGTTAGGAACATTTCAGTAAGTTCCCGAAGAAATTCTGAAAGGATTACATTGGAATTGAAAGAAAACAATAAATTAATTTGGCAAGAATTGACTTTGTCATGTGCAATCTTTCTATTCATTTATTCAAATCCTTTAGACATTCTCTGTTAAACTTTGTCATCCTTCTTCCTACGAGTCTTACACATTTCTTGTCCTGTTTATTCTGGATTAATCTACGGTCTCTAGTCCAAAATTGGTGTTGCACACTCCCCTCCCCACACACACATACACACTTATACTCACTGCCATCGAGTCGACTCTGACTCATAGCAACCCTGTTAAAAAACCAAAAAAACAAACCCACTGTCGTCCAGTTAATTCCGATTTATAGCGAACCCCATTGGGTTTCTGAGGCTGTAAATCTTTACAAAAGTAGATTGCCTCATCTTTTTCCCACGGAGCAGCTGGTGGGTTTAAACCTTCAGCTTTCTGGTTAGCAGCCAAATGCTTTACATACTATGCCACCAGAGCTCATGGTGGCATAGTGCCTAAGGCATTCGACTGCTAACAAGAAGGCTGTCAGTTCAAACCCATCAGCCGCTCCATGGAAGAAGACTGGGCTACCTACTTCCGTAGAGATCCTGCCTAGGAAACCCAAGGAGGAGTCGCTATGAGTTGGAATTACCTTGATAGCAGTGAGTTTTTTTTTTTTTTT
>NW_006921605.1:9225168-9264605 GCF_000298275.1 Orycteropus afer afer | reverse complement strand
TTTGCTACAACCTGAGTATGCGAATCCACTTATTCAACTATAAATCCTATGAAATCCAAATCCAGATCTAGTATTTATGAAAATCTAGCATCCAAACTCAGTTGAGCTACAGGTGTGAAATACACACAGGATTTTAAAGACTTTGTGTGGGGAAAAAAAAAAAAAGAATGTAAAATATCTCAACGATTTTGTATGACTACGTGGTGTTACGACAATATTTAGGATAGGTTGAGTTCAATAAAATATAGAACTAAAATTTTACTTTTTTTAAATTTTTAAAATGTCACTACAAGAAGTCTTAAACATTGTATGTGTGTCTCGCGTTATGTTCCCTTAGTAGCCCTGCTCCAGAGCTATTTCTATCCATCACAAAGCTCATTGCTGGGTCCATACAGTCTTCTCCATCATCTGAAGGAATTTACAGTTCTTACAGTTTATAGGGAAGCAACAGCAGACACACTTGGTGTGGACAAGTCACCCTTTCATTGCTGGAAAGAGGGAACCCAGAGGATGCAGCCCAGCTGCAACACAGCCTTGGGATAATGATGTTTCCCAGTGTGGGTTCTGACGGATACCAAGAAGGTGCCCTGAGGAAGCCACTCTGGGAAGTGCTATTCTAGACCCAACCCAGGCTCAGGAGGCAGGCCCTCCTGGCCATGTAGGAACTATCCCTGTGCTATGGGCCTCAAGGAAGAATCAGAAAGGTAACTAACATTTACTGGACGTTTCTGCTGTGCCTAGCCTTTTGCTAGCTGCCTTCTTTGGATTCAACTTCCTTTTTTATTTACAAGCACCACAATGCCCCAGGTATCTGAAAGGCTTTATCTCATGTCTTCTTCCCCAATCCCAGAAGTTATGATCAGCATCTCCACCTTACAGATAAGAAAACTGAGGACTAGAGGGTGAAGAATTATCCAAGTGTCTCATTGATAAGGGCGGGGCTGAGGGAAGAATTCATTTCTGCCTGATTCTGAACCCTGGGCTCCCCCCCCCCACCCTGCCCCAGGGAGTATCAGGGCAGGTGATATCATTGTTGGCACCCAGGCTTCTGACAAAGGCAAAGATATCAGGACAACCATAGGACACACACAGTTTTGCATACAATGCCAGGTCAAAATCTCCTTAGTCTTGGTGCCCTAGCCTCCCAGGGAAAGTGCTGATTAACCGTGGGAATTGGGAATTATAGAACTCAGGCCCCCAGGAGGGTCCATCCTTTTAGGACGGATATTTTTGGGGAACGGATTTTTTTAGGACGGATTTCTTTTGGGGATGGCTACTCTGTCCACACTGCTCCTTTGTCCCACCTCCATCCTCATTCTCATCGCAGAGCCGTTAGCCTGGGAGCAGAGACACCAGCGAAGGCACAGTTCGTTGGAGGAGAAAGCCTGGGAGTTAGAACAGTCCAGCAGGAGAAGGGAAGAGAAAGGAGCAAGCCAAGACAGGCGGTAACAGGAAGTGACAAGCTGGGATTCAAGATGAGGGGGAACCAGTGACTCAAGGACATCCTGCAACTTCACTTGTTTACAAGGCTCTTCCTGGAGACGTGTCTCCCTGCTCCCTGAGACACCCCACCCCCCACCCCAGTACAAGCCATCACACTGGGCAGACCTGGTAGAGGTGGGAAGGAGTGCCCAGTGGGGTGCCCCCCTCCACTGCCACCCCCCCATCATCTGGGAGTGGCCCGTGGCCCTCCTGCTGGGACAGGCTCCTCCCTCCTTCCTGCCCCGTCTCAGAAGGAAGCTGGTTGGGCTTGAAATTAGATCCGCCAGGCCTTGTTTTGTTTCACTTTGCTTCTCCCAGGAGTTTGAGTGCTGGGCTCCAGCTGATAAGTAGGGAGGAAAAGGACCCTCTGGGGTGTCCAAGAGGGAGCCCAGTGCATCTGGACTCTCTCCAGAGCAGGCTAGAAAACCGTGGCTCTGCCAGAGGGGGTAGTGTGGGGAGAAGAGCATGGATCCTGGAACCAGACTCCCTGGGTTACAGCGGGCTTGGTCACATGGGTAGAGTTAGCCTTGCCTCTTTCTTACCTTCAGAATGGGGTTGATAACATTCTGTACCTCCTACTGTTATTGTGGGAGTCCCGGGATGATGCAAAAAGTTAGCATGCTCACTGTCACTCAAAAGGTGGCTGTTCGAGTCCAGCCAAAGGCACGTGGGAAGAAAGGCCTGTCGATTCCCCACCCCCCAAAAAAAAAATCAGCCACAGAAAACCTTATGGAGCACAGTTCTGTTCCAACTCACACGGGGTTGCCACGAGTTGGCTTTTTGTAGTGTTACTGTGAGGACGAAACAAGCTAATCTCCCTAAAGCACCCTGCACAGCACTGGGCACAGTGGGCCCTGGTCCATGGCTGCCACGGCAATGACCCTGTCACATGCCCTCCCTCTCTTTCTCATTATGGGCCTTACATCTCTACTTGGAAAGGCAGGGAGACTTCCAGCATCCCCTGTGGACCCCTGGCCACTGTCACTCCCCTAAATTCAAACAGGATACATTAGTAGCCTGGAAGATACACCCCAACTGTTGTCTGAGGGCACCTAATCTGCAAGGCTCCAGGGTGAGGCATGGGCTGAACCCTTTCAAAGCCCTGGGGTCCCTAGGACTGACTGGTCTAGGGGGCTCTTCCCAGCTGCTGAAGCCCAGTATGGACTCTGCCCCTCCTCTGCGGATGCCAGCAGCAGCAGGCTCTCTGGTTGACATTCTGACCTCCCTTCCCCCTTCCTCACCTTTAAACCTGTAAGGGCACAGGCAGAAGGGCCTGGATTCTCTCAGACAGGACATAAGCTCTTTGTGACCTTGTGTCGTCGATTCACTGACAGCCACCCCACAGGACAAGCAACCCCAAAGGGCAGGGCAGCACAGCCCCATAGGGTTTACAAGGCTGCAAATCTTTATAGAAGCAGACTGCCTCATCTTTCTCCTGCATGGACGTGGGAAGAGGTGGGAAAAGAGAAACTTTCCCCCCCACACACACTCCTCTTTAGGATAAGGGTCAGAAGTAGTATCTCAGGAATTTGAGGGATCCTAGGTGCTCTGGTAGCATAGTGGCTAAGTCACTTGCCTGCTAACCAGATGGCTGGCGGTTCAAACCCACCAGCCACTCCTCGGAAGGAAGGTTGGGCATTCCTACTTCCGTAGTGATACTGCCTCGGAAACCCAAGGAGGGGTCGCTATGAGTCGGGGCCGACTCGACGGCACATAACAACAACAACAACAGGTGTTACCAGGGAGCTCTGGTAGCACAGTGCCTAGGGCACTTGACTGCTAACCAGAAGGCTGGCAGTTCAAACCCACCAGCCACTCCTCGGAAGGAAGATGGGGCAATCCTACTTCCGTAGTGATACTGCCTTGGAAACCCAAGGAGGGGTCGCTATGAGTCGGATAGTCGGGTCCAGACTCGACGGCACATAACAACAACAACAATAGGTGTTACCAGCAATGATAATGCACAAAAACTAAACACAATCAACCCTCAGTAAAGTGCTCCATGGTCCTCTGACCGTCACCAGACTCCCACTAGCGGGGTCTAGGAATAACACTGCTGGCCCCCTTAGAAGGGTGCTTTTGCGCACTGTCCAGCGGGCTCTCCTTACCGTTTCATTGAGCCTTGAACTCTGGAGGGGGGAGAGGAGAGTCCCCTTTCTGATGCTTCAGGGCCAAGGGCAACATTCTAAGAGTTATAGAAGGGTTGCACTGAGCAGGAACCCAGGGCAGAGGCTTTCAGGGTAGAAGGGAAGGAGGGGCTGAGAATAGATGCCCAAACGCAGAGCTTGCCTTCCATTGTTCTACGTGGGGCGATCTGAAGCTGGGGTCTCCAGCCCAAGTTCAGTTATTGCAGGAACATGCCCATCCCGGCTGCCATGGCCTATGTGGGCACAGGGATGAAGAGAAGCCAGCTGTCACTCCAACAGCCAGACGACGGTGCCCAGGGCTGGGCACAGAGATACAGCCCCCGAGCACACACCAAGGGACGCCTCCCGCCCTGGCATTGCTGCTTTTCAGATACCCCCAGCCCTGGGGTGAAAGAGAGTAAACTCCAGATGTTTCTGACAGGCTGGGTAAGAAGTGTGGGCTTCATTCATGAACACCCCAAGTCTGGGTGGACAAGCTGGGCTTTCCTAGTCCCAAAAGGGAGCCCCTGGCTCAGCTGGGGAGGCTGAGTGGCAATCGCCAGTGGGCCCGTTCCTGGCAAAGGAAGGCTTGGATACCAGTGCTGCCAGCCTGGCTCAGAGCCCAGAGCTGCAAGCTGGCAGTGGCTGGGAGCCTCCGACGGATGTTGGCTGGAAGGAAGCCCAAGGCCCCTCGAGGAGGCGTAGTCTCAGCTGGAGCTCCAGGGGCACAGTGAGTGGGAAAGCGGGAAACGAGTGGCTGAACTTCCTTCCCAACCAACTGCAAGCAAAGGAGGGCGCTGTCTGGTCACACACACCAGCTCCTCCCCACGCCACCGTCCAGCTCCCTGCCCAGAGAGAGCAGGCACAGGCACCTCAGAAACACTGGCCAGAGGTGGTCTCCAGGTCACTCTACCAGACTACCCCTGAAGTCCTCCCAGACTCCAGACCTGGGTCCCTCTCCCAAGGTCGAGGACAATCCCCAGGCCGTAGGTCACAAGATCCCATGAGCAGCTCTCAGCTTCTACAGTGAGATTGCTCAACCCCCCTCCTTCCGCCCCCAAGCCTTATCTCTGGCATCAACCCAGATCCAGGTCCTCCAAGGAACAGGCTCTTCCCTCCCCCCACAGGGACAAGCTCCTCTGAGGCAGCTGAGTGTGCAGCCAAAGAGGCCTGCTTGGGCCCCCTCCACCCCAAGCCAATCCAAACCAGAGAAGAGAGAGCAAGGATATCAGGACTAGCATCAAAACACCTCGCCAGCCACCCCTGGGCACAGCCTGTCCCGACCACAGACATCAATCTGCCCCTCCAAAGGTGCAGGGAGTTGGGGTCTCAGAACAAGAGCCAACCTGAGGCCATTCTGGAAAAGCCCTTGACTTGTAAGGAAGGGGCTGAGACCCTCTCCTAGAGTGGGTTTGTCCCCTGCTTTGTAGATGAAACCCTGGTTTGTTTGGGCTCCTGAGGGTCTGGTCTTCCGGGGCCTGAACTGTCAGGGTTCCAAGAGGCAGCAAGTCGGAAGTCGAGTGAACATGGGTATGATGTTGGGATGAGCAATGGGGGAGCGGGGGACGGACATGTGAGAGAGACGAGGGAGAAGAGAAGAGAGGTGGAAAGGAGGGGAACCCCAGAACATGGAGGTGACCAAAGTGGAGGCCTGAGCCACGGAGCACAGTGTGAGCAACTGATCAGCAAGAAGCAGGGGCCTCAGGGGTACAGAGAAGCTGAAACACATCCCCAAACCCCCACCTCTTGGGAACCGGCTCACCGGATCCCATGGCCCCCTCCCAGTCCCTGTAGGTGTCACTGGGCTCCCTGGGACAAGTGGGTGAGGCCATGTGGGCACTTCCCAATGTTTTCTTAGCCACTTTCATGTGAAAGAGCAGCTGTCCCCAAGTGGTAGAGGGTCAAAGTCCAAGTTCACAGGAGATAAATCAATCTCAACGGTCAGTCACATGGGCAGCTCACAGGGCACCCTGACAGCACCCCCACACATAGATGAGGGGTGGCGGCTGCCCTGCAAGTAAAGCCTGGCAAGATCGCCTGGTACTTTCTAGAGGCCAGGCTGGGCCCAGCTCTGGTCCAGCAACCGCCTCAGTTCTGGGGAAACCCACAGCTCCGCTCCCCCTTCCTTTGTGCCCTGCTCTTTGTTCTCTTAAAATTCAGTCCATCCTACTGGTGGTCCCCTCCTCCACGGAGCCCCAGCTAGGGGGCGGGGGCAGGTGGGAGTTATTAGAAGCCCAGACGACGCAAAGGCGAAGGCGCTTCGACGCAGGAGGCGCTCCTGCAGCTGGCTACTCATTGTTTACCCTTCTGTCGCGGGTGGGAAATCCGACTGTGTTCTAGATCTCTGCGGAGTAAGGGTGAGGGCCACGGGCCCTTTACAGACCCAGTCCCCATTCAACTGCTCAGCTACCTGGGCAAAGAATGCGCACGTGGTCGCAGCGAAGGGCCCTGGAGCCGGCAGATTGCAAGGGGTTTGGGGTAGTGGAGGCGGCAGAAGTTCCCGAGACAACGAGAAAAGAAAAAGCACTGCATTTCCTCTCCATTCTCCCAGGGAGGAAGAAAAAAAAAAAAGTCCAAAGCCGTGGGCAGCTGTATGTCATCAGGCAAACACTAGGAACCTGGTTTGAGTTAGCAGCGAACACCCCTCCCCCAGTCGCTCGATCTCACTCACACTTACACACATACACACACACACATTCACGCGCCCGCCCTCTGGCTTCAGTCCTCTCCCGGGAAGCCAGCCGGGCTCCCAGCTGCCGGCCAGCGCTCCAAGCTCGGGCACTCACCGGGGGCATCCGCGATCCCTAGCGGGCAGGACAGCTCGTGAGAACGCACCCGAGAGCCAGGGCAGTTTTGTAGCCCCGGCTGGGGGCGCTCCAGGGCGGGGGCGGAGCCAACCGCCCCAAGCGAGGGATTAAATCATTAACCAACCTTTCGGGTGCGCGGCAGCCTCGGGGGCGCTCGGTCGAAGGCGCACCAGGCGCGCTGACCCCGCCGCAGCCGCCCCCCAGGTCCCGCGCATAGCTCCTCTCAGGCTCCCAAGGGACCGCGAGCTCCCTGGGCCCCAACAGGGCGCAGGGCGCTTGGTCCGCCCAGCCTTGGCCTCCCGTAGTCCGAGGAGGCGGGCGGGGCGGAGGAGGGAAGGGCGCGAGCGGGAGGGGCAGGATTTGTTCAGTTTGCCAGTCCCTTCCTGGTGGCTCTTGCCTTTCCTTTCTCCCCGGCTGGTGACACGGGGTGGCGTGTGATGCAGTGTGTGTACGAGAGCCAGTGTGTGTACACGCCTCCGCCACTACTAGCTAAGAATTCGGATCTTCGGGGAGAACTCAGCGCGCACACGCCCCCCTCACCGAGCCCGCCTGCAGCGCGCCGCCGATGGTGGAGCTTCGGTGCATTCGGACACACACCTCCATTTCTAGGCAAAGGTGTGGGCCTTTTAAAGCCAGGTCCCCCACCCTGGCAGCACCCTTGGCCCGGCGGCGAGTCCCGGGCCTGGGGAGGGGAAATCTGGGGAGGGGTCGAGACTGCGCCCGCGCGCTAACACCTCCGCTTCCCCAGTCCTCGCTCCACTCCAACACCGGGTCCTGGCTCCGGGACCCTGGCACCGGAGCCGCCCTCGCGCGCCCTGGCTCTGGCCCTGGCCTCCGGCGTGTGTGTGTGTGGCGGGGGTGTCTTTGCACCCTTCCTCTCGTCCCAAGGCCCCCCATCCCCGGCTTTTTCAAACCTCCCCGCCCCATAGAGGGGCTCGAGCCCACCCAGGCCTCGCAGGGCGCAGGCGGCTGTCACGGCTAGAAACGGGAGCCCGTCGCCTACCTCGGTGCCCAGAGACCCGAGCGCGGGGCTGGTGCATCAGTGCGCTCCCCTCGGTGGATTCGGGGCGGCGGCCCATGGCAGCACAGGCGTTTGTTTCCCTCGGTCTCTGGGGCTCGCTGGGCTGGGAGCCGCTCGGACACTCCTCTTCCAGGCTCCTCCCGCTCCCTCCCTCCGCACCCCTCCGTGATGACGTCACGCCACCGCCGCAGCCAATGGAGCTTGGGAACAGCCCCCGACCGCTCGGGCCTCCGCGGTTCAAATCCGAGAGCCTGAGACTTTTCAGCGTTCAGTGTGGGGAGGTCCGGGCCGGGAAAGCAGCCAGGGTTCGGGCCCACAGGGCTCCGGGGCGCCAGCCCTGCTGCGCTCGGGCCTCTTCCCCATCTGGGGTCCAGAGGGGTCAAGGGTGCGTCTCCCTCCGGGGCTTGGGGCGAGGCCCTCCCAACGCCATCCCCAATTACAAGAGAGACCCGAAGACAATGCTCCTCGACCCATTTCTCGCTCGCTCCAGGAGGGGCTGGTCGCCTTCTGGTCCAGTATCCACGGGAGATCTGAGCGGGGGAGCGGGGCGGGGCGGGGCGGCGCCGGGCTCGTGGATTCCATCCCAGACTCTTATAGGAAATGAGAGGGCGGCCCGGGATTGAGGGTAAGAAGAGTTTCGGCAGAGTGACCTGCATTTGGTCATCCTGCTATCCCGTCTGTGGCCTCCGCCTCCTCGGTATCCGCCCAGGAGATATTTAACTCCTGACATTAGGCCTGGATCCTATGAAAAGCGGCCTTGGATGCTAACGTGTTAAAGGAACAGTGACAGTGTAACTTCATTACCAGTCAGAATGGCCAGCACGAAACAGTCAAGGAAGGGGGAGTGGACAAAGCACAATGTGAACCGGAAGCTCTGGGCCGCTGGCAGTTCCCCTACTCGGGCTTTTAAAGGAAGGGCAGAGGTGCTGGGGCTCCAGCCTCTACCCGTTGTGGCCCACCGCTTCAGCTCCCAGTCTGCTCCAACTTCTCATCTGTGCTCACCTCCTAAGAAACCCGTCCGGAGACAGCGGATGGGCGCTGTGGCCAGTCCATCTGGAATGGAAACCACACCCCAAACCACTCAGGGGAGAACACCTGGGTTGAGAGAAATTTCAGAGTCAGACTCACGTGGGTTAGAACCCTGCTGGGTAACAGCAAAGACAAGTCACTAACCCCCTTATCTCCTTATCTGTCCAAAGAACATGGGACCTGACTACTCTGCTAATGCCTATTCACCTGTCTGGATGTGGGGATGATGATGGAATGAGGCATTAGGAGAGAAAGTACAAAGCACTGAGAAAATGGAGTTGATGCTTATCTTTGTTATCTGGGATGGGAAGGCATTAGCCACTGCTCCATTCTACTGCCTAAGGCATTTGACTGTTAACCAGAAGGCTGGCGGTTCAAACCCACCAGCCACTCCTGGGAAGGAAGATTGGGCAATCTACTTCCGTAGAGATACTGCCTCAGAAACCCAAGGAGTCAGACCCAACTCCACAGTTGTTGTTATTTGCCATAGAGTCGGCCCCGACTCCTAGCGACCCCTCCTTGGGTTTCCGAGGCAGTTATCACTACGGAAGTAGGATTGCCCAACCTTCCTTCCGAGGAGTGGCTGGTGGGTTTGAACCGCCAGCCTCCTGGTTAGCAGTCAAGTGCCTTAGGCACTATGCTACCAGAGCTCCCAACTCCACAGTAGTGAGAGTTTTTGGTGTCTTCAAAAGAAATGAGCAACAATGGAGCTCTCCAGGGAGGTGAACTGGAAAAGGAAAAGAGGCACTTGTGGCTTGGAATTCCAGCTCTGCCTTTTACTAGCTGGACAAGTTACAGGGGGCTTCCCATCTGTAAAACGGGAACAGCAACCCTTGCTTCCGGGTTGGAGCAAGGATCCAGTGAGATCACGTAAGGAACTCATACAGAAGGTGGCAGGTCATTGGTGAGCACCTGCAGACACCCAGTGGGTCCCTTTCTGCTGGTGCTTTCCCCACTTTCCCCCAGCTGGAAGCCCTCCGCCAGGCCCTCTCCTCCTGAAGATACAAACAAAGTCTTACCTCTCTGGAGGCACCTCTTCCTCCCCTACTCTGTTTCCTTCCATCTTTAGCGAATGTATTTGGGGTTTACTGTTAGTCAGTAGGCCCTGGACTCATGACACCCTATGCACAATGGAATGAAACATTGTCTAGCCCTGCACCAGCGCCACGATCAGTTGCAGATCAGACCATTAGGATCCATGGAGTTCTCATCGATCCATAGATCCACCTCATTTCTCCAAAGTGGATGTCCAGGCCTTTCTTCCTACTCCAGCTTGGTCTGGAAGCTCAGCTGAAACCTGTTCAGCGTTATAAAACACACAGGCTGGTGGGAGCTGCATACATGAAGTGCCCTGGCTGCGAACCAAACCCACGTTTCCTGCACAGCAGACAGAACGTCTGCCACAGGCCCACCACTGCCTCCCTTTGGGGCTTGTTGTTAGTTGCCGTCAAGTCGGTTGTGACTCTCGTCACCCCATGTGTGCAGAGTGGGGTTCTCCGCAGGGTTCTCAAGGCTGTGACCTTTTGGGAGCAGATCGCCAGGCCTTTGGAGATGCTACCGAGGGGGTTCAAACTGCCAAGCTGCCGGCTAGTAGTCCCGTACTTAACCATCTGTGCCATCCAGGGGCTCCTCCTTTGGGGGCCAGCTGTTAAAAATGTGCTGGTTTACGGTACCCAAGTGTCTTGGGTTGTGCCCTCCCAATTAGATTCCGTGCCAATTAAGCATGTCTCCGAGACAAGACTTTGGTCCCTTTGCAGATCTTCTGATCTAACACAAAATTGAAGCTTATTCCTCGAACCTTTAGCTTGCATGGAGATTTGACTTTGGGACAATCCCTGCCCTCCTGGCTCCCACAGTGGACTGAATTACTCCCAGGGAAGGAGCTCTGTAGTTGCCTGACTGTGTTCCCCTCCCTATAGATAGGCCCTGGGGTCGGCCGCTGGCAAGAGTGGAGGGGGCTTGGTTAAAATAAAGCATAAACTTCCCTGATGTTCCTGTTAATTTCTTACAATGTTTGCCTCCTAAGTATCCACAGAGGCTAAGTTTTGCTCCTACCTTCTAGGCCTGAAGCTGTCTCCTGATAATTAAAGAAAATTATCAAAATGAAAACCTGAGGCTTGAATATCTACCTGAATTTTTTGGCAAGCCCAAATCCTCTGACTTTGGGAAGGATTTGAGGTCTTAACTGCACCTTTGGTGTAACTTGGCCTCTAAGCCTTTAGGCCTGGGCGTGTGCCTGGGCCTGTTGGAAGCCGCTGGGGCCTGCGGATGGGATTTGGTCTTTGGGATTCTTGCAGCTGTGTAGGCCTGCCCCTCCTAATGTCCCGCCCAAATACGAACACACACGTGGGCACTCGCACACGTGTGCATGCGCACATACACACACACACATCTCCCAGTGTACATTAACATTGTGTTCTGGGCATTGTTGTGCACACTATTCCGCCCTAGCCCTAAAAGGGTGGGGAGGTTAGTTACCCCATTTCCTTCTAGAGAAGTTGGAGGCCCCTGTCACTCTAGGCTGGGGTTTGCCAGAGCATGCAACTCTGCTGTGGCCGCTTGTCTGTGAGAAACGAGCTGACCTCCAAGGCCCCTTCCCGCTCAAACGCTCTGACTTCTATCCTGAGTCTTGTACCCTCTCTTCCCCGACTGAGGTCACGTGAGATGACCCTGGAGTGGACACCCCCTGCTGTTAGGACAGTTTGAGGTGGAGCTTGGCCACCTGTGTCGGAAACCATCACCTGAAGATGCTGGCATGGGCCTGCTCTCAGAGGCTCTTCTACTCCTGGTTGCCTGCTGTTGGAACCCACCGGGAGCCCTTTCACGGGGCCAGGAATGCCTCTGGGTAAGCGTTGAAAGGTTGGTGGTTCAAATCCACCTAAAGGCACATCGGAAGACAGGCCTGGCAATCTGCTTCCTGAAGGTCCCAGCCTTGAAAACCCTCTGGAGCAGTTCTACTCTGCACACGACCCCACTCGTTGGCAATTAACCATGGCAATGACCACAGCCTAGGAACATTTTGATGATACCAGCCTACAGGCAGAGTGCCTGGTTAACATACATCACGGCTCTGGGGCAGCCAGTGCACACCAGGAAGTAAAACAACCGCCATTCCTGTGGGCTCCTCGGGAACGGGATTCATGACTCTTGAGTATGGTTGGCACACTGTAGGTTTGCCAAATGAATGAGGGAGCAGAGTCCGGCTTTTTGCTGAGCTGTGGCCACTCGCTGTGCTTTAGTGACCCTCTGTGAGTTCTGCTAGCCACATGCAAGGTCCCATCTTCTCCAAGAGACACAGCTCCTGAGAACTCGTAGCAGAAGTGGGCTCAGAGGAGGGAGGACAGGTGAGGCACTGTGTCTCAGTGGACCCCTGGCCAGGAGAGATGCTGGCCACCAGCCTTTGCTCCAGCCTGGGCTTTCTCTAGAGGCAGTTGGGATGGTCTGGACCTGCAAAGGGATGAACAGGGACGAGGGCTAGTGGCAGAGCAGAGAGGCTCCGCTTCCACTGGGGTTTACTGCAAACGAGTCTACTTATTGGCTGTGAGAACTCAGTGTGTGTGTGTATGTTTAGAGTCTGAGTCACAGTTGTAAGGGGGAAATGGTGGCATTTCAGATTGTATTGGGATGGAAGGCCAAAAGCTTATGATCTTGCTTTGTGAGGTAACCTGGAAGGGACCGTGGTTGCTCCTATTTTTCTTGCTAAGTAAAGCTTCACTTCTGTGTACCATGGTGCTGTCACCCCACCCACCACCCTAATGTCAGATCGGACAGCCATGCAGGCCTCCCCGGACACTGCTCAGGAGTCCTGTCTGTCACTATGAGTTGTCATGCTACTAACATGCTGGCCCTGGCCACTGAGCTGGGACATTTCCAGGGATGCAGGAGATGATACTACATTCCTTATCCATGCAGGAGGGAAAACAGTGTATGAGGAAGATGCAGCCAGAGTTCCGGGCTCCTGAGAAAATCAGCAGAGACTTCAACTGAAGACATAGATCTCTGTAGCAGGACTGTGGGAGGAAGGTTCCATGAGCTTCTCCAGATTTCTGTGGCCCAGGGCTCCACCCACCAGTGGTCTCTGGGACAAGTGGAAGAGCCCATCCAGCCTTGCCTCCAAAGGCCTGCAGATCTAGATTAGACCACAGGCTGTGAGCTAGACATTCCTGGGTTCAAATCCCGACGGTGGCCTGAGAGAAGTCACTTGAGCTCACCAGGGCTTGGTTTCTTCATCTGTGTACTGGGGACCATGTGGGGACCCACCTCATAGAGGTAGCATATGGTCCGTGGATAGCACAGGTAAGACCCAGCGCAGAGTTGGGGCCCCTCCAAGGCCTCACTCCACAAACACCAGGGCTCATTGTTAAGGGTCCAGGTCACACCTTCTGCACAGAGCATGCTTGTTCCTACATGTCTGTCTTGGGCAGAGAGTGGGCCCACCCCTGTTAGCAGTTCCCAGAATTGAGCTCACAGAAAAAAATGAGCAGCGTTATCTGCAAGAGCCAGTCCTAGACTTCTGATAAAGGAATCGTCAGGCTCTGGGGGACTTGCCCAGAGGCCTCCTGCCTCTGTCATTGTCTCTAGGGAGGGAGTGGGCAGAAACCCAGGTGTGCAGGAGAGCAGCCACTGATAACCAGAGACTCTCACCCCAGATCCCGGGGTGATGGAAAGAAAAGGGGCCAGTAGGAAGGAATCATCTCCTGTTTCTACCCCAAAAAGGCCTTTCTTTGCCATGAGAGCCCAGCTCAGAGCTAAGGAACCAAATAAAACCAGTTGCTGTTGAGTCAATTCCAACTCATGGTCCCCATGGGGGTCAGAGCAGAGCTGGGCTCCATGGAGTTTTCAACTGCTGATTTTTCAGAAGTAGGTCACTAGGCCTTTCTTCCCAGGTGCCTCTGCATGGACTCGAACTGCCAACCTTTTGGTTACTAGCTGAGCACTTAATTGTTTATGCTACCCAGGACAAACAGGAAACTTCAAGAAGAATCACTCAGAAAAGGAAGAATTGCCGCCATATATTGAGTACCTTGCCGTGTGAGGAACTCAGTCACCATAATCCTACAGAGTCGTTGCTACGATTCTCCCCATTTCTCAGATTAAAACCAAAGAGGCTCAGTGACCTGCCCTGAATGACAGTCAGTGAATTTGGTTCCCAGATTAGAAAAGGCTAGAAGCAGGCAGGCTCCAGAGCCCAAGTTCCTGCCATACAATGGCAGGACAGCAGGAAGGGAAACAGATTCTGGCCGAAACGTGATGATCTTGTTCCTGTCTGAGCCATGGGGAGCCAGAGAAGTTTGCTGAGGGAGATGTAGCCTCACTTTGCCAGGCAGACAGACTCCTATTTGTTTAGGAAGGCTCTCCATGGCTTCAAGAGCACCAGACTCACCTTACTTCCAGGCTGTTGATAGAAGGTCACTGTCATGGCTCACATCACTGCCTCCTCCCTCCCCCTTCCCTGCCCCCTAGCCCATGTCCACACCAAAGACCCAATTAAGTCCCTTTCTGAGGCTCAGCCCATGGGCCAGGGCTGCAGAGGAGGATGCTGGGACCTGAAGGCATCACTCAGCATCCTCTCCATCTCAATGTGATATGACACATCACTCAGCTGTCCCAACTGCTTAAAGGAGCAGCCCCTCAAACCAGGAGATTCTGTGCTGGTGCATTTTGTGGGGTGCTCCCATCTCCTCTGCTCCCTGTGTACTGAGCCCCCAAGATCCCAGACTGTCGGAATGAACTTGTGATGCCTGTACTCTTTCCTAACCCCTGGACATGGAAAGGGAGGCTCTGCCAGAAGGAAGAGGCTTAAAGAGAGAGCTGTCTTGTTCTGACTTGACAAATCTGCCCCCAAACCCAAGCCAATGCAACCGTGTCTTCAGACAATGGCTGCAAAGAAGGGGTGAGGAGGGAGAAGGGCCTGACATCCCTGTGTCCCTTCTTATCAGGGTGAAAGTGACAGAGGGGTTCTGTAAAGTGCACGTCAGCTGGGTGTAATTGCCAAGGAGTCCCTGTGCACTGCAAATGGTTAAGCCCTTGGCTGCTAACTGAAAGGTCAGATGGGGGTTCGTGTCCACCCAAGGAACCTCAGAAGGAAGGCCTGGCTCCCCATTTCTGGAAAATCAGCCATTTGAAACCCTACAGAGCACAGTTCTACTCCGATACAAATGGGTCACCGTGAGTCAGACTAGACACGACCGCAGCTGGTCGCTGTCAAAGGTCAGCATCGTAGCTACAGTTTGTTTTCTCTAGAGTTTCCAGTTTCCTAAATGTGTGTGTGTGTGTGCACTTGTGCGTGAGTGCACACACGTCCTTCCTTTGCTCCTGGAAAGCCTTTGAGTCATAACCCTAAATCGCTGAGTCTGATGTCAAGGGTCCTTTATGCTTCCCAGCTTGACAGCCTGATGCCACTTGACGCCAGCTGTCTCCTCTCCCCCAGCCCTCTGTCACTTCCACAACTCAACTGCTCTCCAGAAAGCTGTGTAGTTGAAGGGAAAAGACATGTTAGGTAAGCTAGCCACGAGGTCAGCTGCAGACAGCAGACTGCCCCAGGCCCAGGTCCAGGCCCAGTTTCCCAGCGCCAGCCAGCGGAGCTTCCACACAGCAAGTGTGGCCAGGCTGGGTGTGGTCGGCGAGTCCTCCAGCAAACTATTGGTGCAGGCGGCCAGAAGGCAACAGGGAGTGACTGCTGGGGTGGAGCCGCAGGGGCCTTGCATCTGATCTACAAGAAACTAATGACATGGAACAAGCAGAAGAGAACTTTTCTTCCTCTTCCTGAGCAAATAGTTTGGTTACTTTAGGCAGAATGATACAATGTTAGAGATTGAGTCCAGAGAGGTGAAGTGCCTTATCCAAGGCCACACAGTCAGTTAAGAGCAGAATGTGGGACAAGACATGAACTCTCCTGACCTGGGCCTGCACTTATTCCACCACATGGGTGGTTTTCAAATGTTTCATCTTCGTAAGCAGTAGAGTCCCCCTGCACCCACTGGGATAGGCAGCTTTTTAGCTTTGCAGTGGCCATAGGCAGGCTTGCTGATCTTATCCAAAGGCAAACTGATGGCCTGTGGCCCAGATTCAGCTTGAAGATATGTTCTGTTTGGCCAACACAATTGTTCCAGTTACTATTGCTGTTGGTAGGTATTGCCAAGTCAATTCCAATTCATGTTGTTGTGTTGTTATGTGCCATTGAGCTGGACCCAACTCATAGCGACCCCTCCTTGGGTTTCCAAGGCAGTTGTTGTTGTTGTTGTTGTTATGTGCCGTCGAGTCGGACCCGACTCATAGCGACCCCTCCTTGGGTTTCCAAGGCAGTTGTTGTTGTTGTTGTTGTTATGTGCCGTCGAGTCGGACCCGACTCATAGCGACCCCTCCTTGGGTTTCCAAGGCAGTATCACTGCGGAAGTAGTGACCCTATATGTACAACAGAATGAAATGCTGCTACGTCCTATGCCACCTTCACAATCATTGCTACATGTAAGCCCATGGTTGTAGCTACTGTGTCAATCCATCTCCTCTTTTTCGTTGACCCTCTACTTTACCAAGTATGATGGCCTTCTCCAGGGACAGGTCCCTCCTGTTAACATGTCAAAGTACATGAGACAAAGTCTCCCCTTCCTTGCATCTCAGGAGCATTCTGGCTATACTTCTCCAAGAGAGATTTGCTTGGTCTTCTGGCAGTCTGTGGTTCGTTCAATATTCTTTGTTCATTTTATAATTCGAAGGCATCAATTCTTCTTCAATCTTCCTTATTCAGTGTTCAGCTTTTGCATGCATATGAAGTGATTGAAAATACTATGCATTGGGTCAGGCACACCTTAGTCTTCAAAGTGACATCTTTGCTCTTTAACACTTTTGCAGGAGATATGCTCAATACGACGTTTGATTTCTTGACTGCAGCTTCCATGGGCATTGATTGTGGGTCCAAGTAAAAGGAAATTCTTGACAACTTCAATCTTTTCTCCATTTATCATGATGTCACGTATTAGTACAGTTATGAGAACTTTTTTATGTTGGGATATAATCCATATGAAGGCTGTAGTCTTTGATCTTCATCAGTAAATGCTTCAAGTCCTCTTCACTTTCAGCAAGCAGGTTGTGTCATCTGCATATCACAGGTTGTCAATGAATCTTCCTCCAATCCTGATGCCATGTTCTTCTTCATATAATCCAGCTCCTTGGATTATTTGCTCAGTATACAGATTGAATAAATATGGTGAAAAGATATAACCCTGATGTACCCCTTTCCTGATTTTAAACCATATGGTTTCTCCTTGTTCTGTTCAAACGACTGCTTCTTGGTTCATGTACAGGTTCCACATGAGCAAGATGACGTGTTCTAGAACTCCCATTGTTCTCAATGCTGTGCATAATTTGTTTTGATCCATGCAGTTGAATGCCTTTACATAGTCTACCAAGATCCATCTGACATCAGCAATGATAACCCTCATTTCACATCCTCCTCTGATTCTGGCCTGAATTTCTAGCAGTTCCCTGTTGATTACTGCTGTAACCACTTTTGAATTGTCTTCAGCAAAATTTTATTTGTGTGCGATATTAATGGTATTGTTTGATAATTTCTGCATTCAAGTTACTATTCAAGTTACTATTACTGCCTCGGAAACCCAAGGAGGGGTCGCTATGAGTCGGGTCCGACTCGAAGGCAAACAACAACAACAACATTTCTGCAACATAAGTTCCTCTGAAAAGTCGTGGCATAAAACAAGCATTTGATTATGCTTTTGGAATCTATGGGTCAGGAGTTCAAATGTAAAGCAGTCTCAGCTGAGAAAACTCAAAGACTGGGGTGACTCAATGGAACCATCCAGAGGCATCTTCACCCATAAACCAATGGTTGATACTGGCTACCAGCTGGCATCTCAGCTGGGCTGTCAGCCCCAACACTTACTTGTGTTCCTCCACATGGAACAGTTTGGGCTTCCTCAGAAGATGGAAGCTGAGTGTCAAGAACAAGCCCCCCATCATAAGAACCAGCAGAAGTTGTGTCACCTTTTGTGACCATACCTTGAAAGTCACATAGATCCACTTCTACCATAGCCATAAGCCCACCCAGATTCAACGGGAGGGAACAGAGACCTCACCTCTCAGTGGGAAAAGTATCAAAGTCATATTGCAAGAAGAGCTCGTGACATGGGAGATACTGTTGCAGCCATTTTTGGAAAATACAATTTACTACAATAATGTGTAAAATATGTTTTTTTTAGTCGCTAATATTTAAACAAAAATGGTGGTATAGTGGTTAAAACATTTGAACCCACCAGCCGCTGCTTCTGTAAAGATTTACAGCCCTGGGAACCCTATGAGGTACTTCTACTCTGTAGTAAAGGGTCGCCATTTGTTAGGATTGAATGGATGACAACAGAGTATTTAAACATAAGGGAAATTGACATAGAACATAGATTTCTTGTTCTTGAGAAAATTAGAAGAATCTGGCAACCCAGGGGTCCTCACTTCCCCATGGAGCAGTCCATGGGAGGTGCCCCCTTTAGGTGGTGCACGTGGGTCCTCCGGGTGACGGTTGTCACCACCACTCCCTTTGTCTCCCCTCTCCTGAGGCCCATGTCAGCTGCCATCTCGTCCTGGCCATAGCTATCATTTCTCCTGCACATTCATGTCCTTGCTTCCTGGCTGTTGGGGGTGTTGCCCCTGGTCCAGGCCGTGCAGAGGCAACTCCCTGGGACAGAACCCAGGGACTCCCCACATGGTGAATTCATCAGAGTCAAGGCTGCAACCCCCTTGCCCTACCCCAAGAGCCGACAGAAGGCAGCAGAGGTAATCATGGCTTCTGATTCACAGCCCAGTGTCTGCAGGACTGGCCTGGGCAGGAGCACGAGGCTGGACAAGCACAGGCAGCTGGCTGATTACAGAGCAGAGGACTGGGCTGGGGCTGGGGGGGCAGATTGGAAAACTGCAGACAGATGTGGTCATATTCACCCTTGCTGGGCCCCAGCAGCCGCCACCTCCTTCTGCACCTCCCCCACAGGTCTCCTTCCAAGAAACAGCATCCGGGCCTAGCAGGTGTGCTTCCCTGCCCTCCCACCATTCCCATCCATCCACATCTTCTAGAACCTTCCAGATCTTCTTTACTATGGGCCAGGTTCCTTTACAACAAATGCCACTAACGTACAAAACGCCAGGATTACCAGAAAGATTTTGATTCATCCCAGGGGCCTGCAATGGGAGTTTGTCTACTGAAGAGAGAGGTGAACAGAAAAAGTCTAGGTACTGGCAGTCAGAGTCAGGGTTGAGGTCTAATCCTGGGTCTCCCTGAGGGGTGTGGGCAGGTCCCAGCCTCTCTGAGGAGCACCCAGCTCCCGTCAAGTTGTGACAATTGACTGGGTGAGTGCCCAGCCGTTGGGGCTATCACTGGGGTTCCCAGATCTGCTACTTTGGATGTATCACTAACATTGCTGGGTCTCAGCTTCTGCTTTTGAAAAATTAGATGAGGTGACATATGCAAAGTGCTTAGGAGAGCGTCTGGCTAGTGTGGGTGCTTCTTATTTACATTTGTGGAAAGGGCCCTGCTCGGTGCTGTGGTTAAGCACTTGGCTGCTAACAGGTCAGTTTGAACCCATCAGCTACTCCGTGGGGCAAAGATGCGTTAGTCTGCTTTCATAGTGATTTTGTTGTGTGCCTTGGAGTTGATTCAGACTCATAGCCACCCTACAGGGCAGAGTAGAACTACTCTACTAGTGTTTCCACCTATGGGGGCAGGTTGCCAAGTCTTTGCTCCCACAAAGCCTCTAGTGGGTTCGAACTGCTGATGTTTCAGTGAGGCTCCTTTCCCTAAAGAATACAGCCTTGGAAACTCTATGGGGCAGTTCTACTGTGTCCTGTAGGGTTGCTATGAGTCAGAATTGACTTGAAAGCAATGGTTTTGTTTTTTTTTTTTTTTTTCCTCCAGCTCGACGACTGGTTCTGTTGGGTCCTACTAGAAGTTGAGGAGGTGGACACGGCTTCCTCCCTTGAACCCCCAGAGTGGAGCGAGGGTGTGCAGGCCCAGGCACTAGGCTAAAAGCCTGCCCTGCCTTCTCACGTACCAGGCCCCGTGCCAGGCTGCAAGCAGCAGTCCTGCCCCCACCCATCACTCCCAGCCCTCAGTGAGCCTCCTCCACAGCCTCTGAACCCCCAGAGGGTGGGAGGCCCCTGGCTTTCCGGTCACTAGCATCTGGGATTAACATTTTGCAGGCTGGTGGCTGGTGAGGGTTTTTTCTGACCTCAGGGAATAGGTTGGTTGGCCCTTAGTCGGGGGTGGAAACAACTTAAAAGGGGGGAGAGGTTGGGGAAAAACAGGAAAACAAGCACCTCCGGTGGCTGCCAATTTAGTTTAGGGCTGGCTGGCACTTTTCTACAGAAATGTAAGAGGGCTTGGGGAGGGAGCGGAAGGAAGAACGCCCCGTGTTGACGGGGTGCCTGGTTCTGGGGTCCTGCCAGCCTGGGGAAGTTGTTGAAGCAAACTCCCAGAGAGAAAGTATTCACATCAGGAGTTCCAAGCAGAACTGCTATTCGTTTCCTGGGGCTGCTGCAACAAATGACCATGAACTAGGTGGCTGGAGTCCACAGAAATGTGGACCATCTCCACCCCAATTCTGGTGGCTGCAAGTTCGACACCAACCTGTAGTCAGGGCCCAAGCTGTCTCTGAAGGTTCTTCTGAACGTTGGGTAGCGGGCGTCGGCTTGCAGCTGTATCCTTCCAATCTCTGCCTCTGCCCTCAAGAGGAGGTCTCCCTCCCGGCATGCCTGGGGTCCTCTGCTCTTAGAAAACCAAAAAACCAAACTCGCTGCCCTCGTGTTGATTCTGACTCATAGCAAACCCGATCGGGTTTCTGAGGCAGTGAATCTTTACAGAAGTAGACTTCCCCATCTTCCTTCCACGAAGTGGCTGGTGGGTTCGAACCACCAACCTTCTGGTTAGCAGATGCCTTAGGCACTACACCAGATTGTCATCCTAACCTAGGAGGATGACAAAGGGAGAAACTGATAGCAGGTATCTTGCTTTGATTTGAGCAGCTCTGGCAGTGCAGTGGTGAAGGCATTTGGCTGCTAACCGACAGGTTGGCAGTTTGAGTGAGCGGGAGGAAGATACCGAAAGGTTGGCAGTTTGAGTGAGCGGGAGGAAGATGAGGCAGTCTGCTTCTGCCACCTTGGAAACACTATGGGACACTTCTACTCTGTTCTATAGGGTCACTGTGAGTTCAAATCCACTTGATGGAAGTGCGTTTAGTTTGGGCTTTGCTTCTGTAAAGATTGACAGCCTTGGAGACCCTCTGGGACAGTTCCACTCTGTCCTCTAGGGGCGCCGTAAGTTGGAATCAAATTCATGGCAGTGGTTTTTTTTAAATTCTTGTTTTGGTTTTGGGGTTTTCTTACCCATGAAACCAAATACTCACTTTCACGAAATCCCTGACCAGAATCACCCTGACAGCCACTTTTTCTCCCTTCCTTCCTAAAGTTGTAAGTCCTTTCCTGCCTGTTCAAAGCTGGGCTTACTAAACTTGAATCTCAAAAAACATGGCTGGGTGGAGCGGCAGAGACCATCGTGTGAACTGATATCCATTGATCTCAATAAAAAGGGGGCGACAGGGTGCAAGCCCCTTAAGGTTAACCTGTGGTTGATCTTCTACATGGTTCCCTCCTCCTCTCTCTATAAGCCCCATTGTCCCCAGCTTCTTCGAGCCATTCACTTTTTCTATAATCAAGATGGCCTCCGTATATGCACACAGAAAAATTGCTGCAAATAAACCTCATGTTCAAATTAGGTGCGTGTTGATTATTTTCAACAATGGCCATATCTTAACGTTAATTACATCTGCAAAGGCCCAATTTCTATTCAACCCACTAAAGTCCCCTCGATGAGCTCATGTGGTGGGTCACATGGGCCCCTGCTGAGAGATTCCACCAAGTGTGGACTTAACCGGAGGCCACACTAGACCAGGGTCTACCAACTCCAAGGCCGCCCCTCCCTTCTCTTTAAGTCCCATGAAGCATGAATGTTTTCTTGTATTTTTAAATGACTGGCAAAACATCAAAAGCAGAATGAAACGTCAGTACATGTGAAGTTGATGTAAAATTCGAATGTGAGTGTCTGTGACTACAGTCTGACTGGGGCCCAGCCATGCACATTCCTTTATCTATGGTCCACGGCTGCTTCCATGCTACTAAGACAGAGACTGTGGCCACAGAGACTGAATAGTTACTATCAGGCCCTCTATGAAAAACATTTGGTGACCTCTGCAGAGGCTGCTGTCTTGAAACAATGTTTCCTTTCTGGTCCACGGCCCACCCAGCATTGCCGTCGACGCCTTCAGGGCAAGCAGAGTCTAAACCCTGGGCAAGGGCTGCTTGGTGGTTCAAAGAAGGGACACAATTAAGTGAGGCCGATCTGGGTTCAAATCCTGGCTGTAGCACTTACCTCTCCACATCTAGGTCGCCTTATCTGTTAAACACCAAGACGAAATTCCTTTATCGCAAGGCTTCTGTGAAGATGAACCAAGATACACAAAAGGCCTTCAGCACTGTGTCAGAGGGCAGTAAACGGCAGATGCTGTCATTTCGTATCTATATCTGGGTGGAAGGAGCCCTGGTGATGCTCTGGGTAAGCACCCAGCTCTAACTGAAAGGTCAGCGGTTTGAACCCACCTCTGGGAAAGAAAGATGTGGTCGTCTGTTTCCTGTAAAGATGACTCTCTTGGAAACCCTTTGGAGCACTCTGGATCGTAGGGTCTCCATGAGTCGAAATCGACTCAAGAGCCAATGGCGTTTTTTTCTTTATACCCAAGTGTGCAGTGGTTAATGTCCTTGACTGCCAACTGAAAGGCTGCAAGTTCTAATCCAACCAGAGCTGCCTCAGAAGAAGGACCTTCAACCAGTCATTGAGCACAGCACTCTGTGGAGCACAGATCCATGCTGACGCCCAGGGGTGGGAGTCGGCCTGGATTATCTGGGTTTTATTAAATAGTTGGTTCAGGAAGCAGAGTCAAAGACCTTCCAAATGTTATACCACATCAGAGCCTCCTGCCTATGCTGGGGAAAGCTCCCAGGAAGCCTCTTCTGGTGTTATTTCACTCTATGGAAATCGGGAGAAAGAGTATCCTCTGCCTGGACCGGAAGAGGGGAACTTTCTACAGGATGTCGGCATTAGGAAGACCAGAAAGGCCTCTGTGGCCGGCTGGCTCCCGTTATCCCCATTGCTCTGTGCCAGGAGGAGGTTGCCTGTGTGGACTGCATCCCCCGGCTTCCAGTTGAGGTGGCCCACGAGGAGCCCAGGCAGGAGGCTGGAGGATGAGGGTGAGGTTGGAGCTTGGTTCCTCAGCTTCTTTCCTGCTCCTGTCTGACTCTCTCCACCCAGCCTTCTCTGTTTGCAGGTTCTGGTCACTGCTTCCTCCATCTGCCACTTCTGGGCTGGGGTGGTGATGGCACCCGCTGTTACTCACTCTTGGTCCTGCATGACCCCCTGAAGGGTCCCTACACCTCACCCACAATGGACACCTGCCCACTGTTACTAAACTCTCCCCAAATGATCCTAATTTAAGTCATCATTGGGTTCCAGCCGTGACTGTGACTGGTTCACTATGAAAGGCCACTTTAGCCTCTTCCCCTGGAACAAGAAACCTCAGACCTGTTGCTGTCCAGTCGACTCTCGTCACGGACACCCTATGTGTGTCAGAGGAGAACTGCAATGCTCATGAGCTTCCAGAAGAAGACTGGCAGGCCTTTCTTCCAAGGTGCCCCTGGGTGGAGTTGAACCTATGACCTTTTTAGTAGCGCCACCCCAGGACTCCTCTTCCCCTAGAGACCTCCACATCTCTAGCATGCATGTTTTTCTCTCGATGCAATTCCCCACTTGGAAAAGTTCCAAGGCAGGGAGAGCATGACTTGGTGAGGGAGTTGAGAATGACTGAGGTGGAACTGTGCCCAAAGTCAGAAACTCTTGGATGACTCCGTGGATCAAGTGTTATTTTATCCATGAACAACAGCAATAATCCCTGTCATGTGTAGAGCACTGTGTGGCTTACAAAATCATGCTGACACATCATCTTCCTCCTAAAACCCACACAAGGAGCTCTGATGGCACAGTGGTTAAGTGCTCAGCTGTTAACCAAAAGGTCAGCAGCT
Source organism: Orycteropus afer afer (assembly GCF_000298275.1). Classification (NCBI taxonomy): domain Eukaryota; kingdom Metazoa; phylum Chordata; class Mammalia; order Tubulidentata; family Orycteropodidae; genus Orycteropus; species Orycteropus afer. The sequence continues at coordinate 9,241,014 of NW_006921605.1, read as the reverse complement.
CAAACCCATCAGCCACTCTGCGGGAGAAAGATGAGGCAGTCTGCTTCCATAAAGATGACAGCCTTGGGGCAGTTCCACTCTGTCCTCTAGGGGCGCTGTGAGTCGGAATCGATGCTCTGGCAGTGGGGGGATAGCCACACACTGGTCTGTGAGGGAGACAGAGCCAGTGCCAGTCTTCCCACTTTCTGGATAAGGAAGCTGAGATTCCAAGAGGTCTGTAGAAACCCCCACAGCTGGTGCAGAAATGGGACTTGGACCAGGGTGATTGGATTGGGCAAATTTAAACAGAAGATCTCAGTTGAACATGGGTTCAGATAAGCAACAGATTGTATTTTGGTGTAATTATGTCCCGCGCAACACTTGGTTTATACTTTGTCCTGTGTTTTATCCACACCCTTAGCCTGAACCCAAGGCCTGTGGGTGCGGCTACATCAACCCTGCCAGTCACTGGAATTCCTGAAGACAGCCTAGCACAGTGTGGATTTTCCCCAAGTTTCTACCAAATGTCACAAACAGTGGGTGAGTTTTGGGGAGTGGGTGTGGAGATGGAGAGGGGCAGAGGAGGACGCGTTTCCTCTCCTCTTGGCAGCTGTATAAGCGCAGCCCCCTCCTCAGAAAAATCTCAAAAATCAAAAACCACTATTGAGTCGATTCCAACTCATGGCGACCATGTGCCAGTGTTCAGAAGGAGATTGCCAGGCCCATCTTCTGAGGAGCCTCTGGGTGAGTTTGAACCACTAACCTTTCAGTTAGTAGCCAAGCCCTTAACTGTTTGCACCAGGCAGGGGCTCCTGGAAAAGGCTTGGCAGTGCACTTTCCACCTGATACTAAGGCTTGTGTCCCAGAGAGCCGGTCTGGGGACAATGCAGATCCTCATGTGGTAGGTACAGGGTTGGAGAATCCATTAAGAGGGGTGGCCCCCTCTGAATTTGGGGTCACTGTGTTCCAGCCTGGCCCTGGGCAGGAATGAGCAGGAGACAGACAGATGCTGGATGCAGCCTGCCTCACTGGTTCTTACCACCCTCCAAGCCTGGCATCTAGGAGATGGTCTCCCAGAGTGGCCCCAGAGCTTCAACATGGCAGTCCCAGATCCACCTGTTTGAGGGCTGAGGCTGGGCCAGCAGCCTGCCCAGATTGTCAAGTATCATGAGTAGGGGGACCAGATGACTTACTGACCAAATGGATGGGAACATTATTCATAATTATGCCAGGGTAATAGGTGCAAACCAGGACATATGGATGCTATTCATCAGCCACTTGGTCTGGTCCCATGAGGAGTTGCTCTGGGGGCAGTGCGAGTGGCTGTCAGCACGAGAGAGTGCCGCAGCCCAGCCCCTGCAGCTGCCTGGCCCCTGCGCCTCTGCAGCCCCACGTACCTAAGGTGGGTGTTTAATGAGGACCATGAGGAGGGGCCCTTCCACTCTGTTCACAGACAGGTTGGCAGTCGGTTGGGCCCAAGTCCCTGCAACCAGCCTCCAAGAGCAGATTCCAGCCACGGCCACGCCCTCACTTCAGTGTCTTGATTGTAATTGCATCCAGATTCCCCTGGGCCCTAGCATAGCTGGGTGGTCTTTGGTCTTTGACCCCTATGCCCTCTGGGGTAACCCAGACCCTGGCTGAAGCTCTGGCTAAACCAGAAAAAAAAATACAAAAACAAACTCACTGCCATCGAGTCATTCCGACTCACAGTGACCCCCACTGGGTTTCCAAGGCTGTAAATTTTTATAAGTATCAATGAAACCCAAACCCTTTGTCCATTCTACTGGGCTTGGTTGACTTGGACGGTCAGCCTGGGAGGGACGCATGAGGGCAGATGTTCCCACTCACCTTCCCAGGAGGAGAAGAATGAACATGGCCGCAAAACTCCAAAAAAAAAAAAAGTTTATTTATAAAATACTGACAGTTTGACAGGACATGGGACTTCTCATGGTACATATTTCAAATCAACTTTTGTACTTTTCATTTAAAAATAAACCTGCTAACAAGCTATATGACATATAGATATATACTTTTTTCTTACAGACAGATGCCTGCCGAGACAAATACTCTCCCCGTAACTTCTCATTATATCTTTTAAATCAAAAAATAAAGATTTGTGTCGATTTCTCTTTTTGGAATCTGTATGCATAAAGAAACATAATGCATTTAAATACATTTGGTTTTTCTTATCGAAACAAAGAGAAGGGGGGTGGTCCCAGGGCACCTGGGCTCAGGGGGTGGTCAGGGTTGCCGCGTGGCATGCCTCTGGGTGCCCCTGGCACTTGGGGAGTGCACAGCTGTTGCTCAGACGGCTGCTGAGCTGGTCCTCCACCTTCTAAACTCAAATCTACTCACTGCCTAGTGGGCATCTTCAGATGTGCACTCTGGGGAGGAGGGAAAGCCCTGCCCGGAGGGGCGCAGTGGCAGGGGAGGGCTCTGGCACCTTTAGGAACACTGCCCAGGAAGGCAGGGCAGTGACAGAAGGCCTTGAGGCAGTGTGTGCCGGGTGGGGCAGCCCCGTGCTGTCCTGGTTTCCCCAGAATCATGGCAGTGCCAGGTGGGAGCCAGACAGGGACTCAGCCTGGGTTTGCAAATTCCCTGGAGCCCTAGGAGGAAGGTGCTTTTGGAAACCAGAACATCTTTTTGGTGCATCTTGGCAGTCTGGGTGCAGAGCTGGCACTAATGCTGGTGGCACGCCAGGAGGGGAGAGTAACTCTGGTGTGCCAAACGTGGGCTCCTGTGTGCAAGACCCAGGAGCGGTTTCTCTCACTGTCCTCAGGCAGGGCGAGGCACAGCAGAGGTGGCAGGTGGGGAGTGTCCTCGTGTTAGCCTGCGTTGGTGGAGTCACACAGGCAGGGGCACTGGGATCACTGGTCCAGGAGACAGGAGGTCAGGGAGGCTCTATGCTAGCCAAGGTCCGTGCCCACGGTGCCCTTCTAATGTGGCCAGGTGCCTGGGAGGTGGGTCACCTACTGCCCCAGGAGATACACAGACAAGGGCAAAGGGCTGTCCTTGGGAAGTCTGCGATGCCACAGGTGGAGACCTGGGCTTCCTGATGGGGTTATGGCTGCTGGATGCCAAACTCAGATGGGTGGGTGCTGACTTTCACCTTGGACCCAGCCTGACTCAATGGGTCTTCTAAGAGTCCCGGTTTGCACACTCGTTCACCCTCTCAGACAAGGTGCCAAGTCGCATCCAAGTGGGAGTGAGTCAGACCACCTGTACCCATAGGAAAGTGACAGCTATAGCCCCCAGGGGGAGCTACAAGTTTTAAGAGCCTCTTGGCAAACACGTGTCCTGTGCATTTGTGTTCATGCACGCGCGTGAGCAATGCCACGTGTCGTGTGCATGGGTGTGTCAGGAGGGACATGGGGATCTTAACACATCGGGTGATTCATCAAAGGCAAAGGAAAACCAACCTCAGGTGCACTGCACACACATGCACCATTTTTACTCACCTACCGCCTCAAAAAGTCCCTCCCTGAGCTGGGCTGGGACATTCCCTAACACAAACCAGGGACTTCCTTAAATCATGAAACACCCAGCAGAGAGGGAAAAGGAGGAGGCTGTTGAAAAAAAAAAAAAAAAAATGAAAAAAAAGATGAAAGAACAAACCAACCAGCTACAGATGCGCAGGAGGGGTAGGGGGACGGGCGGAGTGAGCAGGGGGACGGGAGGGGGGGGGGACGGGAGGCTGGGGCAGGCTGGCTCCTGCCAGGCCCTGAGCGCCCTTACTTCCTGCAGGAGAAGCCCCAGCTCTGTGCCACCCTTTGGGGGGAAGCTTGGGTTCCCCTTCCAAGACTCCATTAGTGGAGAAACAACCATTTGGGCACGAGAGCAAGGTCAACTTGTCTCCTGCCTTCCAACACTGCCGCATCCCCATTTCCCAGAGGTCCTGGCGAGTCTCGGGGAGCCCAACCCCAGCTTCTATTCCCAGTCAGCATGTGCATATGACTGATTTGGGGTGGGCAGCAGGGTGGGCAGTGGTTTCCTCCTTGGGCCTAACTGTCCTCTCCCACCAAAGCAGGGACACCGGTGCCGTCACCCAGCAGTCCCTGCTCCACCAGGGAGTACAAACAAGGGCAGCCCTGCCCAAACACAGCAAGCCTGCTGGAGTCCTGCCTGTCTGCAAATGGCCTAAAAAGCCTCTTCCTTCCCCCTCACCTCTCCAAGTCCTGGGCTGATGGGAAGAACCAGGCCTCCAGAAGTGCCTTTTAAAGAATACTCCCAGAGGCAGACTGCGTAAAAAACATTTCCTCTCATCAGCTATTCTTGTCCCTTGGTCCCAGCTGACCTGTCCCGCCAGCCGGCTTGGCTGAGCATCTTGGGTGCTGTGTCCACTTTGGGTTGAGCTTCCTAACTGGCCCCTCTCCACTCCCCACCCATGCCAGGCTGAGCCCCTCGGGAAGACTTTACAGGGGGCCAGGGTGTTCCTCGACTCTGTAAACTGGGTGCTGGGCAGATGGGGAAAACCTGGGTGCTCCAAGCTCTGGGTTAAGGACTTGGGGTGCTCCTCTGTGCTGTGCTCAGGAGGCAGGGGTGTTTTACACACAGGGATCTTGGGACTCAGAGCATGAGAAACAGGCCTGAATGGGAGTGTGCTGTGTGCCTAGGACCTGGTGTTATTTCTACTGGTGAGGACCTCAATACCCTTTTCCTTGCATGTGCACGGGAGACATGTGAACACACCAGGAGGAAGCAGTCTAGAGGGTGGGTGTCTGTCCAGGTGGCGAGCCCTCACTTCCTGCTCCACGACCCCAGGCAAGCTGAACTTTCTGGGTATAGCATTGCGCTTTCCTTCCTTGAAGGATGGGCAGGGGGTCCCTGGGTGGAAGATAAAGTCAAAGCTTCACTCTTACGTTCCTGGCTTCCTGCGTCTCCTCCAATGACCCTCATTCCACCTGAGTCCAGTCATCTTATACCTCCACACTTCAGAATTCATGTTTTCTAGTGTGTGCTCAGCAAAGGGAATTCAAGTCCAGTGCTGACAGCATTCCACGGCTGGTACTCTCCCGACCCATAGGCCCTTTTCCGTGGTTTCACAATAAAAAGATATGCAGTGCCTAAGGCATTTGATTGCTAACCAGCAGGCTGGCGGTTCAAACCCACTAGCCACTCCTCAGAAGAAAGACTGGGCAATCTACTTCCGGACCAATACTGCCTAGGAAACCTGGGGAGGTGTTGCTATGAGTTGGATCTGACTCAACAGCAGTGACTTTTTTTTTCTTTTTTTAGAGGAACGAAGAAGCCAATTCTCACCTTTTAGTTTTTCCCTTTTCTAAATGAACCAAATGCTGAGTAGAAAGGCTGAGCAAGAAACTTGAGGGAGGTGGGCGGGGGAGGCTGAGAGGACACGGCAGGGGGTGGGCAAGGGTAGTGACGGCCAGAGGGGGTGGGAGCAGGAAAGTACAGAGAGAAGGTGGAGCTTTGGCTTCCATCCTGACCTAGTAGTGTCGCTGTGGCTCCAGACGCCACACACCTGCTGGAGGGGGCAGCTGGACTTCCAGAAACTTCTTTCCCCCTTGGCCATGCCCTCCTATAGCTGCCCAGTCCTTTGCTTCTCCCCCTCGGTCTCTGCAGGGGCCCCACACACTCCATCCCATCATGGCTTCCCGTCCTCTGTCCAGTTCCTGAAGCAGCAGCAAACCCAACCCCCAAGCGGATGACTGGTTGGCCACACCCCTTCCTCACGTTCCTCTTCTCCCTCCTCTTCAGCACTGGCTTTGCTGGCCCTGGAATCGCTGGAAAAATAAACTTGGGAGGTGCAAAGTTGACTTGGTTTCTTGGTGTTTCTGTTTTCTGGCAGGCGGTGGAGGGTGGGGGGTGGAGGGGTAGAGGGGGAGTTTGGTACGTTTCTTTCTTTTTCCTCTTCCACTGTCACACAAATGAGGAAAACCCTGCGATAGGTGCCCGGGAGCCGGGGGCCAGGCTGCTGGGGGGTCGGTAGAGGGTGCTCTGCTGACTCGGGGGGTTAGGGGGGTTCTGGGGCGTTGGAGTCCGACTGGCTTTGGGCCGGAAGAGACTGCCCTGCTGGGTGCTGTTGCTGTTGGCGAGGGTGGTGCGGTCCGGCTCGCCCGTATCACTCTCCGCGTAGCTGTACGCCTGGGCCCTCGAGACCCCCTTCTGCTGCCGTCGCCACGAGTTGTAATAGGTGGGGTCGCTGATGTAGTGGTTGACAAAAGAGTGGGTCTTCTGGTGGTTCTGGTCCACCTCATACTCACTGTCACTTCCCTGGGAGGACAGAGAATTGGGTGTCAGCACCAGTGATAACAGGTCAGCCAGGATGGAGGCTGGACGGCACAGTGTGGTTGGAGTCCCTACTTGGTCACTTCCACGTCCTGTGCTGCTGGCACTCAGGGCCCTCCCTGCCAAGTGAGTACAATGCCATCTTACATCGACTTTCTGCTTCCTTCAGAGCAGGTCGTGGATATGAACCGTTTAGTACAGTGCCTTAGGAGCCCTGGTGGCATAGTGGTTAAGTGCTTGGCTGCCAACTGAGAGGTTGGCGGTTTGAATCCACCCAGCTGCTCCTGCTCTGCGGGAGATCTGCTCCCATAAAAATTGCTGCCTAGGAAACCCAGTGGGGCAGTTCTACTCTGCCACATAGGGTCACTATGAGTCAGAAATGGCTTGATGGCACCCAACCACAGCAATGGTACAATGGCTGACACAGAGCTGGCAGACACTCAGTGTGGGGCAGATGACCCAAGTTCTAATCCTGGTCCAGCCTCTGGTCTACCGTGAGACCAAGCACAAAGCCAGAGCCAGATTAAGACCCTAAGAGGCAAAAAAAAAAAAAAAAAAAAAAAAAAAAATCTGATGTCCATCCAAGTGTAATTAAAAACAAAAGCAACAGAAAGTTAAAAGATACGCAAAAAACTGTACATATAGAAACTGTTGGGTTGGTGTATGCTTTGTGTGTAGTTTCTCAACAACAACAGAATAAATAAATAAAAATAAGCTCAATGAGGGACACTGAGTGTCTGCGAAGGGTGATGGGAAAATTGAGAACAGCTCCTAGTGGTGGAACAACATGATGCAGTATTTAATGTCACTGCCTGTACACAGGAAGATGGCTGAAACGGCAAATGTTCATGACCTATATGTGACCATAATTTTTTTTTAAGTATGAAACAAAGAATCTCAAATTAAAAAAAAAAAGAGAGAGAGAACAACCCAACTGAGAAGACTCAAGCTAAGTCTGAATTTTCATATGATGTCAACTTTGAAGCTCTTTTGGAAATATCAAGTCTTAAATGACTCTTGAAATTTTTGGCTGCTTGGGCGCACACTTTGTCTGCTTATTGGGGAAATCAGTAGAGGCAACAATGGATCTGGGTTGTAATGCAAAATAGGGCTGGGATCTGGAGTGGAGCTAAAAATATCATGTGGTTTCCCCTCACCCCTCCTCCGCCCTCTAAGCTCCGGGAATGTTTTGAGAACGAATAAGACAACAGATGGGAACGCTCTTGGAACCCTCTGGAAGGGATGCACTCTGCTTTCAGTACACAGTGTACTCGTAGGAAGTAGAAAGTACAGCTCTGAAGACCCCACAGGGCTCCCTCCCTCACCCCTTGTCCAGCTCATGCACATTCAGTTTCAGTGAACCCAAGTAATCCATTCTTTGGCGGGGGGTCTAACCAGAAGCCGGAAACTCCAGTTATCCCACTGGAAACTCCAGTTATCCCAATACAAACGAGCCTGGGAATATCAGCTGTGTCTTGTTTGTTGATCTTATCAGGTGCTGTTGGGTTGATTTCCAACCCATAGAGACTCCAGGTGACAGAGTAGAGCTGTCCCATAGGGTTTTCTAGGCTGTAATCTTTATGGAGGGAGCCGTGTCAGTGCAATGGGTAAGCTCTTGGCTGCTAAACAAAGGGTTTGGGTTCAAACCCACCAGTTGCAAAAAGATGTGGCAGTCTGCTTCTGTGAAGATCTGCAGCCTTGGAAATGCTCTGGGACAGTTCTACTCTGTCCTACAGGGTCGCTGTGAGTGGCAACTGACTTGATGGCAGTGGGTTTCGTAACCTTTATGGGAGCAGACTGCCAGGTCTTGGTGAGCAGCTGAGAGCTCCTTGTGTCCTGCTTTATAGATAGAGGAAATGGGGTCCCAGCTATGGGGAATGTCATGCACAACTTGTTCTCAGCAGCTCCGAGTGCATTAGCACTTAGACCCTCAGTTTAGAGAACTGTAGCAATCCCACCTACCCAAGCCGCCAAGCACCCGGCCAAACTAGGATGCTTTTCTGTGCATCGCTGTGCGTGTGTTTTTCACAGTTCTGTGCTGTCTCTGCCACTGTTATCCCCAGCTTGCAGATGAGAAAGCAGATGCAGAGAAAGAGAGGGCTTGGCCCCAGGAAATGATCTAGCTGAGAAGGCCTGAATCCAGAGCAGTCCGATGCTCTAAAGCCCACACAGGTTCAGATCACTAGCTGCTAACAAGAACCCCGTGCTGCTGGTGTGGATGAAACAGTCTGCAATCTCAACACTGCAGCAGACCTGCTGCAAAAGGCTCTGTAAAGTGTTAAAAGCAAAGCTGCCACCTTGAGAACCAAGGTGTGCCTGACCCAAGTCATGGTATTTTCAGTCGCCTCATATGCATGTGAAAGCGGACCATGATAAGGAAGACTGAAGAAGAATTGATGCGTTTGAATTACGGGCGGGCGTTGGCAAGGAGTGTGGACTATACTGTGGACTGCCAGAAGAATGAACGAATCTGTCTTGGGAGAACACAGCTGGGATGCTCTTTGGAAGTGAGGCTGGCAAGACTTGGTCTCACGTGCTTTGGACATGTTTTCAGGAGGGAGCAGTCCTTGGAGAAGGACATCATACTTGGAGAAGTAGAAGGTCAGCAAAAAAGAGGAAGACCGTCAACGGGACAGGATGACACAATGGCTGCAAGAACGGGCTTGAGCACAGCACAGACTGTGAGGGGTGCAGGCCCAGGCAAGGCTGCTCCTTTGTACACGGAGTTGCTATGGGTCAGAACCCACTTGATGGCACCGAACAACACGAGCAGCAGCATCACCGTAATTCACCATACACATAAAACAAAGGGAGAGGACCACACGATCATCTCAGTCTACACAGAAAAGGCATGTGATAAAATCCAACACCCTTTCTGGTTAAACACTCTCAGGAAGATAGGAACAGAAGGGAAATTCCTCCACATGATCGAGAGTATACACACAAAACTGACAGCCAGCTCTCAGTGCAGAAGGATTGAGAGTATTTCCCTTAAGAATGGGAATGGGATAAGAATGACCACTATTGCCATTCTTATTCAATATTATACTGGGAGTCCTAGCTAGAGCAATAAGGCAAGAATGAGAAACAAAGGGTATCTAAATTGCAAAGGAAGAAGTAAAACTCTCCTTCATCCCAGATGATATGATTTTACACATAGAAAATCCTAGACTCCACAAAAATGCTACTGGAACTCACAGACTGCTCCAAGAAGTGGCAGGGTATGAGAGCAAGGCACTAACAAGGAGGACTCCGATAAGGAAATCAAGAAACCAGTACCATTGACAGTAGCCCCTAGAAGGATAAAATAACTAGGAATAGACCTCACCAGGGATGTAAAAGACTCATACAAGGAAAGCGATAAAACATGACTGCAAGAAAGGAAGAGATCTACATAAACAGAAAGACATTCTCGCTCAGGGATCGGAAGACTCAACATTGTAAAAGTGTCAATGCTACCAAAAGTGATCTATAGATACAATGTCATCCTGATCCATATCCCAACAACATTCACAATTGAAATGGAAAAACTAATCTCCAACTTTATTTGGAAAGGAAAGAGACCCGAATAGCTAAAGCGACATCGAAGAAGGAAAACAAAGCAAGAGGCCTCACACGTCCTGATCTTAAAACTTCTGATGCAGCCACAGCAATCAGAATAGCCTAGTACTGGTTCAGTGACAGACACATAGACCAATGGAACAGAAATGAGAACCCAGAAGTAAATCCATCCATTCATGGGCAGCTGATCTTTGACAAAGGGTCGAAGTCCATTCAATGGGAAACAAACAGTCTTTTTAACAAATAGTGCTGGCAACACTGGTGATCCATTTACAGAAAAATGGAACAGGATCCATACCTCACACCATGTACAGAAACAAACCCAAAATTATCCAAAGACCTAAATGTCAGAGCTAAACATAGAGGATAACACAGGGACAAAACTAGGGAACCTAATTTTCAGCATAAAAAGAAGATTAAATGCAACTAAGAATGCATGAACAATAGAAGGTAAGTTAGATAAGAGGGACCGCCTAAAAATTAAATACTTACGTTCATCAAAAGAGTTTATCAAAAGAGTAAAAAGAAAACCTACAGAATGGGAAAAAATCTCTTGCAGTGACCAATCCAACAAGGGTCTAATTACTAAAATATATAGACCACTTCAACAACAAAAAGACAAACAATGTAATCAAAAAATGGGCACAAGACATGAACAGACTCTTCACCAAAGAGGATATTATTACGATGGTCAAGAAATACATGAAAAGATGCTCACTATCACCAACCATCAGGGAGAAGCATATCGAAAGTACAACGAGATACCATCTCACCTCTGTAAAAAGGGCAATGATTAAAAAACAGAAAACAACAAATGCTGGTGAGGCTGTGGGGAGACTGGAGCTCATACACTGCTTGCTGGTGGGACTGCAAAATGGTCCAAGCACTATGGAAAACGGCACGGGGCTTCCTCAGAAAGCTTGAAATAGACATCCCTTCTGCTCCAGCCATCCCACTCCTAGGAATGTATCCAAGAGAAACAAGGGCAGGGACATGAATAGATATATGCACACCTGTGTTCACTGCAGCACAGGTCACAACAGTAAAAAGACGGGAACACCCAAGTGTCCATCAGTGGACAAATGGATACATTCATATAATAGAATCCTACACAACCATAAAGAACAATGAGGAGTCTGCTAACCATCTCATAGCATGGATGAATCTGGAGGACATGATGATGAGTGAAATAAGTCAGTTGCGGAAGGACAAATACTGTATAGTTCCACTCTTGTAACAAGTTAGGAAGAGATAAACACACAGAAAGCAACCATCTATGATGGCTACCGGGGGTGGGGGTAGGTGGGGGAACTCACTTTCTAGATAGTCCAAACCAAAACCAAACTCACTGCCATTGAGTCGATTCTGACTCGTAGCGACCCCCTTTGGGTTTCTGAGGCAGTAAATCTTTACAGAAGTAGATTGCCCAGTCTTCCTGCCAAAGAGTAGCTGGTGGGTTTGAACCACCAACCTTCTGGTTAGCAGCCAAACACTTGATATTTTTGGTGATGGGAAAGTCAATACCAAATATGAGTGAAATCTGTACAACCTGACCAAGTAAATGAAGACACTGAGAAGTGCACAAGGAAAAGGGACAACTTTGGAGAACGCTATAACATGCACAATTTTGCAACCAATAATAACTGAAAATATGTATGTGGTTACACAGGTAGAAGTGTGTGCATACATGTCCACGGGAAGGCACGTGTGAGTGCGTCATGTGTAGGTACAGGTGTAGCTTTACAAACCCACCGGAAGGAAGGTTGGGCAATCTACTTCCGTAGTGATACCACCTCGGAAACCCAAGGAGGGGTGGCTATGAGTCGGGTCCAACTCGACGACACACAACAACAACATACAAACCCACTATGATTCCGACTCACAGAGACCCTACAGGACAGGGTAGAACTGCCCCATGGGGTTTCCAAAGCTGTAAATCTTTATGGAGGCAGACTGCCTCATCCTTTTCCCACAGAGTGGCGGGTGGGTTTGAAACACCAACCTTGTCATTAGTAGCCAAATGCTTTTAACCACTGCCCACCAGAGCTCCTAGTATATCTATACCAAAACCCAGTACCACCTACAGGCATATGTAAATACATGCTTGTGTATGCTGCATATATATGCGTAGACACATCCAAACAACTCGTAGGATTGGCTTACTGGGCTAAAAGGCTTAAGACCATAGTCTCATGGGATCACTTAGTCAATTGGAATAATATAGTTCATAAAGTTAATGTTCTACGCCCTAGTTTGGTGAGTAGTGTCTGGGGTCTTAAAAGCTTGCCAGCATTCATCTAAGATACAACTATTGGTCTCAATTCGTCTGGAGCAAAAGAGAATGAAGGAAATGAGACTCAAGGAAGAAACACCAGTCCACAGGACTAACGGTTCACACGAACCACAGCCTCTTCTAGCCTGAGACCAGATCTAGATGGTGCCTGGCTACCACTACCCACCATTCTGAGCAGGGACACAAAAGGATGGGAGAAAAATGTAGAACAAGACTCCAATTCCTGAAAAAGGCCAGACCTACTGGCCTGAAAGAGACTGGAGGAACCCACTCTAAACCAAACCAAAACCAAACTCACTGCCGTGGAGTCAGATTCAACTCATAGCGACCCTTCCTTGGGTTTCTGAGGTATCAAGACAGAAGAAGATTGCCCAACCTTCCTTCTGAGGAATGGCTGGTGGGTTTGAACCACCAGTCTTCTGGTTAGCAGTCAGATGCCTTAGGCACTATGCTGCCACCAGAGCTCCCACCCTAAGATGCCCTTTTAACCTGGAACTGAAGCCACTCTTGGAGGTCACCTTTCAGTCAAACAATACCCTGGATTATCAAATAAACAATATCATCCCTGAGTAACGGGTCTGGCCCTTGAACAATTAACTATATGAGACCAAATGGCCAACATTTACCCAGAGGAAAGATGAGACAGCAAGGAGGGGCACAACCAGTGGAAATAGAGCAGACAGAAGGAAAATAATGAGAACCTGACACACTGTGAACACTGTACCCAACGTCCAAAACGATCTGTGTATAAGAACTGTGAAACGGGAAACCAATTCACTGTGTAAACTTTCACCGAAAAAAGCCACAATAAAGTCGCATGTAAAGCAACAGTCTGAGCAGCAGCTGATCTGCTCATTTAGGTTCTCTGGTCCTGCCCCGCTCCCTCCTCCTCCCTTCACCACCCCCACCACCCCAGCAAGCCGCCCCAGGACCTCAACCTTCTAGTGCTGCCCAAAACAGTGGGACACCTCCCTACCCTGGGTGCTGCAGGCCAGCCTCCCCCACAATGGAACACAAAACAAACCCTTTCTCTGCCTGCTGCCCAGCTGCTGTCCAGAAGGGAACAAAGGGGGACCCAGGAGGGGACACCATATGCCGAGAGCAGGGAGGAGGCTAGGCGGAGGGGTGGGCCCTTGATGCCTGGGGCTGAGGTGAGGCTGGTCCAGGGGCAGGTGAGGTCTGAGCGAGCTGTGTGGGTGCCACACAACGGGGGGTCAGCGCCCCTCTGTCCAGGAGCAGTGATGGGGAAAGACATGAGGGAGGTTAAAGGAGAGGAGAATCCCAGCGTTTTCCTGACAGCTTGGTTTCCGTAAAGACAGCCCCAATTGCTTGAGCAGTTGTGTCACGTGGCTGCTGGAGAACTGGGGTAGGAGACGTGCGTGCACTCTGGCTCAGGGTCAAGAACCAAGCACCATCCCTATAGTGGGTGTAGAGCTGCAGCTAGCCCCAGGCACCCAGCCAGGAGATGCAGGTGGTGTCACCCCAGAGATGATGCCTCTCAGGGTGAGAGGGGGCTGTGGGCTGGTGAAGGGAGCAAGTACCCAGTTCAAGTCCCGACTCTGTGCCTTGTTGTTGTTGTTGCTGTTATGTGCCGTCGAGTCGGCCCCGACGACTCATAGTGACCCCTCCTTGGGTTTCCGAGGCAGTATCACTACAGAAGTAGGATTGCCCAACCTTCCTTCCGAGGAGTGGCTGGTGGGTTTGAACCGCCAGCCGTCTGGTTAGCAGGCAAGTGTCTTAGCCACTATGCTACCAGAACTCTGTGCCTTATCAGCATGGTATGGACTCATGCCTTAATCCTCTCTCTCAGCCTCAGTCTGTAGTCTGTAAAACAGGGCCATGCCCTACGCCTCTCAAAGTGAAAAGAGCTAGGGAGGGGAACCCTGTGGAGGAGAGATGGAGTGGGGAGCCTCCCCCGGGAGGCTGTGGGGGATCAGGAGGGGGGCGGGGAGGGGAGGCCAGCTCAGTGCAGGACAGCTGGGAGGGAAGGACACTGAGCTGGAGTGTTCCCATCACCCCACACATGCGCACCCAGGCTGGGGGGGAAGGGCTGTGCCTAGTTTGGGGGCAGGGTGGGAGTGGGCCTCTCTGGTGCTCCTGGAGGTCAGATCCTAAAGCCAGCTAGTCCAAACCCTCACCTTGCTGCCAGCACCTATGCTCAGGCAGGAATTCCCATGGGGATGGAGGGGGATAGTGATGGGGAGCTACAGAAAGCCGCGCCTGGGGAGGGGCGGGCTGGGAGGAGTCTGGTCTGCCCCCCCCCAGCTCACTAAGGCCCAAGGAGGGGGTCTTTGCATTGCCATGGCTATGCCCGCCTCCATCTCTAGGAACATCTGTTTCTTTTCGAGATGGGGGTGGGGTGAGAAGAGAAGAAAGCCAGCGAGGGGGGACTAGGGGCCCCTATTCTGGCTTTCAACTCTTGTGCGGCCCTCGGTAATTGAATGCAGCTTCCCTGTAACTGGCGCACAAAGGGGGCCTTTCACGGCAGCCCTCGGGCCCCCAAGCCATCAGGCGATGCTCCAGCTCCCCAGCCTCTTAACAGCTCCTCAACGCCACTCACTTGCAATTACGGGGGTCTGTGGAGGGGGAGTGCAGATTCCAGCCTGGTGATGGGAGTGGGGAGGGGGGCTGGCGGAGGAAAACTGAGAAAAGACAGAAAAAAAGGAGGGGAGGGGGCAACACACGCCCTTTTGTTTTTCTGTTCATCTCCAGTCAAAACCCAAACCAAACCCATTTCCATCCAGTGACTGCAACTCATAGCGACTCCCCATCGGGTTTCCAAGGCTCTAAATCTTCACGGAAGTAGACTGCCCCATCTTTCTTCCATGGAGCCGCTGGTGGGTTCGAACCACCGACCTTTTGGTTAGCAGCCAAATGCCTTAACCACTAGACCACAAAAGTACCAAGGAAGGAATGACTGAGATCCATGGAAAGCAAAACCAGTGCTTATACTCCCCCAGGTGCCACACAGGTGTAAGTGTGTAAAGGCAGGTGTCCCATGGGTGCTGGGCTCCTTGGCAAGATTCTCCCTAAGGTGCTGGCCTGACCACCCTCTACCTTGCCCCTTTTTTCTGACAGGGGTGATTCTACCATCAGTGCCCGTGGATGAGCTCCGCTGATAATCGGTTGCCATGGAGTCGACTCTGAGTCATGGCCGCCCCACGTGCATCAGAGTTGATGTGTGCTCCACAGGGCTTGCCCTGGCTGAGTTTTCATACACAGATGATCAGGCCTTCCTTCTGAGGCATCTCTGGGTGGACCCAACCTCTAACCACAGGGAGTGTGTTAACTGTTTGCACCCCCAGGGACTCCCAGAATCTGAGGATTGAGTGGCTCCTGGCTCACAGCAAGGACTCAGTGAACCTCATCTATTGTGACTGAGCTCAGCAGACATTCCAAAATGCCATCTGTCCTGTTTATCTTCTTCTTACTTTTAAATACAGGCTTAATGCCATTATAAGGAACTTAAAGGGGCTGTCCCTGATATCACAAAGAACCATTAAATAGACGATGTGTGATGTGTGCCTAGTGGCATGGAATTTCTTTTCTACTGAGATTTCTTTGTGTGGTAAACATACTTTTTCCTAGCAAACTTGGGCTCATATTTTGAAAATAAAACTTGAGTCGCAACCGTGCCGCACTTCAAACGTTCCATCCAACAAACTACAGGCCCTTCAGATCTCCAGTCTTTGAATGGGCTCTTGCCTCTGTCTGGAACCCCTGACTCCCACCCTTGTGCCCCCTCAGTGAGAGGGAGCCCCTCTCTC